>NW_028270180.1:18872493-19192690 GCF_037043375.1 Chiloscyllium plagiosum | reverse complement strand
TTCCATGGAATGCTCCTGCAATCTGTGGACAATGAGAGATACTTCCAGTCTCCATGGTGACAATGTATGCAGGGGCGGAGCTGCAGATGGACTCACTATGGAGCATCCCTGAGGCTGGGAACACTATGGATTGCATGGTTAGTGAGCTGGTCGTTCCACCAGTACGACTACAGAAAAACGTTGGGTGACCATCAGCAAAACTGGGCGAGCAGTGGAGGATGCCCCTATGGGCATTCCCCTCTCAAACCGATAGACCATGTTGGATAGTGTCCGTGGCCCTTCAGCAGCCACAGCCATTGTGATCCACAGCAGGGGCAGATAAAAACTGGGAGCGCTTTGTCAATAGGGGACTTGTTTGTAAGGAGAACTGACAGGCAATTCTGTAGCAGCAAACGAGACTCTGAATTAGTATGTTGCTCCCCTGCTGCCAATGTTAGCGACGTCTCAGAGAACTGGAGGACGTTCTGAAGGGGGAAGGTGAACAGCCAGCAGTCGGGTATGAACGACATGAGGCAAAAAGGAAAATGAAAAGATTTACAAGGATGTTGCCAGGGTTGGAGGATTTGAGCTACAGGGAGAGGCTGAACAGGCTGGGGCTGTTTTCCCTGGAGTGTCAGAGGCTGAGGGGTGACCTTATAGAGGTTTACAAAATTATGAGGGGCATGGGAGTCCAGAACTAGAGGGCATAGGTTTAGGGTGAAAGGGGAAAGATATAAAAGAGACCTAAGGGGCAACTTTTTCACACAGAGGCTGGTACGTGTATGGAATGAACTGCCAGAGGAAGTGGTGGAGGTTGGTACAATTGCAAAATTTAAGAGGCATTTGAATGGGTATATGAATAGGAAGGATTTGGAGGGATATGGGCCGGGTGCTGGCAGGTGGGACTAGGTTGGGTTTGGATATCTGGTCAGCATGGACGGGTTGGATCAAAGGGTCTGTTTCCATGCTGTACATTTCTATGACACTAAGTCCTGCAACAGGAGTTTAGAGAGTTAGATTAATGAGAAAGATTACTAAGGTTGTAATCTCCAGATTACTTCCAATGCCACATTCTCCTGAGTATTGGAATAAGAAGACAGAAAGCATGGTTAAAGGGATGGTATTGAAGAGAGGGGCTTACATTTTTTGATCACTGGGACAGTGCCTAGGGTAGGTGGGACTTTCATAAGCTGGATGGATTTCACCTGAACCAGAATGGCTTCAATACTTTGCTGAAAGGTTTGCTGATACAGTCAGGGAGGTTTTAAACTGACCCAGCAGGGGAATAGGGCACAGAGTAGATGTAAAGTCAGGAGCGAGGTCCAATCACTTACAGAAGGAATACCAGAACAGTCCAGTAGGCAAGGAGCACACGAGCAGGATAAAACACATGGGAGGACCAGAGAGCTAAACTGTATCAATTTTAATGTAAGGAGCCTGCCTGGTTAGGCCGGAGAACTTATAGCACTGATCAGCACATGGGAATATGATACTGTTACAGCCACTGAAGGAAGGAAGGAAGCAAAGGACTGGCAGCTCAACATTCCAAGGTATAGAACATTCAGGCAGGAGGGAACGGCCATATACGAGAGATTGGGGATTGCATTATTGATAACAGAAACCATCGCTCCAGTAAATAAGGAGGATAACCTTGAAGGTTCTTCAAATGAGGCCATCTGGGTAGAGCTGAGAAATAAAGGAAAGGCAATTACTTTGCTGAGATTATACTGCAGGCCTCCCAACAGTCAGAGGGAGATAGAGGAGCAGATATGGAGGCAAACGATAACATAATGTGAGCAAAGTAGGGTTGTGGCCGAAGGGCATTTCAACTTTGCTGACATTAAGTAGGACCACCTTAGTGTGAAAACATTAGACAGGGTGGAATATTTAAAGTGCATCCAGTGGAGGTTTTTGTGCCAGTACGTAAATCTTCCTAAAAGAGATGGTTAAAAATCACACAACACCAGGTGATAGTCCAACGGGTTTATTTGAAGTCAAGCTTTCAGAGTGCTGCTCCTTTGTTGAGTAGCTAGTGGTCCAGAATCATAGTAACAGTAAACAGTTTATAGTAAGTTCTATGTCTTATGACCCTGTGCCACTAGTTACCTGCTGAAGGAGCAGTGCCATGAAAGCTTGTACTTCCAAATAAACCAATTGGACTATAACCTGGTGGTGCGTGATGTTTAACTTTGTCCACCCCAGTCCAACACCGGCACATCCACCTCATGGCTATTCGAGATGGGGCAGCACTAGACCTTATCTTAGGGAATGAATCCGGTCAAGTGGTCGAAGTGTCAAATGGCTAGCATTTCAGGAATAGTGATCATAACTCTGTAAGTTTTAAAGTCATGATGGAAAGGGATGAGGATAGTGCAGAAGTTAAGTGTCTAAGATGGGGGAAGGCCAATCTCAAAATTATTAGGCAGGACCTGGCAAACATAGACTGGGAGCAGTTACTGGCAGATAACAACATTTGGAAAGTGGGATTCTTTTAAAGGTAGTACAAAAGAATTCAGGGCCAGTGTGTTCTTCTAAGAGTGATGGGCAAGGGCAGCAAATCCAGGGAATTCTGAATGTCAAGGGATATCAAATGTTTGATAAAGAAAAAGAAAGAAGTGTGTGTCAGGTATAATGCATTAAAAACAGGGGAGGTTGTTCAGGGGCGTAATGAGTGTATGGCGTGTTTCAAAAGAAATTAAAAGGGCAAGGCGGGGTCACAAAATATCTTTAGCAGCCAGTGTCAAGGAAAAGTCCCCAAGGCATTTTATAATTGCACTAAGAGTAGGAGGATTACCAGGGAATGCCTGGAGCCTATTAAAGACCAAAGGAGCATCTATACTTGGAGCCAGAGGACATGGGGTGAGGCCTGAAATGAATATTTCTCATCTGTATTCACAAAGGAGAGAGACAGTGTAGCTAGAGATTTCAGCTGAGATGGTGAAATTCTAGAGCATGATAGGATTAATAAGGAGGAAGTATTAGACATTTTAGTGGGCACAAAGTACATTAATCCCCTGGACCGGATGGGATGTATCCCAGACTGCTATGGGAAGCAGGGAAGAGATTGTTGGGGGCCTGGAAGAGATATTTAGTATTTCGCCACCTACAGGTGAAGTGGCAAATGACTGGAGGATGGCTAATTGGAATCCTGCGACAGCGGTATACCACAGGCATTGATGCTGGGACCCTTGCTATTTCTTATGCATGTTGAAGGCTTGGATGTGAATGCGAAAGCTATAATTAGCAAGTTTGCAGATGCCACAAAAATTGATGTTGTTGATAGTGAGGAGGATGATCTCAGGCTGACAATAATGTGCTGGTAAATTGGGCAGAACAATGGCAGATGGAATTTAATCCTGATGAGTGTGAGGTAATGTATTTTGGGAGGTCTAATAGGGGGTGGAAAATCACATTGAATGGTTGGCTCCTCAGGAGTACTGAGGAACAAATGAACATGAGTGTACAAGTCCAGAGATCCCTCAAGGTGTCAGTACTGGTAAAAATCACACAACACCAGGTTCTAGTCCAACAGGTTTATTTGGAGCTACTAGCTTTCAAAGTGCTGCTCCTCCATCAGGTGGTTGCAAAACAGGATTATAAGACACAGAATCACAACCACCTGATGAACGAGCAGAGCTTCGAAAGCTAGTGCTTCCAAACAAACCTGTTGGACTATAACCTGGCATTGTGTGATTTTTAACTTTGTCCACCCAAGTCCAACACCGGCACCTCCACATCAGTACAAGTAGGTGGTGAAGAAGGCATATAGGAAACTTGCCTTCATTAGCTGGCACGTAGAATATAGGAGCAAGCAAGTCTTGTTACTACTCTGCAAAATATTGATTCAGTCACAGATGGAATACTGTGTGCAGTTCTGGTTGCCACACAATCAGAAGGATGGGATTGCACTGGAGAGGGTGCAGATGAAATTGTTGCTGTGTGATATCCAATGTGGAGGTTCATAGCTCACAGCAAACTGTAGTAGCCAAGTACCTGTTTTGACTTCCTTGTTAAACACTCTCAACAATTCACTAGTTCAATGCATTTAGTAAGGTAGGAAGCTGAATAGTAATGATGCAAACTAATAAGGTGCTTAATAAGTTTTAATCCTCCTTAATTTTAAACTCATGTTAAAACTTCAGCCAGAAACGTGCCTCACTGCTCGACAAACATGTAAGTGATGCAGGAAATTACTCCCAAAGTTAAAATGGCACTCAATGACTTCTCGCATAGTTCTGCCACAAATCTTGCTGCAATCGGTTTGCTTTAGGTCTCTATAAGATTCCATCCAAAGTGAGATTAATCAGATCATCGATGTTAATGATAGTTTTGAGGGGGGACAAACATTGATATATGGCCTTGGAGCTCTCCCTTACAATTTTGTGAAATATTGCCATAGCATCCTCTACACTTGGTTTGCTGTCTCCCCTGAACGACAGAACATCTAACAATGCAGCACACCCTTCATAGTACACTGGGAATAGCAGCCCAATCTTTATTCTCAATTTACATTTCTTTTTGTTCTATTTTGACTAACTTTATTGCCCGAGAATCAGACATTATTTTCTTTGCCTCATTGGCTGGGACATTACTGCATTAGGTACTAGAGTAAAATTGAGGCCATTCTAATTAACTGCTAGTTATTCTTTGGGAGTAAGGTGTTTCATCTTGGAGGCTCTACCATATATTCTGTCAACTTGTGCTGGACCTGATTTGAAGGCCTTTGTCTTCTCTCAGATAAAATTGCAGAGAGCTATAGAGTCATGCAGCACAGAAACAGACCCTTTAACCCAATGTGTCCATGCCTACCAGGTTTCTGAAACTGAATTAGTCCCATTTATCTGCATTTGGCCCATATCCCTCTAAACTATCCTATACTTTCCTATCCAAGTACCTGACCAAATGTCTTTTAAATGTTGTAACTGTACCCATCTCTACCACTTCCTCTGGCAGCTTGTTCCATGTATGGACCAATCCATGTGTGAAACAGTTGTCTCTCAGGTCCCTTTTGAATCTATTCCCTCCTCATCTTAAACCTACACCCTCCAGTTTCAGCCTACCCCACCCTAGAGAGAAGTCCTTGGCTATTCATCCCATCCATGCTCCTCATGATTTTATAAACCTCTATAAGTATCCGATGCTCCAGGGAAAAATGCTCCAGCCTATCCAGTTTCTCCTTATAATTCAAACCTTCCAGTCCTGGTCACATCCTTGCAAATCTTTTTGGGACCCTTTCCAATGTAATAACATCCTCCCTATAGCAGGATGACCAGAACTGTACTCAGTACTCCAGATGGAGCCTCATCAATGTCTTGTTTAGCCGCAACATTACAGCCCGACAATAGATTTCCAGGTACATTTTTACGGATAAGAGAAGTTCTACTTAAATAATAACAGTTAACAAATATTTTCTCTCATCCTGCAATTCTTGGCACTTTTCTCACATTTCCCATAGGCATTTATACTCTCTTCTGTCCAGCATTATCTCCTTCAAATGCATTTATAGCGCATCCTTTAACATAGGGTTAATAGTAGGTGTGTTTTCCCCTACGATGGGGGATTTCAAGACTGGTAGTATATTTTCAAGGTGAGAGGAGAGAGATTTAATAAAGACATGAAGGACAACCTTTTCACACAGAGGTTGGTTCATGTGTGGAATGAACTTCCAGAGGAACTGGTGGACACAGACACAGTTACAACATTAAAAAGACACTTGGATAAGTACATGAATTAGAAGGGTTTGGAGGAATGTAGGCCAGGAACAGGCAGGTGGGACTAGTTTAATTTGGGATTCTGTTCGGCACTGGACTGAAGGATCAGTTTCCGTGCTATATGACTCCATAGTAAAAGAACTCCGTGACATTATGTAAAAGAATATAAAAAAGCATGACCAGACAGTAAAGAGACATTAAGACTTCTGAGCAAAACCTTGGTGGTGGGGGAAGTTTCTCAAAGGAGGAGAGACGTTGAGCTTTATGGAGGGTCTCCAGGGGTTAGGATCCAGGCAAGCATAGACACAGCCTCCAGTGGTGAAGTGATTAATACCAGAGATGTTCATGATTCAGAACTGGAGGCCTGTAGAGATCTCAGAAGGTTGTAGCATTGGAGCAGGTTACAGATTTAGCAACTTGAGTGCAAAGACAAGAAATTTAAAATTGAGACCCCAATTATTCTGCATTCCAACATAACTCCTTACCCTATCATATGTCCTTTTGAACTATTAAGTCTATAAAATATTCAAGACTGTTTATGGGTATAATACAATAACCTCTTTACAGTGGGACACACATCTAAATTAGCATATTACTGTAGAGATATCACAGTTTAATTTAGATTATGCAAAACCAATCTGGAATTGACCTGTGCATTACTGAGAATGAAAATCCCTAGGCCTGATATTATTTTCACATTCAGCTTGATGGTAATGATTAAGAATGATTTCTGTGGGGAATACTATCTTTAATGCTCTTTTCCTGAACTAGTCAGTCTACATACCAGAATGCATTTATTGGTTAATAGACAGTTAAATGTAGATCATTAAAAAAAAAAGGTCTACACAGAGGAAAACTAGATGATTGATTCAGTTCTAATTTGGATCTGCCTGCAGCTATCTCAATTATCTGGGTGTTGTGAAGCAGCCAATTAATTACACTGTTAATAAAGCAAGGAGAGATTCCGACACTGTGATACCCGAATCAGAGATGGCAATGCGATTGAGCTCATTTTAAGTTCACCCACCAAACCTGGTTAGTAATGCAGATACACGGCCATCTCTCCTTCTATAATAAAACAAAGAATTACACACATTGGAGATCTGAAACAAAATTGGAAAGTGCTGGAGGAACTCCATTGGCATCCGAAGAAAAAAATCAGACCTGCTGAGTTTCTGCACCACTTTCTGTTTCTGTATCTGTTACTATAGTTTGGTGGAACTTTCACTTTACTGTTTATCAACTTGGCAATGAGTTAATGCACACAGAGTTAATTATACTCCCTAAGTATAGTTACTTCTAAGGATAAGGTACCTGGCTGCTGTTCTCTTTTGTTTACCTGTGATCACAGCACATTTCGATGTGCAGATTCTCAAAATGCATCTGTAGACAATCATCAAAAGAATGTTAAATTCACAGACTTTGACCAATAATTTTTGATTAGGAATCCTGCAGCTATAACTCCCATACTCCTCAAAGACTGTCCACTACCTACAAGGCACAGGTCAGGAGTGTGATAGAATATTCCCCCCCAACTTGCCGGGATAGGTGCAGCTCCAACAACACTCAAGAAGTTCAACACCACCCAGGACAAAGCAGCCCGCTTGATTAGCACCACATCCACAAACACTCCAACACCAATGCTCAGTAGCGACAGTATATGCACTGTTGAAATTCACCAAAGATTCTTAGACTGCACCAAATTCACAACCATTTCCATCTAGAAGGACAAGGACAGCAGATTTACTGGTAGTTCTTTTATAACATGATGGTTGTGTTCTTGTGCCATCCCACATTATAGGAAAATCACAGTTTAGATTCAGCGCTTAAAGTGTTGGCAATGTAATCACGATACAGCCAACACCCACTTTAAAAACAGTGTCCCCAATTCATCATTCACGTTACAGTGAATTAGAGTTAATGAAACGTGTGTTATAGCAGAATGATCTGTATGGGAAGATTATTGATTACCAGTTCCCCTCCAAGCCATTCACTAGCCTGACTTGGAAATATATCGCCGTTCCTTCAGGGTCGCTGAGTCAAAATCCTGGAATTCCCTCCCCAAAGGGCATTGTGGGTTGACCTACAGCACATGGACTGCAGCAGTTCAAGAGCATCTTCCCAAGGGTGGCTAGGGATGGCAGTAAATGTTGGCTGGCTAACATCCTGTGAGTGAATAAAAGAGAAACACTATCCAAATAAAATGAATTAAGGTCTTGGAAATGGTGAAATATCAATTCTTCTGCTTTTTAAAATGAAATTACTTTAGAAAGTAAAGGAGATTTAAATGAGAAACTGCTCCAACACCTTGCCTTTATGTGAGGCCTTAAATGCAGCAGAAAATTGCAAGGTACTTCACGGGAGTGTAATCTGATCCAGTTAGGAAGGTAGGAGGGCTGGTGTTTAATCACAGAAGTAGGTTTTAAGGAAGAAAGAAGGAAGGTGAGGCAAAGAGACGGAGAGGTGTGGGGAGGCTATTCAAGACTTAGGCAAGCTTAAATCACACTGTCCATCAGTGGAGTGATTACTTAGGGAGGGCAGAGTTGAAGGAGAGCAGTCATTACTGAAAGCTGTCAAACTGGGGAATACGGCAGACAGATATTGGTGAACAATAGTAAGAAATTTAAAATTGAAAACTGCAGGACTGGGTTCCAATATAGGTCAACAAGCAGAAGGGCAAATGGGATTTGATATGAATTAGAATAGAAGCGGTAGAGGTTTGGATGAACTCAGTTTTATGGAGGGTGGATCTTAAAAGGTTTCTCGGGATTATCCCAGACAGGTAGTGAAATAGAGTCAAAAAGTGTGGCGCTGGAAAAGCACAGCAGGTCAGGCAGCATTCGAGGAGCAGGAGAATCGACATTTCAGGCATAAGCCCTTCGTCAGGATCTGACGCCTGCAGCGTTGACTCTCCTGCTCCTCGGATGCTGCCTGACCTGCTGTGCTTTTCCAGTGCCACACTCTTCGACTCTGATCTCCAGCACTTGCAGTCCTCATCTTCTCTAGGTAGGGGAATAGCTGAGTGTAGAGATAGCAAAAGCATGTAAAAAGGTTTCATCAGTATGTGAGATTTAGCAGAATCGGAATCAGGTGATGTTAGGAAAGTAGGAGGTCTAGATGATATTTGGTTGGAAACTCATCTTAAAGTAAGATATTACATTGACATTATAGAATCCCTATAGTGTGAAAGCAGGCCATTCAGCCCCTCCAAAGAGCACCCCACCAAGACCCATTCTATCCCTCTAATCTGCATTTCCCATGGCCAATCCACCTAAACTGTGCTTCTTTGGACTGTGGGAGGAAACCCACACAGACACGGGCAGAATGTGCAAACTCCAGTCAGACAGTCGCCCGAGGCTGGAATTGAACCCAGGTACTTAGTGCAGTGAGGCAGCAGTGCTAACCACTGAGACCCCATAGCCTATAATTGCATATCTCCCTAATTGATTCCTTGCATGTGGCAAGTACTTCACACGGAGGGTAGTAGGTGCCTAGAACGTGTTGCCAGCAGAGGTAGTAGAGGCAGGTACGGCAGATTCATTTAAGATGCTTCTGGACAAATTCATGAGTAGGTGGGGAGCAGAGGGATACAGATGCTTAGGAATTGGGCGACAGCTTTAGACTGTAGATTTGGATTGGCTCAGGCTTAGACGGTCGAAGGGCCAGTTCCTGGGCTGTAAAGTTTCTTTGTTCTTTGTGATTCCAGTAGAATGTAACTAAACCTAAATGCAACATTAGCTGCACTAATGTCAGAAAGTCTTACAATTTCTCATGGACCATTTCTGGTTCTCCACTCCGAATAGTACATCAGTTAGCACATAAGCAAAACACCACATATGCTGGAAATCTGAAATAAAAACAGAAAATACTGGAAATGTCCAACTGGCCAGGGAGTATCTGTGAAGAGAGAAACACAATTGGTGGGCTGAATCTTATCTTTTTTATTGGTGAAGTACAAATTGAGTTGGGGCTTTCTGCTGTGAGACCTGACCATATCTTGCCAAGCTCACCTCATTAACTACCTATCCTGCCCCAATGGCATTCCTCAAAGCCAATTCCAGCTACATCTTACCACTCACTGTTCCTGAAACAGCACGCCACCTTCTGGAATTTACCAGCATGCCTTGTACCCTTGCCATCTTTAACAGCATGTTGTGGACACAAACAAAGCTCTGCCAATCCAGAGCCACACTGCATGATTCTTGCCAATTGCTCCTGAGTTGGCAAACTGGTACCACCCACATTTATCTCCAGTCTTCCCTGCCTTGCTCATTCTACAAAAGAAGCCAAAAAGAAAGCGTTAAGATGGGTGGTAAGCTGTCTCACCTCTTTTGTGGAGAGCATCCTGACTCTGACTGGCCTGAGTTGCTGACTGACCCATGTCCAACCCCTCAAGAATGGTATCAGAGGCTACCATTGACTTACAGTAGGAGGACTCCTGGCTGAAGATTATCTTCTCCCTTGACATGACTGAGATCTGCAGATAACCAGAACAAACTTCCTGGCTTTGTGTCTGCATTGAATGGCAGTACTGAAAGCCAGGTATCTCTTTCTTTTATATCAAGAGTATACTGTATTTTATAAAAAATATGTTTATATACACACACATAGTGACTAAAGCAGTTACATTCTGTCTGGTAGAATATGAAGAAACAAACATTGGAGCTTGAATTTATCCAGCAAGCAATAAAAGACATTTCCTACTATGCAAGATTATATTTACATATGTTCTAGGCACTGGGAGGGTCTGACAACTGAACAGATCCCCTTTTAACTTCAGCAGGAAGACCTCAGACAGTGGTCTTTCTCCACTGAGCCTTAGCAGCAGTGCCCCAAGCTGTAGTGCATCCCTCAGCATATAGCCCTGGACCTTGAAACATGTCAGTCTGCTACACTCAGTTGAGTTCTACTCCTTGCTCTGGAAAACCAACAAGTTTTGGGCAGAACCAAAGAGTGTCTTTACCCAGTTGATGGCCCTCCAGGTGGAGTCGATGTTTGTCTTGGTGTGCGTCTTGTCTTGGGGAACAGATCGTAGAGCACTGTATCATGGAGCTGCTTGGGATGAACCTGGACAAAATCCACTGCATCTCTTTCCTTTGCAAAGGCACATTCCTCTCTGCCCGGGGCAGGGATGGGGGAGTGCAAAGCACACAAATTCACAGCAAACCAAGCAAGGCAGTGATACTGTAGGTATCCAGGTGGACTCTGGGTAAGTGAGTTCTCTGAGACCAAACCAAGAACCTGGAGATGCAGCCTGGTCCAATCCATGAGCCAAGGCCTTGCTTAATGAAGAGGCAATCTAGATTATAGACTCATCTCTGGAGCATGCCTTGAACTCACAACTCTTTGACTGAGGACTGAATTGAAAACACAGTGTAGACATTTGCTGAGCTTCTGTCTTTCAAGTTCCACCTTTTGTTTTGACATTTTTGGGCAATCTTTCGTATTAGAACTATGAAGGCAGTTGCACCACGGTAATTGGCTGCTACCCTTTGATTGACACAGATATTTAAATTTGTCACAGCTAGAACAAAGCAGCTTCATCAATGCATAAACATTTCAGTGCTTTTATTTATCCTTGTGATGTCAGAAACATAAAAGCAAGTGCCTGCAAACTGTTACCGACTGGATTAACCATTTCGGTGATGTTGCTTGAGGGATAAATATTGGTCAGACCACCAAAAAAAGATTCTCCTATGTTTCCATCTGTGTCACAGGATCGTTAACATCCACTGGAAACAGAAAATGCAGCCTCAGTTCAAACTCCCATCTGCACCCATCGACAGTGTATCATTCTCTCAATACTGCACCGAAATCTCACCTCCAATTCTGTGCTCAGTTCCTGGTGGTGGGACTCGAACCCGTCAGTCCACTACCTCATTCGGGTAAGAATGCCATCTTGGAGTTGGCTCCCCTTAATAAAAGATGCAGGCTAGATATTTCTCCCCCCACTTCGAGGCATTAAGCCAAGACTAGCAGTGAAATCATGTGATTCTGCCCACATTGAAAATTGGGGATCAACCTAAGATCACCTTGTGTTGTGTCAGCAGATCACGTTTCCGATCATACTACTAATTCCATGTGTCGCTGTTTTGAGCATCCATACCACACCCTAAGATCGGGGACTGATGCCCAGGTACCTCTACTCCTTAAGATTTATGTCCTGTTTTATTCTTTCAGATATTGTCTTTGGCATCAGTCTTGTGCCTCCAGATTCTCTCCCTAAGGCAAGGCAAGAGGTGCTGTACACATAGAATGAGCACACCATCTGCTCTGGACATTCAATCACTGTAGACAATGCAAGTCAAGGTGACCTGCCAATATTGTACAAGGGCTGAGGCTACCTCCGTGCTATAAAGATAGGCCTGCACCTACATTGCCCTTTTCAACAACATCAGGATGTCCAGTGGCAGATGCAAGTACAGTTACAACACTTAATAGGCATTTGATTAAGTAAATGAATAGGAAATGTTTTGAGGGATATGGGCCAAGCTGGGGTAATATAGGAAACATACCTCCCAATTTATACACTGCAGGCTCCCATAAACAACAATGTGACAAAGACCAGATAATCATTTCTATTTCAGTGATGTTGCTTAAGAAATATATATTGTCCGAGATACTGGAGAAAATACCTAGGTTCATCGTTGAAACCATGGCATCTTTCACACCAATCTGAGTACCTTACTTCAGTGCCTCATTGGAAAGACAGAACCTCTGACAGTACAGCACTCCATTAACATGACATTCATCACCATCAACTACAGGACCAATCGTTTTATTATCTGCAAATTTCCTAATTATGTCTCACACATTTAACAAAGAAAATAGGAGTAGCAGTAGGCTATTTGCCTCATAGAACCTGCTTTGTCATTCAATATGATCATGGCTGATCATCCAATTCAGTTCCTTGTTCCGGCTTTCTCCCCTTTTAGCCCTAAGAACTAATTCCTAATTAGTTCCTTTCGGGAAGCCCTAATTCCTTCCCGAAAACTTTCAATATTTTGGCCTTAACTGTTTCCTGTGGGCAGAGAATTCCACAGACACCCCACTCTCACTGAAGAAATTTCTCCTAATCTGAATGTATCAATGGTGCTGAGGTGGAGAGAGCTTCATGTTCCTCGGAGTAAATATCACCATCGATCTGCCCTGGTCCATCCACATCAACATAACGGTCACGAAAGCGCACCAACATCTCTGCTTCCTCAGGAGGCTAAGGAAATTCAGCACATTCACAACAACTCTTATCAATTTTTATGGATGAACCACAGAAAGCATCCTACCTGGATGTATCACAGCTTGATATAGCAACAGCTCTGCCCAAGACTACAGGAAATTACAAAGAGTTGTGGACACAGCCTGGTCCATCACACAAACCAGCCTTCCATCCATTGGCTCCATCCATGCTTCCCACTCAGGAAATATCATTAAAGACCCATCCCATCCAGTTATACTCTCTTCCATTGGGCAGAAGATACTAAAGATTGAAAACTAGTACCGACAGATTCAAGAACAGCTTCTTCCCTGTTGTTGTCAGGCTTATAAATGGTCCTCTTATATATCAGAGTTGATCTTTCTCTGCACTTTCTCTGTAGCTGTACCTTTATATTCTGCATTACCCTGATGTACTTAGGTAAGGTAGGCTAGCAATCAAAACAATATTTTTCACTCTATCTCAATACATGCGGTAATAACAAATCAGGTCAAAATTATCTCAGTCCTAAATGGCTGATCCCATATCCTTAAACTGAATCCTTAGGTCCAAGTCATTAATATATACAACAAACAATGAGTTACCCAGCTTAGAGCCCTGTGGAATGCCATTGCAAACACCTTTCTGTTTGAAAAAACATCCATTGACCATTACTGTTTTTTTATTTCTGTCACAATGGCAATTATCAATTCACCAGTCCACCATTCATCCCATGGGTTTTCTTCTTTCTGATCAGTCTGTCCTCCAGGACCTTGTCAAATCCCTTAGTAAAATTCATATACCCACTTTCAACTCTCACTGTCCTCAACTCCCTTAGTTACTTCCTCAAAAAATTAGGTTGGTAAGACATGACCTTCCCTGAACAAAATGATGCTGCCTAGCCATGATTAATCGGTGCCTTTCTAAGTGACAGTTCCTCTAATCTTTCAGAATTGTTTTGAATAATTTGGAGGTAGATTGACCAATCTCTATTTATTTAACATATTATTTGCAGCCATTTAAAATAATGGCAGGACATTTGCAGACTTACAATCATCTGGTACTTTACCTCTGTCTAGTAAGGATTGGAAGAGCATCCACTATTTCTTCCCTGGCTACCCATGTTGATAGTGCTGTGAAGAAGGCATACAGTGCATTAGGTTTCATTGGTAGAGGGATTGAGTTCCAGAGCTGTAATATCATGCTGCCACTGTACAAAACACTAGTGTCGCCACACTTGGAATATTGTGGATAGTTCTGCTCGCCCCATTATAGGAAGGATGTGGAAGCATTGGAAAATGTGCAGAGGAGATTTACCAGGATGTTGCCTGGTCTGGAGGGAAGGTCTTATGAGGAAAGGTTGAGGGACTTGAGTCTGTTCTTATTGGAGAGAAGAAGGCTAAGAGGAGATTTGATAGAGACATATAAGATGATCAGAGAATTAGATAGGATGGACAGTGAGAGTCTTTTTCCTAGGATGATGACGTCGGCTTGTACGAGGGGGCATAACTACAAATCGAGGGGTGATAGCTTAAAGACAGATGTCAGAGGCAGGTTCTTTACTCAGAGAGTGGTAAGGGTGTGGAATGCCCTGCCTGCCAATGTAGTCAACTCAGCCACATTAGGGAGATTTAAACAATCCTTGGAGAAGCACATGGATGATGGTAGGATAGTGTGGAAGGATGGGCTTAGATTAGTTCACAGGCCAGCACAACATCGAGGGATAAAAGGCCTGTTCTGCGCTGTATTGTTCTATGTTCTCTAACAGTACAAGCTGCAATCCATCTGACCCTGATAATTTATCCACCGTCACTCCTGCTGGTATTTTCTTCCACTTTCTGTTTATTTTCTGAAGAATGGCAATCTCACATAATTTATGACCCCACCTTGTCTTTCTTTTAATGCAATAAGGGAGCTCCAGATTTCTGACAGGAGATTCTGCTCAGGGTCTCCCTCAGAGATGTGGAGACACACTTCCATTCTGACAATCCTGAAATATATCACAAAAAGTCAAGCCAGAGCAAGATATTCTGTTCAACGGGCCAGCTCTCTCAACGTTGTTATCCATAGAACCCCTACAGTGTGGAAACAGGCCATTCAGCCCAACAAGTCCACACCATCCCCCAAGAGTACCCCACCAAGACCCATTCCCCCTAACTGATGTACCCAACCCACACATCCCTGAACACTACATGGTAACTTAGCATGCCCAATTCACCTAACCTGCACATCTTTGGACTGTGGGAGGAAACCAGAGCACCTGGAGGAAACCCACGCAGACACAGCGAGAACATGCAAACTCCACACAGACAGTTGCCTAAGACCAGAATCAAACCCGGGTTCCTGGCACTGTGAGGCAGCAGTGCTAACCACTGAGCCACCGTGCCTGACTGGAAAAGATTATATGAAGCTGTACCGCCTGCGGCTTTGCAGTTCAAGTAAGTCCTTTAGGTAATATTAAGAGACAGAGGGTAATTATGGTCTTGCCTAAAGGATAATAAAGACTTAGATTGCAGAAATTTCAGGGAGCCCAGAAGGAAAAATCAGATTGATACAATAATACAGTACTTGTAAATGAACTTATTGGTCGTACCTCAGCACTACACTAGATGGATAGAAGGCAAAAATATGCAGCGTCATAGATTGAAGCAGTGGTTACTTCATTGAAGGAGATCTTTGCAACAAAATGGAATTCTGGACCTTGTTACCTCAGTTACTGGACCACAGTTTGCCAATGAGTAGTTCAAGGTATTCACGGATCATATGGATTTGTCCGAATTACCATCTCACCAATGATGCCCATTGACTGGTCTGCTCAGCATAGCAGTGGTAAATGAAATTCAACCTGGAAAAGTGTGAGGTAATTAATGCACTTGGGGATTAACAAGATAACAAGATAAGCAATTAACCGAATAAGGGTAGGACTCTGGAAAGCACTGAAGATCAGAGGGAATTTGGTGCGCATATCTACAGATTGCAGAGGGTAAGTAGATAAAATGGTTAAGAAGGCATAAGAAGGTGTAAGTGCCTTTATTTGATTTATTTATTGTCTCATGTATCTTGTTACAAAAACAGTGAAAAATGTTAGCTGAGGCACAGAATACAACAGCAGGGAGGTTTTGCTGAAAATACATAAAACACTGATTAGGACATAATTACATGCAGTTCTGGTCACTGCTTTATAAAGAAGGATGGAATTACACTTTCGATTTAACAACATGGTGACTGGCCTGAGATATGAGGAAAGATTGGATAGGCTGAGGTTGTTTCCCTGGAGCAGTGAAGGTTGAGATCAGACCTGATTGAGGTGTATACGATTAAGAGGGGTATAGGGCACAGATGGGTAAAAGGGCACTTTTTTCTTCAGTAGTAGGGTCAATGACCAGGGGGTATAGATTTAAGATAAGGGGTAAAAGGCTCAGAGGTGAAATTCTTTCACTCACTGGGAGACTAGAACTCACATTTGAGCAGTATGTGTTACAGTAGCCTCTAGGGCTATGGACCAAAGCTGGAAAATTGGATTAGTATAGTCAGATCTTTGTTGACTAGTGTGGATGACCACTCCCAGGAGGTTGACAGACTCCACTCTTTCCACCTCTGCACTGTTAATGTGTAGAGGGGCATGAGTAACATCCTGCTAAAAGTCAGTATTGAGTTCTTTGGTTTTGCCAGCATTGAGAGCTAGGTTGTTCTCAGTACATCATCTTTCCAAGTCTTCCATCTCCCATCTGTAGTCTGTCTCATCACCATCTGAGATTTGACTGACTATGGTGGTGTCATCAGGATAGAAAAGGCTGAATGGCCTCCTGCAAATTCTGATGAGTCTCTACCCACAAGCCAATGTAGAAGCTGAAAGAGGATTCATTACAGGGAAAGGATTGCTGAAGAAGAGCAATTCTGATCGATTGTCCAACTCCACTCCAGAAAACCTTAGTTCCATGTGAACCCTGCATTGTTGGAAGACTAGAAATTAAATTCCCTACTCTCTCGGGAGGCGTGTGGACAGGATGATGACTTCAAACCGTGAGGGAGAAAGGGGATTCCTATCAGATTCACAGCTATGACATATCCTACACATGAGAGAAAGTGAGGACTGCAGTTGCTGGAGAGTCAGAGTCAAAAAGTGTGGCACAGTAGGTCAGGCAGCATCTGAGGAGCAGGAGAGTCTGAGAAAGAGTTGGGCCAACAAACCTATGATTTTACTTTCTTCAAATCAAAAATGGTGCAATGTGGTGGAAGCAGACACACATTAGGTCCTACCCATAAGCAACCATCCAAATAGACAAAGCAGTCATCAGGACTATCAAGCAGATGAGAAATACCGCATTGGTGAAGAGGTGCAGATGACAATCTGATTGCTGAACCAAAGTCAACTGTCAATTCTCCTTCTGCCCAGCAGAATCCAACAGGCTACATGGAGGACTCAAATTCCCAATCTCTTCAAAAAAAGCTGAGGATAGTTAAAATTAATAGAATAGAATCCCTACAGTGTGTGAGCAGGCCATTCGGCTCATCAAGTCCACACCAACTCTCCAAAGAGTAACCCACCCCACATAACCCTGCCAATTGCACAACTCCTCCACCTAGCCTGCAAGTCCCTGGACACTACATGGTAACTTAACATGACCGACCCACCTAAGCTGCCCATCTTTGGATTGCGGGAGGAAACCAGAGCACACACACACAGGCACAGGGAGAATGTGCAAACTCTATACAGACAGTCGCCTAAGGCAGGAATCGAACCCAGGTCCTTGTTGAGGTGAGGTAGCAGTGCCAACCACTGAGTCACTGCACTGTCCCAAATTGATTTGGGTAAATGAGTGAAACTGCTATCATTGTTGTCGCTGTATATAGGAAACTGAGTCAGAGACTTGGGGAGCATGTAGTATAACGGACTTGGGAGGAGGTATTGTATATAAGGGGATAACTTTGTCTATGAGATATGATAATACAACACAGCTTACATCATCATTGGGAGTGAGACACAGTGAGAAGACTTTGCTTCGGCAGCCTTGTGACAAGATGAAGCCACAGTAAGATGTTTCTTAAATACAGTTAATTTATTCCTTATATCAGCAGACTCTGTAAATATTCTTTAGTAGTACTAGGAATAGTATGGAACTCACAGTATTTTCCTATGTCTGGAACATTGGGCCACAGCTGTCCATTGTAAAAAGCTCTTTTTTTTAAGGTTAACTTTTCAATGAATCTAATTATAAGTTTGATCCCAGTGGATTAAAGGATGACTGTACTGGAACTTTCATGCATTCTGTGTGAAGCAATCCTGTATTACATTCACTTAATTTGTTTAATTCTCCTAATGCCTGGAAATCTATCAATCACAGCTTCGAATGCAATTAGCTGATAGTCCACAGTTCTCCATGATTGAGAAGTCCAAAGCTTGGCAACTCCATCAGCAAAGATTATGAATAATATTGGGATAGAAATTCGAGCACAGGAATTAAATCAGAGGAGAGACAACAAAGTAAAATGACATAATGATTGAAATAATTGAGGTGATGAATGGTTCATAAACTCGATAAAAAAACATAGTGAATCAGAGCCGGTGTAATATATCATTGGTATACGACTGTGGAACGTTTGCCATTATAGGAAGGTTGTTGAACAAAAGAGAGAGAAGGAGCATAGATTCACCAGGATGTGGGCACATATGAGCAAATGCGAGGTGATTGGAAATTTGTGTTGTCTTTATTCAACAAATAGCAGAGGCCTTGTTTACAAGTAAACATTCTGGGTACATTTGGGAGTAAACCAGTAGATAACTGCAAGAGTCGAGGGGAAAGTGGCTTTGGATGATTTTCAAGGGTTACCCCACGGAGCCCAAGTTGAACAGTCAAGTTGGAGAGTTGAGGGTGTCACCTTTGGGATTGATACTCTTATTCAGGCAGGTACAGGAGTTAGAATTAGTCCTTTAGATAATATCAAGAGACAGAGGGCAACTGCAGGTTTGCCTAAAGGACAGTAAAGATTTAGATGGCAGAAATTTAAGGGAGTCCAGAGGGAAGAATCAGATTGATACAGTAAGAAATTGAAATTAACATGTCGGTTGTACCTGAGGGATACAATACTGGTCGGACCAGTTAGCGTCATTTCTAAGTTTTATTGGTCCAGCAAACTTTGTTTTAATTGGTACCTTATGAACTGGCACTCTTGATAAACTGACAAAAAGTTATATACCCCCAAGACCGTAAAGTTTAATGTATTATTTTCCTTTTTAAAATTTAATTACCTCAATGTAAGTATACTTGTTCAATTGAATGGCTACTTGAAATATCAACGATTGATTCAATTTCGAGTCAATTTCTTTCAAACACTGCAATGTTGGAATAGTCAGTTGAGGGTGTGAGTGAGAATGCTCTCTGCCGGTAAGTTTTAGTTAAAGCAAAGTTCCATTATTATTAAGGTGTAAATCAAGTATAACAGTGGTGTGTATACCCCTGCATTACCTTCCATTACTAAGCATGGATTTTCACATTGATTATGCGGGCCTCTTGATTATCCAGAACATTTGATCAATTCACACATTGCTGGTCCGATAGGTACTGGATAATAAAAAGTTTACTGCATTTCCTTTTGGGAGATTTATTAGAATAGATCTACGGATAAGAGATTTTAATAATGTGTAATGTCTGAGGCACCTGGGATCTTATTTTCTCCTTGCAGCAGAGAAGGTTATGGAAGACCTAACAGAACCATGCAAAAATCACAGATGGTTTTGAAAAATTGGATAGGAGCAAAAATGATTAAAGGTTATATAACCAGAAAACACAGATGTTAAATAATCTGCCAAAGTACCAGAGGGGAGAAATGAGGAGATTTCATTTTTCCATCCACAGGAAAGGGAGGAAGATGCAGATTCCACAATAATTTGGAATGAGGTGAATTGGATCACCGCTTGAAGGGGAGAAATAACTGCAGGGTTGTGTGGCCAAAGCAGAAAACAAACTGGACAGCTCTTGCAGAGTGTGAAGTGGAAGTAACAACGATGGACTGAGGCAGGAAGGAGGAGAGCAAACTACCTGTGAGGCAAAACTGAAGATTGATACAAACACGTGATCAGAAGGGAGGAAATCGAGGGATGTTGGAATGTAATGGGAGAAGGATCCAAGAAGGGACTTAAAAAACTATAAATAGAGTCATACAGTCATAGATATGTACAGCATGGAGACAGACCCTTTGGTCCAACCCATCCATGCCGACCAGATATCCCAACCCAATCTAGTCTCATCTGCCAGTACCTGGCCCATGTCCCTCCAAACCCTTCCTATTTATAGACCCATCCAAATGCCTTTTAAATGTTGCAATTGTACCAGCCTCCACCATTTCCTCTGGCAGCTCATTCCACACACGTACCAACATCTGCGGGAAAAGGTTGCCCCTTAGGTCCTTTTTATATCTTTCCCCTCTCACCTTAAACCTATGCCCTCCAACTCTGGAGTTCAACCAAGAGAGACAAGCAGTTTTTAAAAGGCAGGAAGTAAAATATAAATTTATAATTTAATCCAAAAATATTATTTAAAATAAATTCAGATCGTTCTTTTGGTAAATGATTTTACAGATTATCACATGTGATGTCCTTTACAGAGGTTCAAGTAGTTAAAAAAAAACTCGCAGCTTTCCACCTGGGACTTTAACTTGTCTACAGAACAGCCCAAGCTATTTCCATAGCAATGATGTCTTCCTGTCAGCCATTTTTGATATCACACCTCACAGAGCTTGATCCTCAGTACATGTAGAGGTATTGTACAGCCTCAGCTGCTTTGAGTCGGACGCTTTTCACTGGATCAAACAGGAGAGTATTGATCTCCTCACAAATGGGGTCGACGGAGAACGTGGAATAATCTGGCGCTGCATTGTACATGAGCAAACCTATCAAGGTGACAGCATTTTCTCTTATCTCTGGTTGTACACTTTTGAAAAAGGCAGCACAGCTCGCTATGTAGAAGGTGACCTTGTCGGGCAATTCTTTGCTAATCTGCTTGGCGATCTCGCTTAAATATGCCTCATAATCCAGTGCAGGTTCCTCCAGTGAGAGCTCTTGAAGCATAGTGCTTGGGCCCTCTGTTGCCATGATTGGTCCCATCGAATGCAGCACTGATTTGCAGGCTTTCCGCACATCCTGGCTGTCATCGTTGAGATGTAGCAACAAGCTGATCAGGGTTGAATGGAGGTGTTCCATTAATGCAGGGTCAGGCTGAACTTTGATGAATTGGATTATTTTCTCGTGGACTTTAAACGCAGTCGTTCTCAGTTGGTCCTGCTTGTGTTCAAAGAGAGGCTGGATTGTAAGTGCCACATCCACCAGAATAGAATCTGCAAGACTTCCCTGCAGCTGATCTAGGATCTTTGAAATGCTTGACATTGCCTCAACTGTTATGAATTTGTTGGTTTCGGAGTACTTGTGTATCATTGCGATCATTGCAGACAACAATTTGGTCGAATATTTTTCTACCTTCTGAGAGGCTCCAACATTTCCTAAACCTTTCAGAGCCAGACACTGGACAGTGGGAGACGTATCAATCAAGCTTCGAAGCAAGCTGGTCACGAGAGTGTCAGTGAGGGACAGTTCCAACATCACGGGGTGATTTAAGAGCTCTGCAAAGAAGGCAGCTATGGTGATCCGGTGTTTCTCATGGACATTAGCAAGGAAAGGGATGAGTTGCTCCACAATGCTGATCAGGTGAGGGACAGCACATGTAGCCATTGCACTGGCCAGCAGCATAACTCCCTTGTGGTGCTTCTCTGGACTCTTTATGAGGCCCCAACTTCCCATCTTTGCAACATTTGAACCTTCGGTCTTTCCATGTTTCAGGAGGGCTTGCAGTATCTCAACAGCGTATTTAAAGACGTCATTGCCGCCAGGCTCGTCCAACTGGCTGAAGGTTTCCCAATCCTTTGGCATTCCTGGAAATTCGCTGGGGTACCAGATCTGCACACTGGAACTGAGATAAATTAGAATGGTGCAGAACAACTGTGGGTACAGGATGTTTATCACACTTTCTGATTTTGGACTGCATATCATTGCATGTAGAGCACTCATAACAACAAATGGCTGTTGGGTTATTGATCGTGTTGTCTTTTGAACAAAGCGCTCTTTCCTATCGTCATACAGCAGTTTTAAGTTATCCAGCAGATACTTCACAGAAGTCTTTGCAACTACATTGTCATTCAGCAGAGATTGCCATACCTCACCATTGTACGTATGGAATGGAATTTGGTATTTGAGAAGAAAGGGCAAAATCATCAGCACATTCTGTGAAGCCAGAATCGAGATAATGTGCATCACCGCACGAATTATCCGAGGTTCTGTGATGGATTGCAGCTGATCATACAAAACCTTGATTATCCCAGGGATGTCATTAAGGATGGCTCCACACTTCCTTATGAGAACGTTCATAACAATAGAAGCCACAAACGAGCCATTTAACTGCTCGTCACTGAGTCCTTCCGAAAGACTGAAGAGTAGAGTGTCTACATGATTGTGAGGCATACATCTGGACAGGACTTTACCAATATCGGTGCACACACAATAGAGGGCATCACTGCTGGTGTCTTTTAATCCATCTTTGATAGCTTTCAGATGTTTCACCTCTTCATCTGTCTGATTTCTAGGCAATCTTTCCAATTGTAACTGTATTTGAAGCAATAGATACAAACATTCAATGGCTTTTTCCCTCACAATTATTGATGGATCTGAACACCGAAGCACAATATATCCAGTTACAGCGGCCAAGTTGTGAGATGGAGGTTTGTCATTAATGTCAGTTTCTTCCAGATAAAAGTTCAAGAGGTGTAAGGCCATCTCCAGTGATTTTTCTCGTTCATAGTTCTTTTTGGACTCAATCCAAAACATCATGTTCTTGAACAGAAACTGAAGACCGTCAGGTGACAAGCGGAAAATTAGAAATTGCTTCAGAAAATTCTCAAGTGATGCCAATGTCTCATTGTAAAGCTCCTGCTTCTTGGCTATGTTCATGTCCTTACTTTCATTGGCATTGATGCCATTCATATATGGAAGGCTGAAAACACTATTCAAACACACTCTAACCAATTCTGTATGGTCACTTAATAAAGGCTCCACAATCACAAGAACTGCACAAGCGTCTATGGCAGCCTTCCGAATGGACGTTCTCATGGTGTCCCTAGGCTCAGCCTTGATGAAGTCTTGCAGATAGCTCACCAGCTCAACTTTCCTGGCCAACTTGTAGCTAGCTTCGTCTTTCACTGGTAGGATCACCTTGGCCATGAGGGTTATAGCCTTTATCAGACTCAACTTCATTGTTGTGTCCTTGACTTGAACCTTCATTCCCAAAATCTTCATGTTGAAATGGTTAAGGACATTTTGTAGAATGTCAGTCTCTAATCTTGGTAAGATGAGCTCCTTTTGCGAAAACCATATTACATATCCATAGCTTAAAATGAGCGTGCTTTTCACTTTCATTACTTCAATGCTACCTTGGTCTTTCATTATCTGATAGAAGCTTGCAGTCTTCTTAAAAATATTCAGCCTTGAACAATTTTTCAACATAGTTAGGCTGATATCCAAGTGGATGTGGGAACACTGGCCAATTCCAATAGCTGCACCCTCCCTTTCTAAATCTTCACCATGACAGACAATCTGGAACATCTCATGAAGTTTCTTCTTCACCACTTCCTGGTTCTGGGTCAGTTGCAACACTATCCCCAAACACTTATAGAGAAACCCCTTCTGCTGTGGGGTAGGGTAAAATCTATAAAGGTATTTGCTCATCATTTCACTCAGCTGGACAATCCACACTTCATCTTCTATCTCCTCCAGCGTTTGGCACAAAACGTGTAACAATTTTTCTTCCCATTGATTCTGAAGCAGCTGATTCCCTGGAAATTCTTGAAGGTAATTCGTTAGAATTGGGAGTTCTTTGTCCCAGACCTTCACTGCCGCAGGATGAATGTTAATACCCAGGACTTGCAGTAAAGACAGAGCTGGGATTCCTTGACCATTCCCTTCATAAGGAGATGAAGCCACGGTCAACAGCCGTGTGAGTAACGCCTGGCAATTTGGAAGGTTCACGTGCTCCTCATAATTTAGAACAAACTCTGTTGCTCCGGCTTCCTGTTTCTTCTTTCCAAGGTACACCAAGGAACCACAGACAAGAGCTAAGGCATTGGTGTACCTTACTGGGATCACAAACTCCAATAGCAATGGCCAGAGAAGATTATCAATGTTCAGAGTTGTGGTCAGTTCTTCCACCAATTTTTCATACTGCCTCTTTACATCTCTGTCTATAATAACATTGCTGAAATCCTCTCTCCTTTCACCGATGCTAATACCTTTCTTGTCCTCCACAGTGGGCAGCGCACACTGTTCAATTATAAACTCAATCAGTTCCACTCCCCTGTTCAGTTCCAGGTAACCTTGAGTGGCCATGGTGTGTATTACCTGAGCAAGTATTCCCTTCACTCTGTTACTTCTCATTGTCATCGGCAGCGCCAGACTCATCAGGATCTGACTCCTCTGACTTTCCAGGCATGAAGGGATGTTACTGATCAGGTAGTTCATTATCGCCAATGCTCCCAACAGAATCTGCTCATCGCTGATTTCCAATTCCAGGAAAAGGAATGTTAGTAACTGGTCAATGAAGGCTGGAGTTAAGAGTTTGAAGCAGCAAAGGAGTTTATTTCTTTGGGCTTCAGATAACGGGCTGGTGGGTTGATTCATAGTAATACAGACCTGCTGATGTAAAATCATCAGTAGACAATCCAGATGCGCCACCAGCATTTTACTATCCCTTTCCATGGTAGTTTGCAATATGCCACACATGGCCTTAGTGACAGAAAGATCACTCACTGTTTTCTGGTACATGGATAAAATGGTTGGAATTAGTGCAGGTAGCTCATTCTCCACTTTGTCGTTAGGAAGCAGATAGGAAATCTGGCCAATTGCTTCAACCACCGCCACGTTCACCTTGGATTCCTTCACTTTCAACCAGTAATGGAAAAAAACGTCATAAGCAGCAGAAAACTCATTGTAGAAGGCATTCTTCCTCAGCGGAGGGTGTGGGGTCTTCTCTGAGTCTGAAATGTAAGTGAGGATGCTCTTGCTGAAAAGACTGAAGGCATAGCAGAACACCCACTTTATTCGTTCGCATGTCTCGATTTGCAGCATGAAGAGAATTTTTTCCATCAAAGGTTTCAGCAATGGGACAATGCAATACACGTTCTCACAACTTAAGTTTGCAAGTGTTAGTATCACGTAAAAATTAGCTGGGATCTGTCGATGGATCATTGTCTGCAGCTCAGTGAAAACTTCAGTGGGGAAACTACAGCCCAGAATAAGCAGGAGGTTACTGGCAGTTTCCCTGTGTCCATCAGTAACGTTTGATAATTTGGTCATTTCTGTCAAAGCCAAAGAGATGAGCTTTTTTGACAGTGGCCGACCTAAGTGTACAGAGCTGTCCTTGGCTATCACGAAGATGCTCTTCAGTAGAGTGATGCGCTGGAACAATGGCAAACATTGGTGCTCGGTTAGAAACTTGCGAAGGAAAAGTAGAACTCTTTTTCTTTTGGTGTGGCCCAGTTCCTGTAAGGAATCGATCACTCTCAGCCTAACCAGCTCACTGCTATCAGAACACAAGCCCAGGATCACACGCATCCAAGATTCCAACCTCATAATCACTAGTTTCTTTCTATAAGAAACACACTCACAAACCAAAGTGTGCACACACCTCACTGCTGAATGTATTTCTGAAATGCTCATCGAATTCTTCGGCTACTTCTAAATAATTGCCATTGTTTAATTATTTTATCAACTGTGGCTGTAGAATTTTCGAAGAATCAATGTTTTGTTTATTTCCTGAATCCTTTTCAAAGCCAAATTTCCAATGTGCTTCCTAATAGTAATGATCACCTTTGCTATGAAAGAATTTGGGAATTGAATTAATTACAAATCGCAATTCTGATGTTATAAAATGGTTAGACTGGCAGATTTTTTTTCCATCTTGATGAATTATTTGCATCTCTTTCAGTTCAATATTTGAACTTGTGATGATTTCTTCTTAAGCAAGAAGTATATTTACCTATGGATTGTGACTTTCCTCGAGATTTAGTTCAAGAGAGATTAAATCTGCTGGGGAGCGTTTTGGGATGGAATCTCCAGGCGATAAACATGCGCCCGTGTCACACATCAAGTTTTCAAAAGACTGCTCCTGTTTTGTTGTTAGCCGAAACACATCTCCTACTGGGGGAGATTCTGCAATAAGGTTAGGGTTAGGGTTAGGGTTAGGGTTAAGATTAGGTTGCTATTCCTGCACAGACTTACGCTTACAGATTCTGATTCTGAGAGTTATGAAAGGACTTGATGTTTTCAATTTTGAATACTGTGGATTATCTTGAAGGATTTCAATTGAAGAAACTCTTCCTCACTCTCTTCATGATCAAACACAAAGTTGAATTGCTGGATGTCCAAGCGATCAACGCCTTTATTTAAAAAGGCCATTGTGCCTGACAAAATGGAGTCTTCGTGCAGTCATGAATCTCATTGTGATGTCTTGTGACTCAAGCTGTCACATGACCTATCAGATTAATGACCTCACTGGTGAGGACACCCTTCAGCTTGACCAGCTCATGCTATTGTGGGTGGTTTGTAAAAGTTGTCTTTGAAATATACTTCGAACAATCCAGTGACAGAGGCGGTAACGTTACAAGTCAACATGGTCTGAAACTCAGAAGTAGAATTGTACAGCTGGAAGACTCCTACTGCCTCTGTTTGGTTTGGAAAACGTTGTTAATGGAATGTGAAGCTATATAAAGGACCATTACAGATATCCCCCATTATCCGAACGTTTGCTTTACGCCATTTTGCTTTTACAAAATGCCTACACTTGTTCCTGTTTTCTCTAACTGAAAGAAATCCGAAAAGTATTTTCACTTTTCCGAAAAAAAAGCAAAATTTTTCCCGTCTTCGCTTCATGCCATTTCAACTTACAAAAGGTTTCATAGGAACGTTCTACTTTTCAGATGGCGGGGGGGGGGGGAAGCTGTTTCTGCTATGCCTCTGTTGACCAAAATGATAATCGAGTTTGATGTGATGACTTTCCACATACTGGTTAACCGTTTGTTCCTCATTCATGGGATGTGGGTGTTGCTGACTAGGCCAACATTTATTGTCCATTCCTAATTGCCCAGAGGGCAGATAAGATTCAACCACGTTACTGTGGGTCTAGAGTCACACCGGGTAAGGACAGTAGTTTCCTTCCCTAAAGGACATTAGTGAACCGGATGGGATTTAATGACAATCAACAACAGTTTCATAATCATCACTAGACTCTTCATTCCAGATTTCTTTTTGTTTTAAATCGCACTGTCTGCTTTGGCAAGATTTGAACACGGGTCCCTGGAATATTTCCTGAATTATCAAATGTCTGGTTACACCAATGACAAAGAGCTGTGAGAAATTACAGAGAGTTGTGAATACAGCTCAGTCATCAGGCAAACTAGACAAACAAAGGTCTGGAAGGACACAGCGATCAGGAGGTGGAGGCGTCGACGTTTCAAGTATAACCCTTGCTGTGTTCATCCAGGCCCCTGCTTCTCTACATTGGATTCCAGCATCTGCAGTTTTATTGTCTCTATCACTCAAGCCAACTTTCCATCCATCGACTCCATCTACCTTTCTCACTGCCTCAGAAAGGCAGCCAACATCATCAAAGACCCCTCTCACCCTGATTCTAATCTCTTCCAACTTTTCCCTCAGGCAGACGATACAAAAGCTTAAACACACATACCAAGGGATTCAATAACAGCTTCTTCCACGCTGTTATCAGACGTACAAATGGAACTCTCACATTTTAAATCTAACTTTGATCTCACTCTTTGAGCACTTTCTCTGCAGCCGTAACATTGTATTCCTCGCTCTATTCTATTACTCTAATGCACTTTGAATGGTATGATCTATCTGTACTGCACGCGGAACAAAACCTTTCACTGTACCTAGGTACATGTGACACGAATAAATCAAATCAAAAACAATGTGAATTGAAGATAAATGTATTGCTTTTACTTTTCCAACTTCCACTTTGAAGTTTTTTGTGAATCACAGGGAAGCAATTCAACAGTATCATCTTATGATCTCGTCACCTCTTTATATCCACACAGAACGTCTTTACCTTAAATCATATATCTGAATAAATCAACAGTTCACAAAGAACACAGGAAAAGGAGATGGTTTGCATCTGGTACGGGTCACTCAGTCACACATTGCATATTTTTTAAAAAGGGGTAATTGCCTCAAATATTCAATAAAGTTATGCTAATAATTTAAAAGATCACTGCACTTTTGGAATTAGGATGTCAAGGTCTTGGATCCAGCGCTGACTTACTTGTCTTCAATCAGTGTTTCCTTAAGGATAAAATAGAACCACTCGTCACTGTGCTGTACACTCAGGTACCATGCTGATAGAATATCATATCTTCTGATTACCAAACACTATGGCTGTGGCCTGTGAATCATCGAATCCTTACTGTGTGGAAACAGGCCCTTCAGGTCCACACCGATCTTTTGAAGAGTATCCCACCCAAACCCATGCCCTATTACTCTACATTTCCTCTGTCTAATGCGCCTAACCCACACATCCCTGAATATATGGGCAATTTAGCATGACCAATCCACCTGACCTGTGCATCTTTGGGCTGTGGAAGGGAACCAGACCACCCAGAGGAAACCCAAGCAGACACGGGGAGAACGTGCAAACTCCACACAGACAGTCGCCCGAGGCTGGACTTGAACCCGGGTCCTTGGTGCAGAGAGGCAGCAGTGCTAACCACTGAGGCACCATGCTGCCCCCTGTGCTTGGTAGGTTTTTTTTGTCATTTTTGCTTCTTTTTTTTCAATTTTTATTCACTGTCTGACTCAACATTTATTCCCTAATTGTGCTTGCAGGGATCAGTTGTCTTCTAAAACTGGAGCAGTCCCAAGGGTGTAAGGATACCCATAATGCTGTTGGAGGGGAGGGAAGGAGTTACAGGAATTTAACCCAGAGTGCCTCACTCCGATTGGCCCTCACCCTGCGGTCTGTCTCATTACCCTTTGCCCCCCACTCTGGGGTGTGGCCAGACAGGCCACTCAAAATGAAAAATGTATGATGAATTTAATAAAGTGGACAAGGACTAAAGCATGCTGGGAAATGGAAGCCAGTCTTGACTGAAGTGACTGTGTCAATCCTCGTGCTGCAGAATCCAGACAGGCTGCAGTTGCCCACAGACAGTCGGCAAACAAACTTGACAGCAGCAGACCCTACAATACACGCCCAAATTTGGGTTTGAATGGGACAATGGCATATCGTCCTCGGGACCAATCGGAAACATCAAGGTGTGTACCAGACACGGAAGCCCCTCGCACACTTATTTGAAGGAGGCTACGTGCACCCAGCACCTCCAGTAATGGACACTTAAGGACCACCCTGCCATCAATTTGGCAACATCTGGTTGGGTCTGATCGATGTGGGTGACTGAACCTGAAGGCACCTCTGAAACCATTGGAAGACCAGGCGACATCAGCACAGGGAGCCTGGCCAAGTTCTAGTGTGGGGGTATACAATCATAAAATTAAGATTGGTGTATATTGTTAGTTTATAGTGTATTTCTTGTTCTAATATTAATTGTGTCAAATAAGCAAAAATTATTGCTTTACTATTATTAAGAATTGAATTTAGGGTGGCACAGTGGTTAGCACTGCTGCCTCACAGCATCTGGGACCCAGGTTCAATTCCATCCTCAGGTGACTGTCTCTGTGTGGGTTTCCTCCAGGTGCTTCAATTTCCTCCCACAGTCCAAAGAGGTGCAGGTTAGGTGGATTGGCCAAGCTGAATTGCCCATAGTGTTCAGAGATGTGTGGGAAAGGTGCATAAGTCAGGGGAAATGTAGGAGAATGGGTCTGGGTGGGTTACTCTTCGGAGGGTCGATGTGAACTTGTTGGGCCAAATGGCCTGTTTCCACACTGTGGAGATTTTATGACTCACAGTTTATTCGCTAGATGTAACGGTTCAAACACATTGTGTGGTAGACGCAACAGGGGTCTAGCTCATTGCCCCTTGCCCTCACTCTGGGGTCTGTCTCACCAATCCTTGCTCACTCTGGCACTTGGCTGACTGCTCATTGCCTCACTCTGCTGTCTGCCTCATTATCCCTCGCTCTGCTCTGGTGTTTGAAAACAAACACTTTTTTTCTAATTTTACATTAGAATAAGTTTGAATTGCTCAATGCTATGAACAGATCTAAAAGTTGAAGCAACATCTCTGTTGAGTTTTGTAGTTGACCAAGGAGCTAGATCCTTGAACTGCCCCCAGCAAACTACACTCTATGTCAGTCAAAAGGCCTTGAAGTTTCCAGTTCTACCTCTGGCTTGGGCACCCGGGTTGGATTCCAGATGCCAGGTAATTGCCAAATGGAAGTTACAACTTCCTGAGTAATTACCACACAGTCAGTTTGTCAGAACTTTCAAGAGGTCTGGACACGGATATTTCCTCCACTATCCTGACCCAGATGATCTGGACCATTGCAACTCCCCGTGCAAATGGGATGCACTGCACACACTACATTCAAAGAATTCCAGTCACCCTCCAGGTACGTGAGCAAATAATCTAGCTTGACACACCGAGAGCAGCAGTGAGGAAGTCCCGCACAGTCAGACATACCTTCTTTAAGGGATAGGAGGCCACTGAGTCTGCTTGGTCAGTCAATGAGTCAATTAATCCTCAACTCCATTCCCCTGCCTTCTCATACAACTCTTGATTTCCTTACTGATTAAAAATCTGAATCAAAACCAGAAGTTGCTGGAGAAGTTTAGCAGATCTGTGAAAAGAAAGCAGAGTTAACGTTCTGGGTCCAGTGACCCTTCATCGGAACTAGTAGAAACCAGGAGGAGGTGGTCTACATGGTGACGACATTTGGATGAGTACTTCAAATATAACATTCAAGGATATGGGACCAGTGCAGGAAATTGGGATTAGAGCATGCTTTGTGGTAGTTACGTTGGTGTAGACTCAATGGGTCAAAGGGCTTTTTCTGTGCCATATGAATCTATGACAGGGGTGGGGAGGAATTAGAAAGTCTATAACCTTAAAACTTGTCCTTAAACATTTAGACTAAAATGTAATGTTGAATTATAGAACTCATTTGCTGCACAGTAGAAAATAGACAATCAGGGAGGGTAAGGCAATTAAAGAACATTTACCTTAACATCAGTGAATCCGTAAACAGGACACCGAATGATAATATTCAGGGCTGTTCCTTTGTGAAATTAGTAACAGTGTTTCATTCTGACCACGAAACAAAACTCAGCATCAATTAACTTCTCTCCCGAATTATTGTGCTTCACTGTTATCTGTCTAGTTCAGAACTTGCAGTGCTTTTGTTAACGTTTTGGATAAAGAAAGCCTGCTTGTGATAGTACAGCTTTTGTAAACCTTTTGTATAAAGGAACTCAGTCTGTGATAGTATAACAGAGTAGCCCGACAGGGCTCTTGAAGAACTGATATCCTACTCTCCTGGGTTATTATAACCCAGTTAGTTTAGCTTATAGGTATCAGTGCTATGTTGTAACAGTGATGCTATTAGTAAATAAAGGGGATGACTAAAATTAAACTAAAATGTCTGTAAGGGGTTTTTTTATTCCAGGTTACCAAAAGTACGATCTGAGGGATGAACCAAGAGAGGCTTACTGGTTGAGTCCACAAGGGATTCCCTGGGCCATCTCAAATCTGTACTTTAACAGGAAGGCTAAAGGAATAAGTAATCAGTGGAGATAAGGCTAGAGGGAGGGAAAGACAGCTGAGCAAAGGAATGGATAATGGTAAACCGGGGGAAAAAGACCTGTAAATGGGGGCCATGACTGGGTGGGAGTGGGTTGGCTGTGCTGAAAGCAGCCCAGAGCCTGAGGTGTGGGCACGGGTACAGTTCATGGGAGAAGATAATCAGACTCTAAAATTACTGAATCAACATTGAGTCCTGAAGGCTGCAGGGTCCCTAAACGGAAACTAAGATGTTGTTCTTCCAACTTGTGCTGAGCTTCGCTGGAGCACTGCAGCAAGCCTGAGACAGAGACATTGGTCAGGGGTACAGGGCGGTGTGTTGAAGTGGCAGGCAACTGGAAGCTGGTGGTGACTTTTTCAAACAAAACATAGGTGCTCCACAAAGTGGTCACCCAGCCTGCGTTTCATCTCCCCAGTGTAGAAGAGACCACGTTATGAGTAGCGAATGCAGTAGACTTGAATTAGAATCACCACTGTGTGGAAACAAGCTCTTCGGCTGAAGAAGTCCACACAGACCCTCCCAAGAGCATCCCACCCAGACTCATTCCCCTATATTTACCCTCGATACATGCACCTAACTTACACATCCCTGAACACTATTGGCAATTTGGCACAGCCAATTCACCGAACCTGCACATCTTTGGACTGTGGGAGGAAACCAAAGCAGACGTGGGGAGAACGTGAAAACTCCACACAGACAGTCACCCAAGACTGGAATCAAACCCAGGTCCCTAGCGCTGTGAGGCAGCAGTGCTAACCACTCAGCCACGGTGCCATCCATAATTATAATGGATCGAGTGAAGTGGGTAAATTGCTGTTTCACCTGGAAGGCGTGTCTGGGACCTTGGATAGTGAGGATGGAGGAAGTAAATGGGCACGTGTTACACGTCCTGCGATTGCATGGCAAGGTGTCTGGGGTGTGAATAAGTGTCTATCCCAGCCTTTAATACACCTAAATGGCTGTACATTGGGAGAAGGGAGTGTGAAGTGGGAGCTGGGTGTCCTTGTGCACATTATCTTCTTTACCACCTGCTGCACCTGCACGCCTACCTTCAGTGACTGGTATGCTAGATTAGATTAGATTAGATTGGATTACTTACAGTGTGGAAACGGGCCCTTCGGCCCAACAAGTCCACACCGACCCTCCGAAGAGCAACTCACCCAGACCCATTTCCCTACATTTACCACGGGCAATTTAGCATGGCAAATTTACTTAACCTGCACATTTTTGGACTGTGGGAGGAAACCGGAGCACCTGGAAGAAACCCACGCAGACACGGTGAGAACGTGCAAACTCCATACAGCCAGTTGCCTGAGGCGGGAATTGAACCCGGGTCTCTGGAGCTGTGAGGCAGCAGTGCTAACCACTGTGCCACCATGCCGCCCAACCACTGTGCCACCATGCCACCCATGTTGGCCTTCACTGTGAAAGGTATCGAGGACAGGAGCAGGGATGTGTTATTGCAGGTAAACAGGGCCTTGGTGAGGCCACTGCTGGAATATTGTGTACAGTTTTGATCTCTTTTTCTGAGGAAGGATGCTCTTGCTCTCAAGGGAGTGCAGCGAAGGTTACCCAGGCTGATTCAAGGGATGGCAGCACTGACGGATGAGGAGAGATTGACAAGGTTAGGATTGCTTTAACTGGAGTTCAGATAAATGAGGGGGGATCTCATAGACACTTATAAATTTCTAACAGGACTAGACAGGGTAGATGCAGGGAGGATATTCTCATTGGTGGGTGTGTCCAGAAACAGGGTTCACAGTCTGAGGATTTGGGGGAGGCCATTTAGGACTGAGGTGTGGAGACATTTCTTCACCCAAAGAGTGTGGAGCCTGTGGAATTCATTATCACAGGAAGTAGCTGATGCCAAAACACTGAATGTATTTGAGAGGCGGCTAGATCTAGCACTTGGGGCAAATGGGATCAAAGGTTATGGGGAGAAAGCAGGATTAGGCTATTGAGTTGGACCATGAGCCATGATGGTGATGAATGGCAGAGCAGGCCCGAAGGGCCAAACGGCCTTCCCTTTCTCCTATCTTCAATGTTTCTACGTTTAATGACTTAGCCTCGACTGATTCACAACCTTCCTTCTCTTCTCTATCTTAAATGTGTAACTCCTTGGTCTGAGATGATCTCCTCTGGCCATGGACTCACCCACAAGGGGAAACAATCTTTCCACATCTACCCTGTGAAGCCTGCTAAGACATTTGCATGTTTTAAATAAGATCACCTCTCATTCTTCTAAACTCCAACAAGTAGAGGCCAAAACTACTTAACCTCTCCTCAAAAGACAATTCCTCCACGCCTTCTGGGATCAGCTGAGTGAACTTTCTCTGGACCCCTTGGACATGGGGACCAAAACCATTCAGAATATTTTCAGATGAAGTGTTGCCTTGAGACCTCATCTTTTCTCTTAGTAATGTGATCTTCTATCCATACCTCCCCCCAAAACTATAGAATGCCCCAAAACTATAGAATGCAGAAAGAGGCCATTCAGCCCATCAAGTCTGCATCCACCTAGACCTCCAACCCCATCCTGATAATGCCACATTTACCATGGCTAATCCACCTAGCCTTCAAATCCTTGGATAAATTAGCTTGGCCAATCCAGCTAACCTGCACATCTTTGGACTATGGGGGGAAACCAGAAGATCATGCAAACTCAAGACTGGGATCGAACCTGGGCCCCTGGATCTGTCAGGCAGCAGTGCTAACCACCGAGCCACCACGCCACCCATAGATAACATACTGCCCCTGAGAGAAGAGAAGAACCAGCATTATATTTTTTAAAACTCCAATATATTCCAACCCAAATCCCAGATTATGCATAACTACAATCTTGAAGCAGAGTTGGTGATTCCATCTTGATTCTCTCGGTAGGAGGGGACTTTGCTCAGTGGTGTCCTCTCGAGTTTTTCTTCTGAATGTCAGATGCACTTCTTACCCATAAACCACACAATCTTCTGTCTTATTTTACCACAACCTCTTCAGTTCTTAGCTGCTTGTGAAAAGGTTTCTACAGGACTGGAGGGTTTAAGCTATAGGGAGAGGCTGAATAGGCTAGGGCTATTTTCCCTTGAGCATCGGAGGCTGACGGGTGACCTTATAGAGGTTTAAAAAATTATGAGGGGCATGGATAAGATAAATAGCCAAGGGATTTTTCCGAGGGTGGAGGAGTCCAAAGCTAGAGACCATAGATTTAAGGTGAGAGGGGAAAGATTTAAAAAGGACCTGAGGGGCAACTTTTTCACGCAGAGGGTGGAGTGTGTATGGAATGAGTTGTCAGAGGAAATAATGGAGGTTGATACAATTACAACATTTAAAAGGTGTCTGGATGGGTATATGTATAGGAAAGGTTTAGAGGGATATGGACCAAATGCTGGCAAATGGGACTCGGTCAGATTGAGATACCTGTTTAGTGTGAGCCCGTTGGACCCAAGGGTCCATTTCCGTGCCGAATGACTCAATGACATATGAAGAGAAACTGAACTGTTAGAACTATATGCGATGAAGTTTAGCAGAATGAGAGGGGATCTCATATGAACCTATAAAATCTGACAGGAAGGATATTATTAAGCTGGAGAGGGTTCAGAAGCAATTTACCAAGATTTTGCCGGGTATGGAAGTTTTGATTCTGACTGGATAGGCTGAGGTTTTACACTGAAGCATAGGATGTTGAGAGGCGACCTGCAAGAAGTTTATAAAATAATGAGGAGTATAGATAGAATTAATGGTAGTTGTCTTTTCCTAAGGATGGGGGAATTTCAAGACCAGGAGACACATTTTTAAGTAAGAGGAGAGAGATTTAAAGAAGAGATGAGGGGCATATCTTTTACATAGAGAGTGTTTTACATGTGGAATAAACTTCCTGAGGGTGCGGGTAGAATTGCAACATTTGAAAGAAGTTTGGTTAAGTACAGGAATAGGAAAGGTTTTGGTGGGATACAAAGCAGGCACAGGCAGGTGGGACTAGTTTAGTTTGGGATTATGTTTGACATGGACTGGTTGGACCAAAGGGTCTGTTCCCATGCTGTATGATTCTATGATTAAACAAGGTAAATGTTTCTAATGAACGGTGAGTCCAGAACCAGGCGTCATAGATTAAGATACAGGGTATTGAGGACTGAGATGAAGAGAAATTTCTTTACCTGGAGAGTGGATGGCTAGGTTTCAAAAAGACAATGGGCTGCGGATAGCAAGGTGCTTTATCAATACAAGTTTTGTCTGTGATTTTATTTCTATCAGCTGACTGATGATTCACAGCTTTATTCTTTAAATAGACGATGGGAGTAGAATAATGAAGAATTACTTTGTGACATGCAGAGGTTTGCTGTTAACTTTTTAACCAGTGCACTGTAGTTTGCAAAAATTGACAGTCCATCAACTTTGGATGGCACCAACATTTGAATTTTGTACAAAGTATGGAGCGTAAGTAGAAGTCTTATACTCCAGTGATGGCTTTTAATCTGATTACTATTTAAGTCTGAATACAGAATCTGCATCATTGAGTCCCATGCCATATCCCCTAGCATCTTCTGCCTGGAAACATTTTTGGGAAGTATTTATTGATGCACTACATTGTCGATTTGTTGATAAACTGAATATGCACTGAACATAATGCCATGTGGTAGCATGAATAGGAATTTGATGCAAGCACAGAAACAGATACTCGTGGCTAATTCAGACTGCGGGGATGCAAACAATGTCCCCCAGGGGTCAGTGTTGGGACCAGTTCTCATTCAATATATGTCAATGACAGGAACACAAACACAACAGCAAAACCTGCAGAAAATGGTGAGTGTGCTTAACTGTGAAGGAGGCTATCACTGAACGCAGGAAAAGGTAGTAATTTGGAAGGCTGTCTGATGAAATCTAACTTGTAAGCCATGGATCAATTTCCCCCTCTGAGTCAGAAGACCCTTGAATTCAAGGGAGCTGTACAGATAATCTACAATTTCCAAACAAACTTGAAATCAGATCAGAAAACAACCCTTGATGGTCCACTGTAACAAATCTAAAGTGACAATTCAGTGCAGTAGAATTAAAATTTGGTTTTATTGTCACGTGTACTCAAATACAGGAGCACAATGAAAAGTGTACAGTGTCGCCAACACACAGCACAACCTTAGCTACAAAGTACCGCGTTACAAATCCTGAATACAAAAATAAATCAGGTACAAAAATAGAGAAATAAAACAAAAAGGTACAAGTTTTACATTACCGTTCTTCACAGTATACATTGGGAAAATGAAGAAATAGAGTTAAAAGATAAATCTTACAGTCCTCCTATAGCCTGTAATCGCCCCACACTGGGGCTTCCTATAGCCTGTAATAGCCCCACACTGGGGCTTCCTATAGCCTGTAATCGCCCCACACTGGGGCTTCCTATAGCCTGTAATCGCCCCACACTGGGGCTTCCTATAGCCTGTAATCGCCCCACACTGGGGCTTCCTATAGCCTGTAATCGCCCCACACTGGGGCTTCCTATAGCCTGTAATCGCCCCACACTGGGGCTTCCTATAGCCTGTAATTGCTCCACACTGGGGCTTCCTATAGCCTGTAATCGCCCCACACTGGGGCTTCCTATAGCCTGTAATCGCTCCACACTGGGACCTTCTTTAGCCTGCAATTGCTCCACACTAGGGCTTCCTATAGCCTGTAATCGTTGCACACTGGGGCTTCCTATAGCCTGTAATCGCTCCACACTGGGACCTTCTTTAGCCTGCAATTGCTCCACACTAGGGCTTCCTATAGCCTGTAATCGCTCCACACTGGGGCTTCCTATAGCCTGTAATTGCTCCACACTGGGACCTCCTATAGCCTGTAATCGCTCCACATTGGGGCTTCCTATAGCCTGTAATCGCTCCACACTGCGACCTCCTATAGACTGTAACCGCTCCACAATGGGACCTCCTATAGCCTGTAATCACTCCACACTGGGGCCTTCTATAGCCTGTAATCGCTCCACATTGGGGCTTCCTATAGACTGTAATCGCTCCACACTGGGACCTTCTACAGCCTGTAATCGTTACAAACTGGGACATCCTATAGACTGTAATCGCTCCACACTGGGATCTTCTATAGCCTGTAATCGCTCCACACCAGGGCCTTCTACAGCCTGTAATCGCTCCACACCAGGGCCTTCTACAGCCTGTAATCGCTCCACACCAGGGCCTTCTACAGCCTGTAATCGCTCCACACTGGGGCCTCCTACAGCCTGTAATCACTCCACACTGGTGTATTTCCACATGAGGTCTCTCTTGCCCCATGCTGCTGCCTACTCCATTGCCGCCATCTTGAACCTACAGGAAAGAAGCACTGAAACAACGTGAGAGGTACCAATGATCTGAAGGTGCAACACAAATGCAATTTCTTCCTTAATGTGGAGAGGTGTGTAAGGAAATAGGTACTGAATAGTAAACCTCAAAGGTTGAATATCATATTCCCTACCTTGGGAATTGGGTGGTAGGCAGGTTTTGCATGGAATGACATGATTAGCTACCCACTTTCCTGATATTTGAGCAGTGGTGGAGACCCTTGGGCCCTTTAGTAGCCAGGGAATCGCAACACGGCAATTGTAGGGGCATTTATTGTAAACCTTATCCTTGGCTTTATGATCGAAGCCAATGATTGGATAATTGTTGCGTCATAAGATGAGATAGAGAAAGGCTATTTAGTATGGCTGTCCATGCAAGAGCTCAGTAATAATTGCAATGAGTCGAATTATCGGGGATGCACTCATTCATGGGAAGTGCCTATGGAACCTGATTTATTTGTATGCTATTAGGAAGAGGACAAGGAACAATTGTTGAGGCTTGACAGATTTTTTTGTTTGGTTAATGAAGTCAGTGTAGCATATTCACATGGGTCTGCGGATTATTTTCAATGTTCGGGCCAATCTTTATCACATCAAAGAAGAAATAAAAACAAACAGAGCCTACAGTCCAGTTTGGTTTCTCCTTAACAGAACCACTTCCAGTTTCTTTACAGTAGACTGTGGGGACATTTCCTTTCCAAATCGACCATACTGATCTTGTCATAGATCTGAGCCTAAACTTTGTAAGTTCTAATTACTACTCTCTCTTAGTTTGGAAGATTCAAAAAGATAGAACCTTTCTGCCAAGCTGACTGCTTCATCTTCCTTCTAGGTAGACAAGCTCGAGGCTGGAAGAACACAGCAAGCCAGGCAGCATCAGGAGGTAGAGAAGTCAACATTTCAGGTGTAACTCTTCTTCAGGACTGGGGGTAGGTGTGGGGGTGCTGCTGATAAAGGATTCAGGAGTGGGAAGAGGGACTGTGAGGTGAGGTAGTGATAGGTGGACACAGGCAGAAGGTACAGCCTGGTAGGTCGATGGGAGGAATGGATCCAGTTGGTGGATCTTTTAGGACAGCAATAAAACCGGCTTCTGGGCACAAGCTGTGTGTTTCCTGGGTTGAATGCTAAAAACATTGCTCAATCCTAGACTCTCCTGAACTGGAAACAATGTGAATGGCCTTAAATCTTTGCCCTGCTTGACACAAATCCAACAGTATAAGCATTTTCTATTAACTCCAGAGGGGTCTGGCATTTACCTGCATTTTGACAACTTAATGGAGGGTGTCCTCAATGCGAAAGTGGGTCTTCATCTCCTCAACAACTTGGCAGTGGTCACTCCTATTAATAGCGTGATGGCAAGGTCCATCTGCTGTAGGTAGATCGGTAAGGACAAGGTTAAGTACATTTTTCCCCCTTGTTGGTTTCTTTGCCACTTGTTGTGATCCCAGTGTAGCTGCTTTGTCCTTTACGATTTCAGTCTGGACTGGTGCTACCAATGTGATAAGGATCTGAAATCTGGATACAAGCTGAAGTAACTAGTTGTTGTCAGGATCAACACTTTAATACATGCTTTTACTAACATAGGCAGCAATAAAATGGCTTCTTAATGCAAATAACATGACAAAATGGCTTCTAGGCTGCAAATTGACGATTCTGCTTGAAGTTGCATAAAATGGCTTTTAATCCTGTTAAAGCTGCATAATTGACTTAACCACAGTTTGTCTCCACAGAGATTAGCAGAAAATGCTTCCTTTACAGCATAGAAATAACTAGACTAGAGAAGACCTTGCTGGCCATCCTAACTGACCTTCAAGAACAGATGCAGAGACTGCGTTTGTGTGGTAGGAGTACTTGGATGCTGGAAAACAAAGTTGGTTCCCAGGAAATATCATTGGGCTAAGTTGCTGTCAATAAAACCATTTCATTAAAATTGATTGGTAATTGTTTGAATGTGTTCTATGATTATGGCCTGTACCTCTCTTTAAGAAAAGTATAAAAATATCTTTGTTTTAAGCCATGTGTGCAGTTCCACTGAGGAACACGGATGTGTTGTGTCCTTTCAAGGGGTGTCCAATATACAGGATCCATCAACTGAGGAGGCAGTTTGTAGGACGTTTCATTGCCTATATTTAACCTGGTGTCCTGAGACTCCATGGTGTCCAGAGTTAATATTCAGGGCACTGAGGGTAACTCCCTTCCAATTGCTTAGGACTGTGCCTCAATCTCCTCTCTACCCTCCTGACTTTGATCATAATCTGCTGTAAAACAATGGCCAGAACTGTCCACAGTTCTCAGGCTGGGGTCTAACTAGTATTTTATATACCTCTAGCAAAACCTCCATGTTCTTATATTATCGGCCTTGACCAATCAAATGAAGTATCACGTATTGACCACTTTATCGACTTGTCCAATCGCCTTTAGGAATCTGTAAACACAAAGCTCCCACTGTTCCTGTACATTAGTCAGGAGTCTGTGATTTCTTGAGTAATCCTGTGGCTATTAGTCTTAGAATCATGGAGTCATACAGCACAGAAACAGAAGAGATTTACCAGGATGTTGCCAGGTATGGAAGGTTCGATTCATAAAGAAAGGCTGGATAGACTTTGATCCTTCAGTCTAATCAGTCCATGTTGAACATAATCCCAAACTAAACTAAACCAGTCCCAAATGCCTGCACCTGGCCTATATCTCTCCAAGCCTTTCCTATTCATGTACTGATCCAAACGTCTTTTAAATGTTGTAGTTGTGACCACATCGACAACTTCCTCAGGGAGTTCATTCCACATGCGAACCACCCTCTGTGTAAAGAATTGCTCCTCATGTCTTGTTGAAATCTCTTTCCTCTCACCTCGTCTTGAATGCCCCATCCTCGGGAAAAGACAACTACCATTAACTTTATCTACACCCATCTTTAGTTTATAAAGTTCTATAGAATTGCCTCTCAAACTCTATGCTTCAGTGAAGGATGTGCCAGCCTATCCAGCCTTTCTTTATAAGTCAAACATTCCATACTCAGCAACATCCTGGTAAATCTCTTCTGAACCCTCTCCAGCTTAATAATATTCTTCCTAAAACTGGACAACCAGAACTGGATACATATTCGAACATATTACCTCAAACTGTTGGGAGGTGGTGTGTAGTGATTGGAACCATGGCTAGATGGATCTTATTGACTATGAAATTCTTGTTCACCTGGACTAAAAGTAGGGAGTCCTGGCTCACAGATATAAACAGGAGATTCAGAAGGTCTCCTCAGTTGAGGAACTGGTTTTTAGCTCAAGTACAGTGTGTGGGTAAATAAAGGGTGACTTGGTGATGGGATACCGGCTCTGTGGTTATTTCATGATGGCCTAGTGGTATAATTGTGAGACTGTTGCTCTAAAGGCACAGGAAATGTTCTAGGGGCCTGGATTTGAATCCTCCCATGGAATTTGCTTCAATTAAATTCAAATTAAGAGTCTAATAATGACTATGAAACTATATCAACTGTTGGAAAGAAAAAATCTGGTTCACTAATAATCAAAGGACCATAAGTTAAAGGAGCAGAATTAGACCATTTAGCCCATCGATTCTGCTCTGCCATCTGGTCATGGCTGATGTGTTTCTCAACCGCATTCTCCTGCCTTTTCCCCATAACCCTTGATCCCCTTACCAATCAAGAACCTTTTTATCTCTGTCGTCAATGACTTGGCCTCCACTATCCTCTGCTGCAATGAGTTCCTCAGATTCATCATCCTCTGGTTGAAGAAATCCCTCCTCATCTCAGTTCTAAAGGGTCATTCCTTCATCAATGTCCATGAGGAAATGTAACTGCTGTTTTTTACCTGGTCTAACCTATATGTGACTCTTGACCACCCTCTGGGCAATTAAGGATGGGCAATGAATGCTGCTCTAGTCAGTAAAACCCACATCCCATGAGTGAAAAAAACGTCACCAGATTGAAATGTATTCGTCACTTTTCTGCCCAATTAATCAGTCTACTGATGTCTTCCTACAGTCTACACATTTCTTCCTCACTATTAAGGTCAATCAATTTTCATATCATTTGCACACTTATTAATCTAGTTGCCTACAGTTAAGTCGAAACAGTTGATATAAACCATTAATAGCAGGTGACCTATTGTAATGCTGAATCCCATGGGGAACCCATTGGAAACTGCTTTCCCATCACAAAAACACCAGTTGACTAAAAGTTTTTTGTTGGAATATCAGCCTCCATTTTGTGATAAATTGTTTAAAATGGAACTTGAACCTATGATCCTCGACCAGGATGGAAGTTCTCCTCACCGGGCCTATGGGTGAAGCCTTTGTGAATTTTTCCCCTACGTATCTTCCAAGAAACATCAGCTTGAATCTGTTTAGCTTGTTTAATGTGGAAAACCGCCACAAGGTGCTTCAGAAACGAACAATGAGAAAAAAAGAGGCTTATCAGGAGAAGTGACCAACCGCTAGATTGAAAAAAAGAGTGTTGGGAAGATGACTGGAAAGGAGAAGAACTGGTGGATAAGGACAAGAATACCTGAGTGTTGGACTAGATTTAAAATAACCTGTTCCCTAATTCGTTCCTGACTATATTGTTCTTGCAAATATTGACCCAAATCCATTCCATAAACATGTCCAGCAAACCATTTTTGCCAATTTGGGCAAATTCCCCAGAATTATTTTAGTACTTACCTCAGTTACACTTCCTTGATTTACTCCCTACCCAACACTATGATGACTACTTGGTTGAGGAAGGCGCATAAATTGCTCTCACCAATGGTGGCTCAGTGGTTAGCGCTACCGCCTCAGGGACGCTGGGTTCAATCCCACCCTCGGGTTTCCTCCCACAGTCCAAAGATGTTCAGATCAGGTGGATTGGCCATGCTAAATTACCTGTAGTGTGCAGGCTCGGTGGGTTAGCCATCAGAAATGCAGGGATTGAGTGGGATACTCTTCAGACCTGCTGGACCAAATGGTCTGCTTCCATCCTGTAGGGATTTTATGTGAAACGTTTATGTCCTTTACTATTCTTAGGTCTACCCAGACTGATTGGACATCCTGATTTTCTACTGAAATGATTCTTTAATCCTGCTGTAACATCACCTTTTATTATCAAAGCCACCTATCCATTTGTCTAATTTAATCTAAATTTTCTGGAATATTTAGTTCCAAACTTTGGTTATCCTGCCGTCAAGCCTAGTAATAGCTACCAGATCAAATTCATGCTTCACTATCAGCTCCATTAATTAATCTATATTGTTACAAGTGCTTTTTGTATGTGGATATGGCCGCTTCTATATTACCTTTTTAATATGATTCCTTACATGACATTGCCCTCACACTGTCATTAAACGTTTTGTCCATTCCTAACAAAACCTGTTCACTTTTACCCAAGTCACTCATTATCCATATTAGTTTAAAACCTTCATTATTTGAATCACCAGGAATTTAAGGAAATTGGGGCATGTGTGTTATTTACACTTGATTACGCAAATCATTATTTGGCTCAGTTCACCTGCTGCTGAAACCCTCATTCATGTCTTTGTTAATTCTGAAGCAGTCTATTCAATGCCATTCTTGGCTGGTTATCCACATTCTATCTTATGCAAGTTTGAATCTATCCAAGGCTGCCTGTGTCTTAACTCATAGTAAGTTCCATTCTTCAATCATCCCTATGCTTGCTACGCATTGGCTCCCAATCTAAAACTATCATGATTTTAAAATTCTAACGCCTCTAATTTTCAAAAGCTTTCCCGACTTTGCCAGTCCTTACGTCTGTAATCTCCTATAACCATACACCCTCTGAGATATCTACATTCCCTTAATTATGTTTTGTTATACTTTCCCAGTTTGGTAACTGCACCTTCAGTTGACTGGATCCCAAGTTGTGCAATTCTCTCCCTACATATCTCTGAGCTCTACTTCACTTTTCTCCTAGTACAGTACAGTAGAGCTGAGTTTATTTGTCATTTCTACCATATACAACTGTTACCGTAAAAAAACGAGACACCGTTCCTCCGGGACCGAGAAGACATTTCTCAAAACCTACCGCTTTGACCAAACGTTTGGTAATCAGACCTATCAATTTGTGACTCTCTGTTAATGTTTCTGTGTTTGATTCAATGGGTTGAAGGCACTTTTTAAAATAACTCATTGTATGGTTTAGTTCCGTGACCATTAAACATGGAAAGAAAATGGGGGTTATCCCATTTTTGTGTTGGGCGAGGAATTTCTCTCATAAAGACAAGGAACATTCAGTGCAAATGCGAGATAGAAAAGAACTTCTCACTTCTGACTTGCATCTCTACTTGATTTTTCAGCCAGTATTACTTGGCAGTTGATTTTTGAAGGAATTTGAGAATAAATATCTGCCTACAAAAGAACGAATCTTCATTATCCCCATGGAGCAAAACTCTGAATGTGACCCAACAAACAGTGCATCTAAATCATGTTATGTTGCGTTATTTGGCATTTCATACTCAAATAGCTACCTGAGGGGCAAGTTTTTAGAATGACTGCTTCATTATTTTTTCCTATGAATAAATATTTTAAAATAATACTTCCTTCCAACTATACATGTGCCAATAACAAATGGTCATGATCTGGAATTCATTTAATCACAGGCTAAGGCAGACAGCACTATATCAGGCTGTGCTGTGCCCAAGTGGCGAAGGATAGATTTGGCCTAGAACTCAGCAAAGTCTGAGTTCTCATTTATGTTCTCCCTTCTAACACAGGAAGGGCGGAGATGAGGATGGAGGACTGTTAATCCCCCTGGGATGCAACTAGGCCACATCCTCAAAGTCCTGCTACAAAAACATAAGAGAGAACTGCAGTGGCACGGTGGGTCAGTAGATAGCCGAGCTGCCTCACAGCACCAGGGACCCAGATTCGATTCTACTCTTAGGCGATTGTCTATCTGCAGTTTGCACACTCTCCTCGTGTCTGTGTGGGTTTCCTTCGGGTGCTCTGGTATTCTCCCACTGTGCAAAGTTGTGCAGGTTAGGTGGATTGGCAATGTTACAGTGTCCAGGGATGTGCAGGCTAGGTGGATTAGCCATGGGGAATGTGGGGTTACTGAGATGAGGTGGGTCTGGATGGGATGCTCTTCAGAGGTTTGATGGGCTGAATGGCCTGCTTCTACACATTAGGGATTCTATAACCTATCCAAATTAGGTGATTACTTTGTATAACCCATTATTCAGTTCACAAATACAATCGTGAACAGCCAAGCATCTGTCACTTTATTTCCAGTAGTCATGAAAAAGATGTTTCCTCATCTGGAGCAATCTAGAATCAGAGGTCATTGTTTTCAACTGATTTAAAACAGAGATGACAAAAAAATTACTTCTCTCAAAGGGTCGTGAATCTATGTAATTCACTAGCCCAGAGTGCGATGGGTGCTGGGACATTGAGTAAATTTAAGGAAGAGATAGATAGATTTTTAATTAGTAATGGGTTGAAGGGTTATGGAGAGCGAGCAGAAAAGTGAAGGTATGATCATAACAAATGTGGAGCAGGCTCGAGGGCCTACTCATGGTCCCAGTTCTGTGTTCCTATGCTCTCTTCTCCATTCCCACTCTGACTTCACCATCTTTAGCCTTCTACTGTTGCAATGAAAGTCAGCAGAAACTGGTTGAACAGTATCCCACTTTGTCATTAAACACTTTACACTCTTTCCCATTCGTCTCTGAATTCAGCAAATTTATGTCAGATTTGTTCTCAATTTGATGAACAGCAATTGTTGGTAATGTTGTGGGTTTTGCCGATTGAAAGATATTTTACCTGACATGACAATGTTTCTGTTCTCTCTAGTACCAAGAATTAGAATTAGAATGAACTTTATTGTCACATGTACTCAAATGAGCACAGTGAAAAGTGTATAAGTCACCAACCAGAAGAAATTGGTGAGGATAACATGGTATTGAAGGATCCAACAGATGTTTATTACAACTCAATAATATATAGATATTACTTTCACACTCACATCAGCGTCTTGACTCACATTAAGGTATTAAGAAACAAAATGCAGAATTTTTCCATTGATGTGTCATGCTTCAAGTGACCGAGTGAAGTTAGAGGCTGAGAATTTTTTACATTGGGTCATATGCTATGATACAATGAACATGTTCCTTTAAGGAGTACTGATAGACTGGTCATGAAAGATAACACACATTGTCCCTTTTCTAAAGATAAAACTATCCCAAGCAGGTATATATATGATGCAGAGGCATGTGTTGTCAATATAATTACACAAGCAAATAAAATAGAGTTGACAAGATTAGCATTTTAAAATTCTGTGTAATGTTTTGTAGATTTAACAACTCACCCTGATCTGGAGATTGAAGCTGAGTGCTCTCCATTGCACATGTTTGGCAACTTGGTGTCTTGCTGCTGGTTGCTGTCACTCAGCATCACCACACAATCATTATCATCAGAGTGTTCGTCCTCACTCTATCTGTGCATGATTGGTGTGTCCTACACTGATCTGAGCAGTTCCTGACCCTCCACAATGCATGATCAAGAATGGCTTTGTATGATGTGGGTTTGTTACATATTCTAGGAATCTTTGCTGGCAACCAAATATTTGGATTTGGGTTTCTAACTCGCACTCTCTGCCCAATGCTCAGTTTTGTACCTGCTTGATTGTCATGTATTTCTTTTATTCTCCTCTGTGTTTGAAGAAGAATATTCTGTACCTCAGAAAGATTAGGCAATTGAATGCTGGGAGAGGTCATTCGTACTAACCGTCTGAACATGAACTATGTTGGGGATGAAAATCCTTTCTCTGCTGGTGGTGTTCAAAAATACTGGAATGCAATGCAGGACTGTAAGAAACTACAGAGAGTTGTAAACACAGCCCAGTCCATCACACAAACCAACATTTCATCCATTGACTCCATCTACACTTCTCACTGCTGTGGGAAGGCAGCCAACTTCATCAACGACCCCTCCCATCTCAGTTATAATCCCTTCCAACCTCCAACTTCTTTCATCAAGCAGAATATATCAAAAGCTTAAATACATGTATCAAGCGGTTCAAGAACAGCATCTTCCCCGCTGTTACCAGACTTCCGATGGACCTCTCACATTTCAAATCTAATGTTGATCTTGCTTTTTGTGTGCCTTCTCTGCAGCTATATCTTTATATTCCTTGCTCTGCTCAATCACCCTCTAATCTTTGTATGGTATGATCTGCCCGTACGGCACACAAAACAAAACTTTTCACTGCACCTAGGTATGTGACAATAATAAATCAATTCATGATCACTGAGTTGATAGTCCCTATCATACTAGACCATTTGAGCGTGGATATAGGTTGACAATATGGTATGGGTCACTCCCCACTGAGTACAAATGTTTTGAATTGGTTTACCAGTGAATTGCATCCATTCTCAGCCACTCTCCACACTGAATAAACTGAAAATAACACTCATCATCTCAGTGAGTTGGGTTGGCACATCGTTTGAAAATGGCAAGTTAGGAGAAGTAATCTATCACAAAGACATAAACATCCCCATGCGTTGTGAATCGGTCTATGATTACTTTTCTCCAAGGAATGGATGGAACATCATGAGGATTAGAGGGTTTCTTTGCTGTTGGAGTTGATGCATTTGGCATGCTTCATGCATTCATTAATCTGTGAATATTCTTTTTCATCCCTGGCCAGTACACAGTCTCACACGCTCACTGGTTTAGGCTATCAATACGCATGTGTCCCTGATGTAACATGGACATGATAATCCAGTGTAACGATTTTGATATCAAGACTTGCCTGCCCTAGAAAATTAGGAGAAAGTGAGGACTGCAGATGCTGGAGATCAGAGTCGAGAGGGTGGTCCTGGAAAAGCACAGCAGGTCAGGCAGCATCCGAGGAGCAGGAGAATTGATGTTTCAAGCGTGAGCCCTTCACCCATGCAGACACAGGAAAAATGTGCAAACTCCACACAGACAGTCAGAAACAAACCCAGGTCCCTGGCGCTGTGAGGCAGCAGTGCTAAACCCTGAGCCACCATGCTGTTTTGAACAGTATGGTTCAATTCCTGCATTAGCTGAGGTGACCATACAGGACTCTCCTTTACAACCTCCACTGTGTTGTATTCTGGTCGTTACATTACCAAAAAGATGTGGATGCTTTGGAGAGGGTGCAGAGGAGGTTCACCAGGATGTTGCCTGGTGTGGAGGGTGGTAGCTATGACGAGAGGTTGAGTAGATTACGATTATTTTCATTAGAAAGACGGAGGTTGAGGAGGGAACCTGACTGAGGTCTACAAAATCATGAGAGGAATAGACAGCGTGCATAGCGAAAAACATTTTCCCAAAATGGTGGACTCAATTACTAGGGGTCACAAGTTCAAAGTGAGAGGGGAAAGGTTTAAGGGAGTTACGTGTGGAAAGTTCTTCATGCAGAGGGTGGTGGGTGCCTGGCATGCGTTGCCAGAGGAGGTGGTAGAGGTGGGCACGATAGCGTCATTTAAGATGCATTTAGACAGATACATGAATGAGCAGGAGCAGAGGATTACGGATCCTTAGAAAATAGGTGACAGGTTTAGATTAGATTACCTACAGTATGGAAACAGGCCCTTTGGCCCAACAAGTCCACACTGACCCACCCAAGAGTAACCCACCCACACCTATTTACCCCTGACTAATACACCTAACACTATGGACAATTTAACATGGCCAATTCACCTGATCTGCACATCTTTGGACTGTGGGAAGAAACCGGAGCACCCGGAGGAAACCCACACAGACACGGGGAGAATGTACAAATTCCACAGACAGTTGCCTGAGTCAGGAATCAAACCCAGGTCCCTGGCGCTGTGAGGCAGCAGTGCTAACCACTGAGCCACCATGCCACCCTAAACAGATAAAGGATCTGGATCAGTGCAGGCTTGGAGGGCCAAAAGGCCTGTTCCTATGCTGTAATTTTCTTTGTTCTTTGTTTTCTCCCTATTGTCTGAGGCACAGAGACCCTCAGGTTAAACCACCTCTCTCTCTCTCTCTCTGTCTCTGTCTTTAATGAGAATGTAGGAATGTGGTTAGGTTGGACTTTAGTGACTGTACCTTTACTCTCAATCTCATTGATGCATTTGTGTACGTGCCTATTCTCCTGCTGCCATTGCTGTGATGTTATACTGTCTTGTTAGCGTTTTGTTCTGGGGTCTGGCTTGGCCTTTGAAACTAGGTTTCCCACATATGCAGGTCAAAGGTCCCTTCATGCCACATGTTTTACAGATACCAAGAAAAGACAGACATGTTTTGAATGGGAGCAACAAACTGTATGTGTTAAAATTATTACTGTCTTAATGCAACATTATAAACAGTTTATCAACCAACTTATAACACCAGTAAAATTTTCTTGTCATATTTGAGCACGACACATTTGTCTTTGCTGACTGTTGCAATGATGTGTGTTGTACTAGATACACATAATTGTCGTAGGCCTACCCTATGGATTCATGCACCCATCCATCCAAAGGAATGTGTTAAAGGCATGTCTCTTTCTCTAATAGGAAAACTCCTCCTGACAGGATTTGATTGGTGATCAATTGACTGAGCTGCTCTGATAGATTCTCTTCCGAAAAGTCACACTCGCACCCTTTGCTGCATTATCTGGCCAATAGACTTTTGGGGCTCCTGTTTGTATAACACAAATTGGAGTCTGTTAACCTTGAAATTAATTCTTACCTAGAGCTCATCTTTGAGAACCATCCAGTTCTTTTCTGTGTCTTTCTGACTGTCCACAGGAAAAAAAAACACTTGGGTTAATTCTGCGAATCACATCAAGTCAATGGCAAGTGAAATGATCAGACAGAGGTCAGCCGGGTGGACAGCATAAAATATGAGTTCCCTGCATCATAAAGCTGTTCCTTTTACAAGGTTACTGCGCCCTTGAGTTTTTTTCACAGAGGCTCCAGCTAGGCGGGGTTTAAAAGGTTTATTGTTTACCCCTAACAGATAATGCCTCTGGCCTAAGGCTTTCGTGTCTTTAAAAAACCAGTATAATCCTTCTGACCTTTTGGGATTTAAGCCGGAGGTGTCAGAAAAGTTACCACAGGGATGGCCACCGGGATGCTTGGTGGCCCCCAAGCATTCATGGCGACATTGCTTCTTGATCCTTCGATGTTGGCTTTTCCTATCACTGTGAAGCCGAATTCACCAAGCGCTGGATTGTTCACCCACTAATAGGGAACGTGAGCTGGATTTAGACCGTGGTGAGACAGGTTAGTTTTACCCTACTGATGTTGTGTTGTTGCAATAGTAATCCTGCTCAGTACGAGAGCAGATTCAGACATTTGGTGTATGTGCTTGGCTGAGGAGCCAATGGTGCGAAACTACCATCTATGGGATTATGACTGAACGCCTCTAAGTCAGAATCCCACTTAAATGTAACAATACCCTAGTGCCGTGGATCGCTGGTTGGCCTAGGATAACCAACTCCGGTCAGTATGTAGAGCCGTTTGATTCTGGTCTGGAGTGCAGCCATATGGGCACCGCCTCACTCCTTTAATCACACCTCATGTTCTTGGGGAACGTGATGCCGCTTAGGGCAGCACGGTGGCTCAGTGGTTAGCACTGCTGCCTCACAGTACCAGTGTCCCAGGTTCGATTCTGTGTAGAGTTTGCACATTCTCCCCGTGTCCGTGTGGGTTTCCTCCGGGTGCTTCAGTTTCCTCCCACAGTCCAAAGATGTGCAGGCCAGGAGAATTGGCCGTGCTAAATTGCCCATTGTGTTAGGTGCATTAGTCAGAGGGAAATGGGACTGGGTGGGTTACTCTTCGGAGGGTAGGTGTGGACTTGTTGTTTCCACACTGTAGTGAATCTAATCTAAATCATTCATAGACGACCTGATTCTGGCTAAGGGTTTCATAAGTAGCAGAGCAGCTACCTCCCTGCGATCTATTGAAAGTCATCCCTCGAGCCAACCAGCGAGCCTTATGTCTGTTGTAGGAAACATTTTGGAAAGGATTATAAGAGGTAGGAGTTATAATCATCAAGCAAGCAACAATTTGATTTCAGATAGTCAAAGTGGTTTCATCAAGGGCTTGTACGAGGGGGCATAACTACAAATTGAGGGCTGATAGATTTAAGACAGATGTCAGAGGCAGGTTCTTTACTCAGAGAGTGGTAAGGGCATGGAATGCCCTGCCTGCCAATGTAATTAACTCAGCCAGATTAGGGAGATTCAAACAATCCTTGGATAAGCACATGGATGATAATAGGATAGTGTAGGGGGATGGGCTTAGAATAGTTCACAGGTCAGTGCAATATCGAGGCCGAAGGGCCTGTTCTGCGTTGTATTGTTCTATGTTCTAAGGGGACGTGGCCAGCTGTCTAGCTGTGCAAGTCAGTTCAGTTCGGGGGTTAGTTGAGTCAGGGTCACAGTTGAAACTGGAAGGGCTCTCCCTCCTTCTGCCCTCCTGACTTCGTAACCTTTAAGCTTTTTGTGTCATTTTTTCTCTTTGTGCTAAGGGATGTGTTTATTGGGACCGTTGCACATATTTTCGGAACAGCATCATTAATTCAGGATAATCTGTTGGATTTTTGGGTAGGATAAGTTATCCAGTATTCTATTTTCTGTTCTTTATGTTTCATTCCATAATTTTGTAAATAAATCCTGTTTGTTTAAAACTTGGCAATTGGACCAGCTAATTAACTCCGGGAATATCAACTATATACTTACCTGAAACAATTAGCACAGTTACAGTCTGGGGTACCTGCTTATAAAATGTTTTGAGGGGTCCGGCCTAGTCCATGACACCTGACTGGGGCTGTTAACCTGGTCCAATCAGGGTGCCTGGCTGATAAAGAGGAGTGTCAGGAGTTATGCTGAAGGACCTGGGTCAGTGTCAAGTACTATGCATGTGTAAGTAAAGGGTGACTTGGTGAAAGGATAGCGGCTTCTATGTAGTTTCTTCATATGTAAGACCTTTAGTGTTTTTTTCCCCTCAGGATCATGTGATCCTTTAAATAGAATTACATACATTATTTGCTCAGTAATGATGTCACTGGATAGCTAGTCAATCTGCTTTTCATTTCTCTTTGTCACTCTTCTCTTTAAAGAAGTACAATGCAATAACAATAGAGAATGTTGGGAAAAAACCTCAGGTATGGCTGCATTCTTTCTCTGTGGAATTCAATAGGACAATTTTCTGAACTGAAAGAGAGGGGAAATTATTTTTTAATACTGTTGACAAGGTGGGAAGAGGAGCAAGTAGAACAGACAGTGAGGATGTCCATAGCAAAAGGGAAAGGGATTGCTAATAATAGTTGAGGAGAGATGTAGATACAGAATAGGTGTGAATAGTAGAAAGTAGGTCAATTTTGCTGAGAGGAAAGCCATGCAAATAAGACACTGTGAGGTTGAATGGATGGTACTGTTCATGGTCTGAAGCTATTGCATGCAATGTTAGGTCCTGAAGATTGTAAAGTGCCTAAAGAGAAAGTGAGGTGCTTTCCATGGGCTTCACTGGAATACTACAGCATGCCAAGGATGGAAATGGGAGCAAGAGAGCAATATGGTGTACTGAAATGGCAAGCAACTGGAAGGAAGTCAGGCAGCATCCAAGGAGCAGGAGAATTGACATATCAGAAATGAGCCCTTCTTCAGGAAGGGCTCATGAGGGCAAACTTTTGTCCTTCCTGAAGAAGGGCTCATGCCCGAAACGTTGATTCTCCTGCTCCTTGGATGCTGCCTGACCTGCTGCGCTTTTCCAGCAACACATTTTCAGCTCTGATCTGCAGCATCTGCAGTCCTCACTTTCTCCAAGCAACTGGAAGGTTAAGGTCCATTCTTATGGACAGAGCGGCCATCCATTCTGCATTTAGAGTCATAAAGATGTACAGCATGGAAACTGGCCCTTTGGTCTAACTCGTCCATGCTGACCAGATATCCCAACCTAATCTAGTCCCACCTGCCAGCACCTGGATCATATCCCTCCAAACCCTTCCTATTCATATCCCCATCCAGATGCCTTTTAAATGGTGCAATTGTACCAGCCTCCACCACTTTCTCTGGCAGCTTATTCCATCTTTCCTTTGCATGAAAAATTGCCCCTTAGGTCTCTTTTATATCTTTCCCCTCTCACCCTAAGCCTATGCCCTCTAGTTCTGGACTCCCCAACCCCAGGCAAAACACCTTGTTTATTTATCCTATCCATGTCATTTATGATTGTATAAACCTCGATAGGGTCTCCCCTCAGTCTTTGATGCTCCAGAGAAAACAGCCCCAGCCTATTCAACCTCTCCCTGTAGCTCAAACCTCCAACCCTGGCAACATCCTTGTAAATCTTTTCTGAACCCTTTCAAGTTTCACAGAAGGAGACCAGAATTGCATGCCAAAAGTGGCCTAACCGCAACATGACCTCCCAACTCCTCCACTCAAGACTCTGACCAATAAAGGAAAGCATACCAAATGCCTTCTTCATTATCCTATCTACCTGGAACTCTACTTTCAAGGAGCTATGAACCTGTACTCCAAGGTCTCTTTGTTCAGCAACACTCCCCGATTTGTTTTCCCAAAATGCAACATCTCACCTTTATCTAAATTAAACTACATCTGCCATTCCTTAGCCCATTGGCCCATCTGATCAAGATCCCATTGTAATCTGAGGTAACCTTCTTCACTGTGCACTACACCTCCAATTTTGGTGTCATCTGCAAACTTACTAACTATACCTCGTATATTCGCATCCAAATCATTTATATAGATGACAAAACGTAGTGGACCCAGCACCGATCCTTGTGGCACTCCACTGGTCACAGGCCTCCAGTCTGAAAAACAATCCTCCACCACCACCCTCTGTCTTCTACCTTCCAGCCAGTTCTGTATCCAAATGGTTAGTTCTCCCTGTATTCCGTGAGATCTAACCTTACTAATCAATCTCCCATGGGGAACCTTGTCGAACACCTTACTGAAGTCCATATAGATCCCATCTATCATTCTGCCTTCATCAATCCTCTTAGTTACTTCTTCAAAAAACTCAATCAAGTTTGTGAGACATGATTTCCCACGCACAAAGCCATGTTGACTATCCTGAATCAGTCCTTGCCTTTCCAAATACATGTACATCCTGTCCCTCAGGATTCCCTCCAACAACTTGCCCACCACCGATGTCAGGCTCACCAGTCTATAGTTTCCTGGCTTGTCCTTACCACTTTTCTTAAATAGTGGCACCACGTTTGCTAACCTCCAGTCTTCCAGCACCTCACCTGTGACTATCAATGATACAAATATCTCAGCAAGGGGCCCAGTAATCACTTCTCTAGCTTCCCACAGAGTTCTAGGGTACACCTGATCAGGTCCTGGGGATTTATTCACCCTTACGCATTTCAAGACATCCAGCACTTCCTCCTCTGTAATATGGACATTTTGCAAGATGTCACCACCTATTTCCCCACATTCTATATCTTCCATGTCCTTCTCCACAGTAAACACTGATGCAAAATACTTGTTTAGTATCTCCTCCATTTCCTGCGGCTCTGCACAAAGGCCGCCTTGCTGATCTTTGAGGGGCCCTATTCTCTCTCTAGTTACCCTTTTGTCAATGTATTTGTAAAAACACTTTGGATTCTCTTTAACTCTATTTGCCAAAGCTATCTCATGTCCCCTTTTTGCCCTCTTGATTTCCTTCTTAGGTATACTTCTACTTCCTTTATACTCTTCTAAGGATTCACTCGATCTCTGCTGTCTATGCTTGACATATGCTTCCTTCTTTTTCTTAACCAAACCCTCAATTTCTCAAGTCATCCAGTATTCCCTAAACCTACCAGCCTTTCCTTTCACCCTCAGAGGAACGCATTGTGTCTGGACTCTTGTTATCTCATTCCTGAAGGCTTCCCGTTTTCCAGCCATCCCTTTACCAATGTAAAGAGTACCGCTTTGAGAGCGACAAATACAAGAGGCTAGATTGCGAAAGGTACAAGTAATTTGCTGCTTCACCTGGAAGGAGTGTTTGGGGTCTTTGACAGTGAAAAGGGAGGAGGTCAAAGGGCAAATACCATGACTCACTGGGCTAGAAAATCAAACCTCACCATTTCTGCAGTCATTGAAGATAAGAGAAAATTTAGTCAAACTATCCAAAATCCTCAATCTGCCTGTTTGATGATCTCAGGTTAAAAGATTCAAAACTCACCAAGTTTCTGCAATCAATAAGAAAGTAACTGTTTCTTATTATGACCAAATTGTCTTTGATCTATGCTAATTAGGAAAGATGAATTGTTAACTTGTGAATCTGCAAATTAAAGTCTACCCCTTCTTAAATTCTCTCTGGCAGACACAGACAAGTGGGTGGCACGGTGGCACAGTGGTTAGCACTGCTGCCTCACAGAGGTAGGGGAGGCCCAGGTTCAATTCCCGCCTTGGACAACTGTCTGTGTGGCGTTTGCACATTCTCCCCGTGTCTGCACGGGTTTCCTCCCACAGTCCAAAGAAGTGCAGGTTAAGTGAATTGACCACGCTAAATTGCCCATAGTGTTAGGTGGATTAGTCAGGGTAAATATAGGGGGGGGTGGGTTTCTCTTCAGAGGGTTGGTGTGGACTTGTTAGACTGAAGGGCCTGTTTCCATGCTATAGGTAATCTAATCTAATCAAAGTACTCCAGTAAACGTGTTTTTTTAAATTACAGGCATCTCTTTGTGCAGTCTCCTTGGTTTAAAGCAGTATTTTTGTTTCCTCGTCTATAGTCCAAACATAAAGGAAATGTAAAGATATTGCACCCAAGGTTGAGGGGTGACCTTATAGAAGTCTGTAAAATCATGAGGGGCATGGATAGGGTGAATAGGCATTTTTTTCTCCCCCAGGGTAGGGGTCCAAAACTAGAAGGTATAGGTGAGAGGGAAAAGATTTTAAAAAGAGCAAAGACGCAGACTGTGTTGCATGTATAGAATAAGTTGCCACAGAAAGTGATGCAGGTTGGTACACTTACAACTTTTAGAAAGCATCTGGATGGGTTTATAAATAGAAAGGATTTGGAGGGATATGGGCCAAATGCTGGCAAATGTGACTGCATTAATTAAGGATATCCGGTCGGCATGGACAAGTTGGACCGAAGGATCTGTTTCTGTGCTGTATAGCTCTATGACTGTGACTCTACACTCCTCCATCCTTCAAAGATGAAATGTCATTCGAAAATTGCATTTCATCACAAGGTATGCGGTAGACCCACAACAATAAAACAAGATTTACATCCAACTATTCATACCTCCCCCTTATACAAGTTTGATAGAATCTGTTACCATCTCTTAAATTCTTGGTCGTATCAATAGACTTTAGCTGGACAGTCTTGCATTTTAGCATCTAAATTTTCCGATTAAAATTATTTGTCAAAGAGAAAATCATTTGGTTCTGTGCGCACAGTCTCTTCACCCAAATAAAAACAATGTCAATCCAGGATAATAATATCGCCAAATGTTCACTTGAAGCTAAAAAAATTAACTTTATTGGGTTCTGCAGTTAATTCCTCTACATCAGTGTCTAAGATTATACTAAATTAATCTGTCTCCCAGGTCAATGTTCTTGGATTAGAATAATTGAATTCTTCCTGTGATTCTAACTCAAATAAATACTTGAGTAAAATCATCCTCAAGATACGACTAGAAACACTTCACGACAATTCCACCATCAGGTCCATTTCCCTATTTTCAGCTGCAGTAGCTGGTTCTATCACAGTTATTTCACTAAAGTCCACTTGCTCAGATTAGAAGAGAGACCTGATTACTCCAAATAGCTGATCAGCATTTGAGTTAAACAACAGAACTTCACTGGGACATTTATTATTCAGAACCATCACATCAGATTCAAAAATCTACTTCCAGAGGCCCACTGCTGAAACATTGGTCTGAGCTCCACACACTCATTCCTTTGAGGCAACAGCATTTAAAACTTTTCACTCTATGATTTTTGTCAAAAATTATTAAATTGCTTTTTTGCTCATCAAACTGAATATCAGGAAAACAATCAGTGTGAGGAATTTGAATCTCTGTTGCTTCTTGTTTTGTTCCCAGGTTTAACAGTTCTAATCAAATTTTAATTAGTCAAACTCAATACATTTCCTGTTTTACCTGAATGTATGCCCTGATCCCCTCTGTCAGCATCACCTGAGAATTTTCCCACTTCAAAGCCGACATCAAACATTCTAAGAAATATTGACATTCTGGAATTCCTTCAGACTATGTTTCAGTGGTGAGCTGCCTGTCCTGATTCTTCATCAGGAATCATTCCAGATGAAGGGCTTATGCCTGAAATGTCGATTCTCCTGCTCCTCGGATGCTGCCTGACCTGCTGTGCTTTTCCAGCAACACATTTTCAACTCTGATCTCCAGTATCTGCAGTCCTCACTTTCTCCTCCTCAATAAAAAAAGGCATGAGGGGCAACCTTTTTAGACAGAGAGTGATTCATGTATGGAATGAACTTTCAGAGGAATGATGGATGCAAGTACAGTTACGACATTTAAAAGACATTTGATATGAATGAGAAATGTTTGGAGGGATATGGGCAAAGCGCAGGCAGGTGGAACTAGTTTTGTTTGGGATTATGGTCAGCATAGACTATTTGGACTGATGGGACTATTTCCATGCTGTATGACTCCATGATGTTCTATGACTCCGTAACTATCTAAAACCACCAACTTGCCTGATAGGGGAACTCACCTTAAAGCAAAACAGTTACTAGGTTTCTGAACTTAATATATTTTTTAAAAATCTGTTTGTTATTAAAAAATGTCAGACTAACGGAAAAGATGCAACGGACATCGAGAAAATGGGAGAATGGGATGAAATCCTTACAGGAAGCAGAGTGTGAAGAAATGTAGCCAAGGCAACTGTGGGAGTTGATGAGTTTGTAATAGATATTGGTAGTCAGCTTATCCCAGAATTGACATAGCAGAGAAGAAAGGGAAGGCAAGAATTCATCCATTGCATCTTTCTGCTGATGCTGCCTTCTACAAGGCTACCTCTGACATGTTCTCCTTTTGACTGCTTGTGTGGAATACCTCTGCTCTAACCATAAGAATGACACCAACCTTCCAATTTCTTGCCATTTCAATGCATCGTCTTTCTCTCAGGATTACATTTCTGTTGGAAGCTTAGGGTAGTACCATACTGAATCACACGCAAATTAGATTTTCCATTTAGGCACTTTATATCCTAAGGACTCAATACTGAGTTCTGGTTTTATTTCAGATCTACTTTGCAGTTACTTGAGTGCAACGCAGTGTTAACTAATTTTTTAAATCCTTTTTGATTACTTTTGTTTGCTTTATATTTTTCTGTCATTGTTCCTTTACTGGCTTTGGCCCTTTTTAAAATCATAATTTTCAGAACTACTAGCTCATAGTTACAGAGATTTTGCCTGAAGAAGTAATGACACTCTGATGACGCCACTCTACCTTTGTGCTGACCTGGAGAAGAAAAGTGGTAGAACCTTCTGAGGTCTGGATACAGGTATTCTTATTGTACAAAGTTAAAAATCACACAACACCAGGTTATAGCCCAACAGGTTTAATTGGAAGCACACACTTTATGGGCAGCACGGTGGCACAGTGGTTAGCACTGCTACCTCACAGCGCCAGAGACCCGGGTTCAATTCCCACCTCAGGTGACTCTCTGTGTGGAGTTTGCACATTCTCCCCGTGACTGCGTGGGTTTCCTCCGGGTGCTCTGGTTTCCTCCCACAGTCCAAAAATGTGCAGGTTAGGTGGATTGGCCATGCTAAATTGCCCATAGTGTTAGATGAAGGGGTAAATGTAGGGGAATGGGTCTGGGTGGGTTGTGCTTCAGTGGGTTGGTGTGGACTTGTTGGGCCGAAGGGCCTGTTTCCACACTGAGAGTAAAGCTTTCAGATCGTTGCTTCTTCATCAGGTGAAGGAGTGAGGGTCTGAAAGCTAGTGTGCTTCCAATTAAACCTGTTGGACTATAACCTGGTGTTGTGTGATTTTTAACTTTGTACCCAGTCCAACACCGGCATCTCCAAATCATGACTTCTTATTGTAGAAATTATATTCCTAAGTGTCTTCAATTCCTTTTTCAAAGCACTTTGAAGCTGTGCCATCAGAATTATTGAACCATGTTTTTTTTTAATGACCAGAACAGTTTGTTTTTAAAAGAGGGAAAAAGAGAGAGGTGGAGAACTCTTGGTAACCTTTGTTTTTGATTGTATTTGTAACGTTAGACTTTTTATCCTTGAGTAAAGGGACTCCACCAAAATTTATTGCATCTTGAATGAACTTAGATTTTCGTCAAAAAATAAATAGCCTTGTCTTCCGGCTATCTGCAGCTCTGTTTGCCTGCCGTCATAGAATTAGATACTGCTGACAGTCTGAATGGTTTAATGTGCAGAGCGGTTGTTCAGCTGTTCTTCAATTAGTTTTCTAACTGTCTGAGATCTTTGAGACTACTTTCATAGAGAGCCACCCCTGCAAACCATGGTGTGGGTTCCGCCTCCAGAAAGATACTTACCTGACCATGGCAGTACTTATGGTTATCCCTCATAATGTAAGAAACAAAGTGTGGATAATGGTATTGAAGTGTCCAACAGATGTTTATTACAACTCACTATTAAATACAAAGTTTACATTCACGGGCACATAGTGTACACAGGCTAACATTAGGATATAAAGATCAGTATACTCCTATTGGTATGCTATGCTTCAAGTGATCTTAAGGTGGATTTATACCATGTTACATGTTATTATCCAGTGATAATATGAGCATGTCCTTTTAAGGTTTACTGACACACTATCTATGAGACTCTTGTCAGTTACAGCTCCTATACATCCAATATTTGTTTCTTTACTTTCTGCATCACTCTGTCCTATTCCTATCTCATCTGTCATTTAACCACTACTGTTTTCCATCCTTGCCTTCATTCTTTCATTTGCCCCAGCACTCCTCCTCTTTCCCCTATAACCTTTGTACATTCTGCAGTGGAAACTGTTACATCTCTGTTACCTTGCAGTTCTGATCGTACATCATTGACCTGGAATGTTGTCCTGAGGCTTCCAGTTCAGCCAATGTAAAGCCAAGACCCAGAAGGGTGGGCCTTATTTTCTTTTTTCATCTCCTAATCCTCTGCCAGACATCAACTAACTCGATTGTTGCCTGAAAAGAAGTACTCAAATCTTTTACCCAGGTGTGCTTCCCTTGTGTGACAGACAAAAGGCAGGGAACTGACATGGAATTTAATTAAACAAGCGTTTCTTTATTTAACCCTTTCAGTACTAATTGGATGTAGGTTTGCTCACTGAGCTGCAAGGTCCATTTCCAGACGTTCCGTTACCCTACTAGGTAACATCTTCAGTGGGCCATTCAGTGGAAATGATATCACCAACCCAAAGAACATATAAATAGGAAGCAGGAATTTTCAGCATTGCTTCGCCTGAGGCCCACTGAAGATGTTACCTACTGGGTAACGAAACGTCTGGAAATGAACCTTGCAGCTCAGCGAGTAAACCTACATCCAAAACCTCAACCCGAACTATAAATCTTCTCAAAACTTTCAGTACTAATACTTGAAAGATACATTCATTGCAATCTTTACCTCTCATTTCATCTAACTTCAACTCACTTCATTTAATTTCACTCTATCTTACTTAATCCACATCTAACTGTAATGTTAACTCTATAAGTTTGGCTTGAGCCGTACTACCCCGATTTCAGTAATGTGGCCAGCTTTGTTCTCCATGTGCATCTCACCTCGTGGCTCTCTGTCTTCTTTGAAATTCCTTAAAGGCACACGCTTTTGAAAAGTGGTTTGGGAGACTTCTCCAAGAAAATGCCTTTGTTCTGTAAAATTTGTTCATTTCCAGAAAGATCTCAGTCAATGAATCAATCAATGTCTGATCACATGGTTCGATCCCCAGCCCACGGAGTTTACTAGTGAACACCTCCCAAGCCGCAAATGGTGACATCCCATATAAGGTAGCGGTAGTGGCAAGACGTCGAGAGACCACCATGGCTGAATTAACTCCTTGGAGGCTAGTGTCCCATCACCAAGTCACCCTCCATTTACACGTGCACAGTATATGAATGACCCAGCTAGTACAGTGCCAATCCCTGAAGTGGTAAGAATCTCTGAGACTCCTGTTTATTTCTGTCAGCCCAAGGTCCCTGATTGGCCGAGGTCAAAAATCCCATTCAGGGACCTCATACTCATTGAGACCGACCTGGGCCTTGATCCAATCACTACAATGACACTTTGCCTTATTTGGTGAACATAGGAAACTACAGGTCACACATGTCCTAGTTGCAGTCTTAACTAAGTATTACTATTACACAGTCTGCTATGATACACAGCCCATTATCAGCCACGAATAGTACCCATTAGCAGCTATTCATTCCCCCAGATTGACCTTTATCCTGTCCTTTCACAGAATCATAGAATTCCTATGTATGGAAACAGGCCATGCAGCCCAACAAGCCTACATCGACTGTCTGAAGTGCATCCCACCCAGATTCACCCCATCTCTGTAACCCTACATTTTCCATGGCTAACCCACCTACTCTGCACATCCCTGGACAGTATGGGCAATTTCCCATGGCCAATCCACCTTAACCTGCACATCTTTGGATTGTGGGAGGAAACCAGAGCACCCGGAGGAAACCCCAGCAAACACGGGGAGAATGTGCCAACTCCACACAGACAGTTGCCTAGGGCTAGAATTGTACCCGGGTCCCTGGCGCTGAGGCAGCAGTGCTAACCATTGAGCCACCATGCCATCCTTTGTCTGCCCAATTGTTTTTGTCTTGCTTTGGGCTCTATCTACACCTACCATTTACTCCTTACCCCCCACCCAAGCTTCTGCATAAAAACCAAACTTTTCCTTGCTACCATCAGCTCTGAAGAAGGTTCACTGAATCTAAAATGTTAACTCTGCTTTCTCTCCACAGGTGCTGCCAGACCTGCTGAGCTTTTCCAGCAATTTCTGGTTTTTGTATCAGCAGATAGAAATTGAGAGGCATGAAATTCAGGGATCTGATGGATCATGGAGTATAGATCTTGAAAGAATGTACAGGTTGGTAAAGATGGGTGGATTGGGAATATGGAGAGCTGGAGGGAGGGAGAGTTTGGGGGCAGCAATACTGGTGGACGTCAGATAGTGTGGGGTAGATGAGAAACATCAGGAAGCGTTAGAGAGAACCTGGACAAAATGAGGGATTGGGTCAACGGAGATTACATAGACCGGAGTGATTAAGTGAGAATGGGGTGGAGGAGTGAAACTTGGGGTCGGAAATCAGGTTATGAGAAACAGCTGAGATACAGCAGGGTTGTAGAGTGATCAAGGTTCAGAGCTCAGGACAGATTGAGAAGAGAGTCTGTAGGTTAACATAATGGACTGGAGGACACTTTCAGCCTCCTTCTGACCCACAAGGAATGTTGTAAAGACACACATGATGGATAAGAAACTTAGTGCTTCCTGTTACCAGTTGTGTCACCTGAGGGCTAGCCAATAGAAGCTCCAGGAGGAGGAGGGATAGATTTGTGGGGGCATTTAAAGCTCAATAAAGATGTTGGGGCAACTCAACTGTTGAAACTTTGACATCTCAAACCTGAACCCTAACCCAAACTCCAATCAAAGCAACTCTGGACATAACAGACCAAGGGTAGAGTTGATCAGCTAGCACACTCCAAGGAAATGGGCTCTCCAGATAAATATTCTGATGTGGTTGAGAAATCTCCATTCACCAGTTTTTTTTTTTAGGACTTGATCCTGGATAGTTGGTTAGCAAGCTCTTAGGAAACTGGAAAGCTAAAGGGAGCTGAGGATAGATCCAGGAAGGAGCAAGTTATATCTATAGCACTGCTTGCAGGTCAAGAGAATCAGAAGTATTTCACAAAACACCCTGCCACTAAGCTTTCTGAAACAACTCTTCAGAGGCTGACATCCCATCACCCTTTGACAATAACATTGCCTCTTACCAAGTCAGACATTCCAGGGGCTCAATATCGCTGACATGTACCCTTTTATGTCAGCCAGGGCTCCCTGTTTGGACTGGATTATCAGCTTCAGTCAGTGAACTCATATTAAAGATGTCCAGCTGACTGACCTCATTACAACCGCTACACCTTCCTTCCAGAGGATTGGATGTACATACAACATCCCATACCCCTTTCACAACTCCCAGAGTTTGAGGATTGCATCCTCACCCAAGCTTTCTGTAATGGCCTGGTCTGGATTGCTCTGACTCACTCCAGCCAAACCTGTCAATCTGGCTCAGTGTGTCAGGAGATCAGCTATCTCAAGTTTCTAACCACTGCTGTCAACTTTCAGACACCTGTTGAAATGAACATATAGCCTCCTTTTCATCTGAACTTATGAATAAAGAGTAGGAATAGGCATTCAACTCCTCAAGCCTGCTCCACCACTTAAGATCATAGAGTCATGCAGCATGGAAACAGATCCTACAGTCTATAGAATAGAATCCCTATTGTGGAAACAGGCCCTTCGGCCTAACAAGTCCACACCTACCCTCAGAATTGTAACCCTCCCAGACCCATTCTCTATTACTCTACATTTACCCCTGACTAATGCACCTAACCCAAACATCCCGGGACATTATGGGCAATTTAGCATGGCCAATCCACCTAACCTGCACATCTTTGGACGGTGGGAGGAAACTGGAGCACCCGGAGGAAACCGAAGGCAAACCCAGGGAGAATGTGTAAACTCCACACAGACAGTCACTCCAGGCTGGAATTGAACCTGGGTCTCCGGTGCTGTGAGGCAGCAGTACTAACCACTGAGCCATTGTGTCAAACATAATCCCAAATTAAACTAGTTCCACCTGCCTGGTCCTGGCCCGCATCCCTCCAAACCTTTCCTATTCATGTATTTATCTAAGTGTCTTTTAAACATTGTAACTGTACCCGCATCAATCACTTCCTCAGGAAGTTCATTCCACATACCAACCACCCTCTGTGTAAAAGGATTTACTCCTCATGTCTACCCCATTATAACACCTCATCCCCCTCTTTATTGCCTTTGTTATAGTTGTAAATAGGCAGGTTGTATTGAGTTGGATTTATTTGAACTTCCCATCTACCCCATCCCCACTTTGGGGGTAAACATTGTGCCTCCGATAAGTCACCTTTTCTCTTTCTGCTGATGCTACCTGGCCTTCAGAGTGTTTCCAGTATTTTCTGCCATTCAATTGCAGAAGAGTTTCAAATCGAAGAACAAAAGTAACTATTAAAAGTAAAGGACACAGGAGGGAAACTGGGCCACCACATCCACAGTTTGTTTAAAATCACACAACACATGAATCACTTTGAAATGCATCATTTGGGCACTTGTGTGGTGATAATAAAGCATGACTTTCATCTCCTCCCCAAGGTTTGCTTTTTCCTGCCACCCAGAAAGAACTACATTTAAAAAAAAATACAACAGAAAAGACATGGTTATGCTCCGTGCACGATGATTTATCGCTTTGGTAATCATTAGCCTAGTTGGGTGACCTTTGACCTCACTGCATCAACACATGAACAGGAGTAGGTCATCCAGTCCTTTTAGTCTGTCTGCCATTCAATAAGATCATGGCTCATTTGGACCCTAACTCCATATGCCTGTTTTTGGCCCAATCCCTCAAAACCTTTGCTTAAAAGTTTACCAATCTCAGATTTAAAATTAACAATGTAAAATTCATAGAATCATAGAATCCCTACAGTGTGCAAGCACGCCAGTTGGCCCATTGAGTCCACACTGACCCTCTGAGGAGAATCCCATCTAGACCCATTCCCCTATTCTGTAACCCTGCATTTCCCATTGATAACCCACCCAGTCTGCACATCTCTAAACTGATCCAGTATCAACTACCATTTGTGGAAGCAGGAAAATCGACGTTTCGGCCCTCCTCTCATTATACCTCTCCACCCTTCAGGCACTCTGCCTGTATTCCTGATGAAGAGCTTTTGCCTGAAATTTTCCTGCTCCTCGGATGCTGCCTGACCTGCTGTGCTTTTCCAGACTCTAGTTTCCAGCATCTGCAGTCATTGTTTTTACATACCATTTGTGGAAGACAGTTCCAAATATTCACCACCCTGTGTGTGTAGAAGTGTTTCATAACGTATCTCCTGCACAGTCCGCCCCTAAATTTTATACAATTACTCCTAGTTCAAGAATCTTCAATGAGTGAAATAGTTTACCTTTATCAACCCTGTCTTTTCCTGCTACTATCTCAAAGACTTCTGAAGTTCATCCCTCATTATGTTGCACTATTGAGTTACAGTCCGAGGTGACACATGTCAGAAGCATTGAGAATTAATGCATTCTTAGAGTTCTTAAAGCTGCAGCTACATTTAAAGGGACCACAACTGTTACTGGGTACAAGACTTGAAATAACTTGGCTGCAGTGCAGAGCACCTTCACTTTCCTATGTAGCTTTGGAGATATTCCCGAAGAGGAACTCTCATTCCTCATTATATACAGATCCACGTTTTCAAGTACTCGTGCCATTGCAATTTCCTTCCTTGAATTGACAGGTCCAGATGCATCACATGGTCCTTTGCCGGAGATAGAGTGTTTCTATTATAGCATTATCCATGGTTTTTTGTTAACAACAGGAGGTCCGTTCCCCTAATCCCTGTGGATAATAAGGATTTTTAGAATTAGAATTAGGTTTATTGCTCTGTGTATGCAAGTTACAGAAAATCTGGACTACAGTTAAAAGTGTAACAATGTCATCAATCCATGGCACCATCTTAAGTACCTAGGCACAAAAGAAAAGAGAAAAAACAAATTACAGTACATTAGAGATATCCATAGTATAAGTGCAAGTTAGGAAAACAAGAAATAAAACTAAAAACATAGACATTAAAAGATTTGGTGCACATTAAAAGAGAGTTTGATTATTCTGGGTCCTCCCCCACTAAAAAGCCCCAGAAAACCTGCTTGATGGAAGGAGGTGGGAATGCTGACACCAATAATCCACTGTCCGCTGTGTCGCACTGTCAATACTGATAATACTTCAGCCCTCCACATGAGAACTATGTCCCATGTGAGAACGCAATGATAGCTTCCACATTAGTGTCTTCCTAGTTGTGCTAATTTCTGCCCCCAATGACTAACTTGGCCAATCTAGGGACACCAACCTCAACATCATCTCCTATCTCTTTGCCGCCATAACCATCAACCCTTCCTTATTCATGACTCTTCCATTAGCCTCCTTGATGGCTGGTACCTCATCTATAAAAGCCTCTACCTAACCCACCCTGGTACAAATACTTCTGAGCCACTCCCAACCATATCTTTCTCCTCTGCCTATCACTTTACTTGTCATTTGAGTTGATTTATTATTGTCACATGTACCTAGATACAGTGAAATTTGTTTTATTCATTCACGGGATGTTGGCATCATTGGTTAGGCCAGCATTTATTGCCCATCCCTGAATGCCCGAGGGCACTTAAGAGTCAAACGCATTATTGTGGGTCTGAAGTCATATGTAGGCCAGACCAGGTAAGGATGGCAGTTTTCGGCCCTAAAGGGCATTAGTGAACCAGATGGGTTTTTCCTGACAACCTATAATAGATTCATGCTCATCAGCAGACCCTTAATTTTAGGTGCAGTACAGGCAGATCATAGTATACAAAGATCACAGGGTGATAGAACAAAGCAAGGAATATAGAGTTACGGCTCCAAAAAAGGTGCACAAAAAGCTAGATCAACATTAGATTTAGAGTTAGAGAGTTCCATCCAGAAGTCTAATAACAGCAGGGAAGAAGCTGTACTTGAACCTGTTGGTACTTGTGTTCAAGCTTCCCAACAGAAGAGGTTGGAAGAGATTGTGACTAGGGTAGGAAGGATCTTTGATGATGTTGGCAGCAGGAAGTGTAGATGGATGGAAGGTTGGTTTGTGCAATGGACTGGGCTGAGTTCACAGCTCTCTGTAGTTTTGTACGGTCCCGGGCAGAGCAGTTGCCGTACCAATCTGTGATGCATCCTGATAGGATGCTTTCATTCACTTCCAACTCACTGACTTCTCAAACAAAATCGTTGGCATGAACCTCCCTCCCATGCCTCATGTTGGAAGCCTGACCGAGATTCTTCCTCGGCCTCTGCCACCATTGCCTCCGAATCCACTTGGATTTTCAACCCAAATCCAAAGTTCTTGGTCTCCCTCTGTTTGTATCATTGAATCAAAGAAAAGTACAGCAGATCAAGAGGCCATTCTGCCCATCAAATCTGTACCATCTCTCAAGTTAGTCCCAATCTCCTGTTCTTTTCCCATAAGTTTTTTTTCTATTTCAACAGGTTATTTTCGAAAGCCATTATTAAATCTGCATCCACCACCCAGCAAGATAATGTATTCCGAATCCTAACCATTCATTGCAAAAAATGAGTTTTTTTCTCATGATTTTAAACACCCCAAAGCAAATTTCCTCTTGTTTCATTCAATCTTTTCCTATCCCGGTAACCACTTAATTGTTATAACTGTTTCAGGGCTTTGGTGAGACCACTTATGAAATATTGTGCGCAGTTTTGGTTATTAAAGCAAGGAAGGGGGTGGCAATGGTTAACACTGCTACCTCCCAGCACCACAGACCTGGGTTCGATTTTCACCCTCAAGTGAATGATTGTTCAAACTCCACATAGACATTCTCCCCATGTCCATTTCAGTTTCCTCCCACAGTCCAAAGGTGTGCAGTCTAGGTGGATTAGCCAAGGGAGATGCAGGGTTACAGGGGTAGGGTAGGGGGATGGATCTGGGTGGGATGCTCTTTGGAGGGTCGTTGTGGACCCGATGGGCCAAATGGTCTGCTTCCACACTATAGGAATTCTATGCAAACTTGCATTACCTGTTAAGTCATTCCCTGGGATGACGGGTAAACCTATATTGAGAGGCTGAGTAAATTGGCTCAATGTTTGTTTGAGTTTAGAAAATTGAGATAAAGGCAATATTCTGAAGTGAATTAATAGGATATATGCTGAGAGATTGCTTCCGATGGCTAGGAAGTCATGTTCATAAGTGGCTTGAAAATGGGCTGATTGTTTAGAAGTGAAATGATAAGCCAAAGGGCTGTGAACTCTCTATCTCAGGGGGTTGTGGATACTGCATCGTTGACCACATTTAAAGCTCAGATAAACACATCTTCAATGCCTTGAAGAATCAGGATTGAGCCGAAAATTGGAGTTGAAGCCCACGATCAGTCATGATTGTATTAAATGGTGGAGCAGAAGTCGAGAGTGTAGTGCTGGAAAAGCACGGCAGCATCAGAGGAGCAGAAGAATCGACATTTCGGGCATAAGCCCTTCATCAGGAATTAAATGGTGGAGCAGGCTTGATGGACTGAATGACCTATTTCTCCTTCTATTTCTTGTGTTCTTGTATTGTCACCCCTGCTAGAATCTTCACACCTGACTCTTTTGTCACTGACTCGGCTGTTTGTGATTTTTCTACATTGCTATCGCCACCAATACCTTCCGATATTTCTAACCATCACTCCCAGAATCATTAACAAATGTTGCTGGACAAATTGGCTGCAACATTTTCACAACCTCACTCTCAACCTCTCAGATCCATCACCTCTGCCTCTCCACCCATTATTAATTCCCCGCCTCTATGGATCTGGCTTTTCACATCAACAATCCCATTTCTGCCAGGTTGTGCTCAATCTTCTGCCCACTTCCCTTGTCCTGGCACGGTCTTCATTTTCTCAGTTGTGCATCTGAGCGTGGAGCTAGTCTGGTGCACAATCTACTCGCTCCGTTCAGGCGGAACCTGTTTTATCTCCTCAGAGAATGGTCGGGATTTAAAGCATGCTACTAAATGGAATGAAGTTAATTGGAGCGACACGATGGTTCAGTGGTTAGCACTGCTGCCTCACAGCACCAGGGACCCAGGGCTGAATCCAGCCTCGGGTGACTTTCTGTGTGGAGTTTGCACATTCGCTCCATGTTTGCTTGGGTTTCCTCCGGGTGCTCCAGCCTCCTCCCACAGGATGTGCAGGTTAAGTGCATTGACTATGCTAATTGCCCCATAGTATCCAGGGATGTACCGAATAGGTGGATTGGCCATTGGGAATGCAGGATTACAAGGATAGGGTAGAGGGAGAGGTCTGGTTGGAGGGTCGATGGGCTGAATGGACTGCTCCCACACTGTGGGGATTCTATGATAGCTCAGTTGAATCGATGGCTGGTTTCTGATACCAAGTGACACCAGCAGAGTGGGTTCAATTTGTGCACTGGCTGCGATTACAATGAAATTCCCATCTTTTCAACCTCGTGTGAGGTGACCGTCAGGTTAAACCACCACCAGTTGTCTCTTTAGTAATGAAGTGGGACTATAATGCCTTTACCTCCCCTTTATTATTTCATTCAATCACACATTTGGGTCAATGAGGGCACACTGCTATGATATTATTTTAAATAAATTTAGAATGACAATCTACAAAAATCTCTCCACACTGATATTTTATTTCAACAAGTATGTTTAAATATTGCTCATATTTGGTATGGTGTGACAATTGTCACATCACTATTTGTGGGAGCTTCCAGTTTGCAATTTGGTTGCCAGGTTCCCTACATTGCAAAAATTCAAAGGTACCTCCAGGCAGCGGACAGCAGCCAAAGATGGTGGCAGTGATGGTCACAGTTAAGACCTTGTGAGCCACGACGAGGCCTGGCATGCCCGATGGAGGTCAGCAGCGGAGGTCAATGGCATAGGAAGCTGCCAAAATGGGCGGGTCTTAGCCCAGCGCAGGGGAGAGTGAGCCATTTTGGGGATAGCCCAGCTCAGAGCATCTGCAGGCCCATGGCTTTGGAAAGGACTGTAATGTTTGACTTTTTAAATTGTATTTCTTTATTTTCCTGTTTTTATACTAAGACGTCTGTGGTGCTGAACTTCATTTCTTCATTTTTCTACTTCTGTAACAAAGACTTTTTGTACTGAAGATGGCGCAGTGTACGGTGACATTGTACACTTTTCACTGTACTCCTGTACTCTCCACTTGAGCACGTGGCAATAATATCTAAATAGAGAGTCATAGAGTCCTACAGCACGGAGACAGGCCCTTTGGCCCAAGCTGGTCCATGCTGACCCAAATTGTCCATCGGCACTAACCCCATTTCCCTGCACTTGGCCCATATCCTTCTAAGGAGAAAGTGAGGTCTGCAGATGCTGGAGATCAGAACTGAAAATGTGTTGCTGGAAAAGCGCAGCAGGTCAGGCAGCATCCAGGGAACAGGAGAATCGACGTTTCGGGCATAAGCCCTTCTTCAGGAATGAGGAAAGTTTGTCCAGCAGGCTAAGATAAACGGTAGGGAGGAGGGACTTGGGGGAGGGGCGTCGGAAATGTGATAGGTGGAAAGAGGTCAAGGTGAGGGTGATAGGTCAGACTGGGGTGGGGGCGGAGAGGTCAGGAAGAAGATTGCAGGCCAGGAAGGCGGTGCTGAATTCAATGGATTTGACTGAGACAAGGTGGGGGGAGGGGAAATGAGGAAACTGGTGAAATCCGAGTTCATCCCTTGTGGTTGGAGGGTTCCTAGGCAGAAGATGAGGCGCTCTTCCTCCAACTGTCGTGTTGTTGTGGTCTGGCGATGGAGGAGTCCAAAGACCTGCATATCCTTGGTGGAGTGGGAGGGGGAGTTGAAGTGTTGAGCCACGGGGTGGTTGGGTTGGTTGGTCCGGGTGTCCCAGAGGTGTTCTCTGAAACGCTCCGCAAGTAGGCGGCCTGTCTCCCCAATATAGAGGAGGCCACATCGGGTGCAGAGGATGCAATATATGATGTGTGTGGAGGTGCAGGTGAATCTGTGGCGGATATGGAAGTTTCCTTTGGGGCCTTGGAGGGAGGTGAGGGGGGAGGTGTGGGCGCAAGTCTTGCACCTCCTGCGGTTGCAGGGGAAGGTGCCGGGAGTGGAGGGTGGGTTGGTGGGGGGTGTGGATCTGACGAGGGAGTCACGGAGGGAGTGGTCTTTACGGAATGCTGATAGGGGAGGGGTGGGAAATATATCCTTGGTGGTGGGGTCCGTTTGGAGGTGACGGAAATGACGGCGGATGATGCGCTGTACATGGAGATTGATGGGGTGGTAGGTGTGGACCAGTGGGGTTCTGTCCTGGTGGCGGTTGGAGGGGCGGGGCTCAAGGGCGGAGGAGCGGGAAGTGGAAGAGATGCAGTGGAGGGCATCGTCGACCACGTCGGGGGGGAAATTGCGGTCCTTGAAGAAGGAGGCCATCTGGGTTGTGCGTTTTTGTGTAGTAGATGTCCGTGTTGATTCGGTCGCCTGAGATAGAAATAGAAAGGTCGAGGAAGGGGAGGGAGGAATCTGAGACTGTCCAGGTGAATTTGAGGTCAGGGTGGAAGGTGTTGGTAAAGTGGATGAACTGTTCAACCTCCTCGTGGGAGCACAAGGCAGCGCCGATACAGTCATCGATGTAGCAGAGGCAAAGGTGGGGGGTGAGACCAGTATAGTTGCAGAAGATGGACTGTTCCACATATCCTACGAAGAGGCAGGCATAGCTGGGGCGCATGCGGGTGCCCATGGCTACTCCTTTCGTTTGGAGGAAGTTTGAGGATTGGAAAGAGAAGTTGTTCAGGGTGAGGACCAGTTCAGTCAGTCGAAGGAGGGTGTCAGTGGAAGGGTACTGGTCGGTGTGGCGGGAAAGGAAGAAGCGGAGGGCTTTGAGTCCTTCGTGATTGTAGTAGATGTCCGTGTTGATTCGGTCGCCTGAGATAGAAATAGAAAGGTCGAGGAAGGGGAGGGAGGCTGACCCATTATCTCCGCCTGCTCCTGCCCCACCAAACTCATCTCCGCATACCTTGACACCGTCCTGTCCCCCTTAGTCCAAGAACTCCCCACCTACGTTCGGGACACCACCCATGCCCTCCACCTGCTCCATGATTTTCGCTTCCCCGGTCCCCAATGCCTTATTTTCACCATGGACATCCAGTCCCTGTACACCTCCGTCCCCCATCACAAAGGACTCAAAGCCCTCCGCTTCTTCCTTTCCCGCCGTACCAACCAGTACCCTTCCACTGACACCCTCCTTCGACTGACTGAACTGGTCCTCACCCTGAACAACTTCTCTTTCCAATCCTCCCAATTCCTCCAAACAAAAGGAGTAGCCATGGGCACCCACATGGGCCCCAGCTATGCCTGCCTCTTCGTAGGATATGTGGAACAGTCCATCTTCTGCAACTACACTGGCCCCACCCTCCACCTTTTCCTCCGCTACATCGATGACTGTATCGGCGCTGCCTTGTGCTCCCACGAGGAGTTTGAACAGTTCATCCACTTCACCAACACCTTCCACCCCGACCTCAAATTCACCTGGACAGTCTCAGATTCCTCCCTCCCCTTCCTCGACCTTTCTATTTCTATCTCAGGTAACCGAATCAACACGGACATCTACTACACAAAAACGTTCAACCCAGATGGCCTCCTTCTTCAAAGACCGCAATTTCCCCACCGACATGGTCGACGATGCCCTCCACTGCATCTCTTCCACTTCCCGCTCCTCCGCCCTTGAGCCCCGCCCCTCCAACCGCCACCAGGACAGAACCCCACTGGTCCTCACCTACCACCCCACCAATCTTCATGTACAGCGCATCATCCGCCGTCATTTCCGCCACCTCCAAATGGACCCCACCACCAAGGATATATTTCCCTCCCCTCCCCTATCAGCATTCCGTAAAGACCACTCCCTCCGTGACTCCCTCGTCAGATCCACACCCCCCACCAACCCAACCTCCACTCCCGGCACCTTCCCCTGCAACCGCAGGAGGTGCAAGACCTGCACCCACACCTCCCCCCTCACCTCCCTCCAAGGCCCCAAAGGAAACTTCCATATCCGCCACAGATTCACCTGCACCTCCACACACATCATCTATTGCATCCTCTGCACCCGATGTGGCCTCCTCTATATTGGGGAGACAGGCCGCCTACTTGCGGAGCGTTTCAGAGAACACCTCTGGGACACCCGGACCAACCAACCCAACCACCCTGTGGCTCAACACTTCAACTCCCCCTCCCACTCCACCAAGGATATGCAGGTCTTTGGACTCCTCCATCGCCAGACCACAACAACACGACGGTTGGAGGAAGAGCGCCTCATCTTCTGCCTAGGAACCCTCCAACCACAAGGGATGAACTCGGATTTCACCAGTTTCCTCATTTCCCCTCCCCCCACCTTGTCTCAGTCAAATCCATCGAATTCAGCACCGCCTTCCTAGCCTGCAATCTTCTTCCTGACCTCTCCGCCCCCACCCCAGTCTGACCTATCACCCTCACCTTGACCTCTTTCTACCTATCACATTTCCGACGCCCCTCCCCCAAGTCCCTCCTCCCTACCTTTTATCTTAGCCTGCTGGACAAACTTTCCTCATTCCTGAAGAAGGGCTTATGCCCGAAAAGTCGATTCTCCTGTTCCCTGGATGCTGCCTGACCTGCTGCACTTCTCCAGCAACACATGTTCAGCCCATATCCTTCTAAACCTTTCCTGTCCTTGTATTTGTCCAAATGCCTTTTAAATGTTTTTAATGTACCCACCTCAACCACTTCCCCGGCAGCTCATTCCATATGTGTACCACCCTCTGAGTAAAAAGGTTGGCCCTAAAGTTCCCTTTTTTTTCCCCTCTAACCCTAAACTGATGCCCTCTAGTCCTCGATTCCCCAACCCTGGGAAAGAGACTGAGTGCATTCACCCTATCCATGCTCTCATGATCTTCATAGAATCCATGCAGTGTGGAAATAAGCCCTTCGGCCTAACAAGTCCACACCGACCCTCTGAAGAGTATCCCACCCCAGACCCATTCCCCTACCCTATTACTCTACATTTCCTATGACTAATGCACCTAACTTACACAGCCCTGAAGACTTTGGCGCAATTTAGCATGGCCAATTCACCAAACCTGCACATCTTTGAACTGTGGGAGGAAACTGGAACACCCAGAGGAAACCCACGCAGACACGGGGAGAGTGTGCAAACTCCACGCAGACAGTCACCCAAGGCTGGAATCGAGCACAGGTCCCTGGTGCTGTGAGGGAGCAGTGCTAACCACTGAGCCACTATGACATATATGCTTAATCTAAATCTTAATTGGCTATGAAGAGCTTTACACTGTCCAGTGGTAGTGAGAGGTGCTATACAAATGGAAATCTTCATTCTTCTTTGAACAAAATTGCAGTGCTGCGGGAAAATGGTACGGGAGTGGAACTGAACAGAGAGTTTGTTCAAAGTGCTGACACAGGCACAGTGGACTGAATGGTCTCCTTCGACACTGAGACTCTCTGATTCTGTCATAACAGTGCCAGGATGACTTGATGCTAAGACAGGGCTAGTTGACTTGCTCATTCATTTCCGTCCTAAGGACAGTTTGTATTCCCAGCTCTTTTGAAAGCCAATATCCATTTGTCTGTCCTTGTCCTGCCAGCAGCAGGAATTAAAATCAACATCAGAACCACAAATGGAGGCACTAATACTAGTTAACAACAGTGCAGAGGGATTCAAATGCTGCCCCTAAGAGACGTGCACTAGATACGATGAACAGAAATTTCCCCAGTGGTCTCTGGCTGTTGAAATGTCTGGTCTGAATCTAGAAGTAAAGAAATTCTGGAGACCATGACTGTACTTAGCTATAGTTTGAACATTGCAAAAGGGTTCAAAGTTAATAAGAGATTCTATCTAGGTCTAAGAGCGCGGCAGGTAAGATCTTCATTTCACATTAGAGATTGATTGCCTCGTTCCGAAGCAACTCCCTTGCTCATTAAACTCAGCTCACAGCAAGATTGTTTCCAAAATTGCTGATGGAGCCCTCCACCCTATTTGCCCCCTGGAAGAGGCATGAGTGAAGATTATGGTCTTGAAGGGCCCATTTTTGCTGACAGGAGCGTTTGAGGTTTCAGCCACAGATCCCTGCTGAACAAGTTTGTCATTTGCTAGCCAAAATGCAAACACAAAGATAGCGCAGCTCAAACTCATTAAAGCACCAATAATAACTTACATTGATATGACACCTTTTATGCAGCAAAAAGATGCTTGACAGAAGTGTCATCAATTCAACATTAGGCGATTTGAGGAAGGGCCACTGGACCCACAAGGTTGACTGATTTCTCTCCCCAGATGCTGCCAGACCTGCTGAGCTCTTCCAGCAATTTCTGTTTTTGCTTAAGGTAATATTAGGACAGGTTAGCGGTTAAAGATTTAGTTGTAAAGAGGATCTCAAATGGGGATGGAGAGGTGGAGAGGTTGAGGCAGGAAGTTCACCTTGGCGTCAGTAAGCACAGACATCAGCGTTAGAACCATAATGATTGAGGGTCAGCCAGTCCAGGAGAATTGCAGACATCTCAGTCTTATTGTTGCTGTGGGCCTGGAGGACTTTATGGAGATGGTGAGTGCCAAGGTCATGGAGGAATGTCAAAACAAGGATGACGCTATATAAAAAAAAGTTGAGATGTTGTTGGGCTGGGAGACAATGTCAGGAGTTGTGTGAATAGGACTTGGTGCAATAGGCTGTGTAGCTTAGGAGGAGTTCAAGGTTATGGAGGGTAGATTAGGTTAGGTTCCCTACAATGTGGAAACAGGCCTTTCAGCCCAACAAATCCACGCCAACCCTCCGCAGGGTAACCCACCCAGACCCATTTCCCTCTGACTAATGCATCCAACACTATGGGCAATTTAGCATGGCCAGTTCACCTGAACTGCACGTCTTTGTACTGTGGGAGGAAACCCACGCAGACACGGGGAGAATGTGCAAACTCCACACAGACAGTCACCCGAGGCTGGGATTGAACCCACATCCCTGGCACTGTGAGGCAGCAGTGCTAACCACTGAGCCACCATGCCATCCCATAGGGGATGGGAGACCCAGCCAGGAGGGCATTAGGATCATCAAGTCTAAAAGTAACAAATGGATGGGATGAGAGTTTCAGGGGAAGATCAGCTGAGGTGAGGCAGTCATTGGATGAGTTAGCGATGGAAGCAGTCAAACGTCTTGATGGTAGCATGATATGTCAAACGTTCATCTCAAAGTCAAAAATGACAATAAAATCATTAACAGATGGATGGCATGAGGGGAAATCTTTTGCACAGAGTGTGGTTGGTGTGTGGAGTGAACTGCCTGAGGAAGTGGTGGATGCTCAATGTTTAAAAGACATTTGGACAAGTACATGAATAAGAAATGTTTGGAAGGATATGGGCCAAGTGCAGGCAGGTGGGACCAGTTTAGTTTGGGATTATGGTCGGCATGGACTGGTTGGACTGAAGGGTCTGTTTCTGTGCTGTATGACTCTATAACTTTGTCCCAGTGTGCTACTGCATTCGACAGTGATGGTACGACTGAGAACAATATTTTCCCATAATCTCTTACCTCTGCTTTTTCCAGGGAGAATCAGCATTTGAAGGCAGAGCGACGGGAAAATATAATCTGACACTGAGTGGAAACAACAGGTTGTTACAAACTTCAGGATCTACGTTCAGAGACTGAGCAAGTTTTGCATGCGAGCGACCCACGTTTTTGCACTTCTCTCCTGCACAGATTCCAAGAACAAGCAGTAACCTTGCTGAGTTTAAGTCGCGGGTCTATCACAGCACCTGGACTATCATATCAGTTAATAATCACACGGGGAGCTAATTAAGCTCCCTGAAACGGGGAATGAAGGCTACGGGTTAATGATAAACTACTAAAGTCATGCGATGTAATTCACATTGTTGAATTGATCCTGAAATGCTCATTGAGAGGTTAAGAAAAAGTCTCTGCTCCTGTTTGCTGATGACATTCACTTGAAAAAATGGGAACTGTCGTGGAGAGACGCCTGTGCAAATCTTCGCCCACAACTTCAGCTGCGTTGCCAAGTTTTAGAAAGATGACTTCACTCAGAGACATCATCTTATTTTAATCTTTCTAGCACCTGTATAGGGAGAGACTTCCAGTGACAGGTGCCTGGATAGAATTGATCTATCTGCCTCTAATTACAGACCCAAAGCAGAGAGCTGTGTTTTAAATCTCCAGAACAGCAGACAACTCTCTGAAAATCCTCATTTCTGTGCACCTTTCACGGGGTTTATTTTTACAGTCCTCTTCTTCTCATTCTTCAGCTGCTTTAGAAAATAGCGTTAGCTTGGCTTCAGTTATGACACAAGATAAATGAGCTCTGGGTCCTCAGTGCCTCAGTATGGCTGTCAGGGGTTACCAAAATAGCAAACTATTTTTCATAGTGCGATGTGATATGAAATTAGATGCAGCAGGCAAGCTAACATTTACTATCACAGGTAGTGTAGTGGGAATACATTTGGTTTTCTTCTGTGTCAAAGTAACTTCCTAGAATTTACATACAGGCTGTGTTCAGCGATAAGTTCCTGTCGTGGAAATTACTGAATAAAGTTTCTACAAAAAAAAAGAAAATCTGAGAGTACTTTTGCGGCTCATTAACCCACTCCGTTTTAAAATTCTGCAGCCATCGCTAAGCTTTGTCCCTTCCAGGCAACGTCCAAACTGTGTCTACTTTAAAGGCTTTCCCTAAAGTTCTGCATTTGCTCTGAAGTTCTGACACCATTGCCCATTAGCCAGCACAGCCCTTTGGTGAATGCAGCCTTGCGTGAGGGGGCAGGCAATGTCTACTTTTCTCCTTGACACAGGAGCCTTGCTTCTTTCCCCACTGGAGTCTGAAGTGCTTGTGGCTAAGAAACAGCCTGCAGGAACTAGCTCCACAACCTCCCTGCTGAATCTGGTCACAGTAACACGAGGTGACATTAAGAGCCATCCAGCCCCAGCACTCCCTTTAATCTCACATCCCCACTCCAGGCTTCATTGGGTCATACCTCTGCTCCAATATGCTGCCCAGTAAAAGCTGGGAGTGTGGAACTGAAGTACAAGGGCTCATGGGGATTGAATAAAGGTTTTGTAACTGAGACAGTGAAAGTAAATATCTTCGTTAGTTATATTCCAGCCCACTGTGCTCAGGCAATGAAGGGAGCCTAGAATAATACCTGAACTCCCAATCTTTATCAATTCCAATCTGAGAAAAGGTGGAACTACCAGCCCCTGGTTGAACGAAGCAATCCATTTCTAGTGTGCAAATAAATTTCAAACAAAACAGTGAGACCTTGAAATTAATCCTACAATCTACATGATAATTTGTCGCACCCAAGTGCCCAGGCAATGACCATCTCCCACAGGAAAGAATCTAATCAGCACCGCTTGCCTTTCAATGGTATTACCATCATGACATCCCCACCTATCAACAACCTTGGGGTTACCACTGACCACAAACTGAACTAGACTCACCACATAAACTCAGTGGCTATAACAAGCTAGGAATTCTGGGACAAGCAACTCATCTCCTGACTTCCCAAAGCCTGTCCACCATCTACAAGGCACATGACAGGAGTGTGATGGAATACTCCCCACTTGCCTGGATGGGTGCAGCTCCAACAACACTCAACAAGCTTGACACCATCAAGGACAAAGTAGAATGTGCAATTGGCACCCCATCTAACCCATCTAATTCACTCCCTCTACCACTATCACGCAGTAACAACAATATGTACCATCTACAAAACGCACTGCAGCAAATGGTCAGTGCTACTTACACAGCTTATACCAAACCTGCGACCCCTATAGCCTAGAAGGACAAGGGCAGCAGATACATGAGAACACCACCTCCTGCAAGCTCCCCTCCAAACCACTCACCATCCTGACTTGGAAATATATTGCCATTCGTTCACAGTCACTGGGTCAAATCCTGGAACTCCCCACACTAACAGACCTCTGAGTCTACCTGCATGGCCCACTGTGGTTCAAGAGGCAGGTCATCACCACCTGCCACTCAAGAACAATTAGGGAAAGGCAATAAATGCTGGCCTAGCAGTGCTGCCCGCATCCTATGAATTAATCTTTCTTGTTAGAATCCTCCATAAATTCCATCTGTATCCATGTAGGAATGGTGAATCCTGCATGGAATATTTTACCATGCACCTGGGGGAAGAGAAACATTCCTGGGGACTCTTACTTGTCTATTCCACATAGGAACAGTAAAATCGATGTTTCGGGCAAAAGCCCTTCATCAGAAATAAAGGCAGAGAGCCTGAAGAGTGGAGAGATAAGCTAGAGGAGGGTGGGGTGGGGAGAAAGTAGCATGGAATACAATAGGTGAGTGGGAGAGAGGATGAAGGTGATAGGTCAGGGAGGAGGGTGAAATGGATAGGTGGAAAAGAAGATAGGTAGGTAGGACAAGTCATGGGGACAGTGCTGAGCTGGAAGTTTGGAACTGGGGTGAGGTGGGGGAAGGGGAAATGAGGAAACTGTTGAAGTCCACATTGATGCCCTTGGGTTGAAGGATCCCGAGGTGGAAGATGAGGCGTTCTTCCTCCAGGCGTCTGGTGGTGAGGGACCGGCGATGAAGGAGGCCCAGGACCTCCATGTCCTCGGCAGAGTGGGAGGGGGAGTTGAAATGTTGGGCCACAGGGCGGTGTGGTTGATTCAATGTGGACTTCAACAGTTTCCTCATTCCCCCTTCCCCCACCTCACCCTAGTTCCAAACTTCCAGCTCAACTGTCCCCATGACTTGTCCTACCTGCCTATCTTCTTTTCCACCTATCCACTCCACCCTCCCCCCGCCCCTGACCTATCACCTTCACCCCCTCCCCCACTCACCTATTGTACTCTATGCTACTTTCTCCCCACCCCACCTTCCTCTAGCTTATCTCTCCATGCTTCAGGCTCTCTGCCTGTATTCCTAATGAAGGGCTTTTGCCTGAAACGTCGATTGTACTGCTCCTTGGATGCTGCCTGAACTGCTGTGCTCTTCCAGCACCACTAATCCAGAATCTGGTTTCCAGCATCTGCAGTCATTGTTTTTACCTATTCCATGTAGAAACCAAGGCAGTGAGCAATCTGATCCTCCATCATGAATCGATACTCCCTAATCTGCAACCCCCTCCACCTCATCACAGTTACACCATCTACTGCGAGGTGCTGGGAAACTGAACAAAACCCAAAACCCAGCAAGATAAAACTAAACCTCTGGAAACTGTTTCTCCAGCCCTCACTTGTGACCCAAGTTCAAGAACCACTCTGAACCTGGTATAATTCATGAAGACCTCAGGTAAATGAGGTTGCTTAGCTCAGTTGGCTGGATGGCTCAGTCCTGATGCAGAGTACTGCCAAAAGTCTGGGTTCAATAGCTGCAGCAGGTAAGGTTAACATCAACAAGCTCCCCTTCTTAAAATCTCCCTACACTTGAAATGTAGTGCCCTCATGTTAAACCATTATCTCTGCTTAATGGGAGATCACCCCTATGGTCTCTTTATCTTTAAGTTTAGATTCCCTGCAGTATGGAAGCAGGACCATCAGCCTAACAAGTCCACACCAACCCTCCAAACAGCAACCCATCCAGACCAATTCCCCTACCCTATATTTACCACTGATTAATGCAGCTAGCACTACGGGCAATTTATCATGGCCAATTCACCTAATTGGATTGATGGAGGAAACCCACGTAGATATGGGGCAAATACACAAACTCCACACAGACAGTCACCTGAGGGTGGGAATCGAACCCATATCCCTAGTGCTGTGAGGCAGAGGTGCTGTGAGGCAGCAGCGCTAACCACTGAGCTACTGTGCCACCCCACTAATGAATTGGTTCAGCTCCCTCTTGAGGACTTCAGGAGTATGTTATTAAGACTAATGCTTGACTCTATACGTATGAATGTGTTTACTTGCAATTGCTGTTGATAACTAGAATAATTGAAAGTCTAACAAAGCTTACAGATTTATCTATGGATCTGATTTTCTCAGTGTTCAAGAAGGCAATTCACCACCACCTTCTCAAAGGCAACGAGCACAGGCATTGAACGCTGGCCAGCCAGCAATGTCCATGTCCCCAAATAAATAAAAACAAATGCAATCATGGGTTTTGCCTCTCACTCAGAATGCCAGGTAATGACATGGAAGGAAAATCGTTGATTGTAATTAGCTGCATTCCGAAATGGCCAATGTGAAATGATTTTCTAACAAATAAAAATGCATTCAGATTAAGAATTACAGCATGAGGAAAACCAGGCTTATGGTTCAATTATGGGAAATCCTATAAGATGAAGTCAGAGTGCGGAAGCACACAATTTATCATCCTGATGTCCCTCTGTCCAAAAGTACTCTTCACACCATTGTGTAAATGAGAGGTGTGGGAAATAAGGAGGGCTGCACAGAGTTAGTCTCCACAGTGAGGGAGTCAGTCACCTGACATGCAGGGACCATTTTTCACTTCTCAAGGTGATACAGGGCACCAGAACCCCAGGTGATTGTCCGTAAATCCCCACAGTCAGGAAGCTCTGTTTGCATGCAATTGTTTAAGAAGCAGTATGTTCGATCTCACCTTGTTGAAACAATGCCAACCTTCAAGCACTAACACCATTGCAATTACAGCACATTTCAGACATGGTTCAGTGAGTAGTCTCTATTCAGAATCAATGCATTGTGGGTTCAAGTTCCCTTTAACAGACTGACAACACGAGGGAGACAGTAGTGTAGGAGTATTGTCACTGGATTATTAATCTAACAGCTAACGTTCAGGTTCAAATCCCAGTTTTGTAGCCACGAGGATTTAAATTTATCTGGAATCTAAGATTAGTCTCAGTAGCCATACAAAGCAACATTGATTGTCTCATACAGAAGCTCATCTGGTTTACTGTCATGAACCAGGTCACAGTGTGGACTACTGGAACAGATATCAGAGTTTTTTTGTTTTCCTTTACTGGTTTTGGGTTTTGTTCAGTTTCCCAGCACCTCACAGTAGATGGTGAAGGGGGTGCAGGTTAGGGATTATCCATTCATATGATGGGGCAACAGATTATTCTGTAAGGTTTCTGTAAGGCATAGAGTCCCAGGACTGGCTCTCTCCTCCCTGGTGCAAGGTAAAATATTCAATGCAGGATTCACCATCCCTGGATGGATAAAGATGGAATTTATGGAGGATTCCACCAAGGAATTTTTAAAATATATTACTTCACAGGATGTGGGCAGCACTGATTGCAGCATTTATTGCCTTTCCCTAATTGTTCTTGAGAAGATGGTGATGACCTGCCTCTTGAACTACAGTGGGCTATATAAGTAGGTCAGGAGTTCCAGGATTTGACCCAGTGACAGTGAAAGAACAGCGATATATTTCTAAGTCAGGATGGTGAGCAGCTTGGAGGGGAACTTGCAGGGGGTGGTATTCCTAGGTATCTGCTTCCCCTGTCCTTCCTTTAAGCCCACAAGTGACTCTGGACCCATTGTGATGTGGTTGATTCTTAATCACCTATGAACCAATCTCATTAGCCACTCAGTTCAAGAAGGAATTAAGTATGGGCAACAACTGGTAGCCTGTGAAACCCAGATTCCACAAAGAATTGAAAAAAGATATTCAGGAAGGCTGCAGTGTTGGAGATGATGTCGATGAAATGAGATACAAAACCAAAGTACTCAGGAGGATGTGAAATATCTTAGTTTGAAGAAGAATAGGGGTAGTCTGTGTGATATTCTGGGTCACTGATCTTTTAACTCATACATAACAGACATCATCTGATCATTTATTAGTTTCACTAATGTCCTTCAGGAAAGGAAACTGCCATCCTTACCTGGTCTGGCCTACATGTGAGTCCAGACCCATAGCAATGTGGTTGACTCTTAACTGCCCTCTGGGCAATTAGGGATGGGCAATAAATGACACCCTAGCCAGTGACACCCTCATCCAATGAATTAAAAAAATTGTTTGTGGGAAATTACTGTGCGAAAATTGGATATTGAACTTTTTACATTACAATGGCAACAACTCTTTAAAATGTATTCCATTAGCTGTCAGGGACTTTGGGGCTGAGTTTATGGAAGGTGCTTTATAAATGCAGGGGTTTTTTTTTTAGCCTAAGTGCCAAATGCAGTGGGTGAATTCTTATTGCGCAGAAATCGAAAGAATTGGAATTTGAATCCCAAGTTCAGTTTGCAGTAATGTTATTAAAGTTTGCTTAATGAGGAAATTGAGAATTAATGAGGAAAAGCCAATGCAGATTTGTTAAAAACAAACCATTTTGAACAAGCTTGGTTTATACGGTGTACGTAGATTTCCAAAACACATTGGATACATGTGCCACATGTTGGCCAGCAAATATGTAACCCCTTGGACTAAAAGGGGAGGTGCCAACTGGGTTTCAATGTTGATTGAGTGACAGGAACCCGGGTACTGGTGAATGATTACTTCTCAGTTTGGAAGCAAGTGAACAATCAGGAACTCAACGGAGTTGTTACCACTACCACCGCTTATCCATAAAATCCCTACAGAGTCCATTTGGCCCTACAAGTCCACACCAATCCTCCAAAGGGTATCCCATACACACCCATTCCCCTATTACTCGACATTTATCCCTGACTAATGCATCCAACCTACACATCCCTAAACACTATGGGCAACTTAGCATGGCCGATCCACCCTAACCCACACATCTTTGGAGTATGGAGGAAACCCAAGCATGCCCATGCAGACACAGGGAGAATGTGTAAACTCTACACAGACAGTCCTGAGGCTAAAAGTGAACCCAGGACCCTGGCGCTGTGAGGCAGCAGTGCCGACCACTGAGCCACCATGCTACCCTATTATCTGAATATAGATTAATGACCTAGACTTGTTCTCCAGAGGGCCAGTGTAGACTTGATGGACTGAATGCCTCTTTTCGCACTGTATAGATTCTATGATTCTTTGAGCACGTAAGGTGCGATTAAGGCTTTAAGAGATTATTTTTGTCCTAGTTTTTTTTGAAGAGAGGTTTTAAGGCAGAGGTGCTAAGCAGTATACTAGAGCCACTACAGTAAACAGCTTGTGAGGTCTTGGGGTGTTTGCTAAAGTTGGAACAATAGAAACAGCCTGAATGGGTAGGGTCAAGATCTCACAGAACCAGGATTATTCGTTTTTAGCTTTCAGCAGTTGCTGTTGGGGTCTTGAAGAAGTGGAAGCTATTTTTCCCTTTCTCAGTTACAGCTGAACGCTAGAGATGCTGTTCCTGCTGTCGGAGTTGCATGTGAGACAGTCAGTGTCTGAATTTGCCTTTTACCAAGGGTGTGTTTATGGATGCTGCTGTATTGGAACAGTTAATCAGTAATAGTTACAGTATCTATTATTCTGTTAAGTTTTCTAACAGAGTAATGTTATTCCAATTCCTTCTTTCTTTTGTTGTACTTTAACTACAGTGGATAAATAAAGTGAGTTTTGCATTAAATCCAGGCTCCCCGGTGCCCTCATTCCTGATGAAATGCTTATGCCCGAAATATCGACTCTCCTGCTCCTCAGCTGCTGCTTGACCAGCTGTGCTTTTTCCAGCATCACACTCATCGACTCGTTACAATTACTACAGGGGAGCTATATGGATTGAGTGGAGAAGCTGGTGTTAACAAGAGGTTTGATAGAAGCCGACACATTAATGAGAGGTCTGGTGGGAGTCGTTGGGGAGCAACTGTTCCCACTCACAGGAGAAACAAGAACCAGGGGACAGTGATTAAAGGTGACAGTCAAAAGAAGGGGCTGTATTTTTAAGCAGCAAGTGGTTAGGATCCAGAGTTCACAGGCTTGTGTGGTGGAGAGAGAGAGAGAGACACACAATTGTGACTTTCCCCAACACTACTGCCTAACAGCAGTACTGCTTATATTTTCCCCAGCACTCATGTTGTGTGTGTGCAGGTGTGAGACACAGTGAGAGACACAAGATGTACAAAACTTTATTCAGTTTCCATCACCAGGAAGAAAAGAAACACCAGGGTGGCCAGTGACAAGCAGTGCCCTTCTCAGAGGGCAATGCTGTGTGATCAAACAGTGAAGGGGAGGGCAGGGATTAAATCAAAATAGAGTTGGAGGGGCAAATAATACACTCCACTCCCTGCAATTCCCTCCTTTTCCTGAAAATTTCGAGGGTGTTGGTGGATACTACGTGCTCCTTCTCCAGGGACACCCAGCCTCTGACGTAACCATGGAAGACCATTGTGGCTTTTAAAAGGTAACTGGATAATTAGCTAAAGAGAAAACAATTCCAAGCTGACGAGGAAAGGACAGAGGACTGGGTCTCGGTGAGTTGTTCTCGTAGAGAGCCGAGACAGAGAGGATGGGGTGAATATCTGCCTCACTGATGTAACCATTCTATAATTCTCCGGTTATCAGTGGTTCTATTGCTGCACGGTTTCACTTGGGAGACACCACAAGAATGTGGGAACTTAAATCCTCACAGCAACACCAGAAGGTGACAAGACAGGGCGACAAAGGTTGAACAGTGGATGTGGTGTATATGGACTCCAGCAAAGCATTTGATAAGGTTCCCCATGGTAGGCTCATTCATAAAGTCAGGAAGTATGGAATACAGGGAGATTTGGCTATCTGGGTTCAGAATTGGCTGGCTGACAGATGACAGAGAGTGGTTGTAGATGGAAAGTATTCTGCCTGGAGGTCAGTGTTGAGTGGGGTCCCGCAGGGCTCTGTTATTGGGCCTCTGCTCTTTGTTGTTTTTATAAATGACTTAGATGAAGAGATTGAGGGGTGGGTTAGTAAATTTACAGATGACACTAAGGTTGGAGGAGTCGTCAATAGTATCGAGTGCTATTGCAGGCTGCAGTGCAACATAGACAGGATGCAGAGCTGGGCTGAGAAATGACAGATGGAGTTCAACCTGGATAAATGCGAAGTGATGCATTTTGGAAGGTTGAACTCGAATGCTGAAAATAGGATTAAAGACAGGATTCTTGGCAATGTGGAGGAACAAAGGGATCTGGGTGTGCAAGTACATAGATCCCTCAAAGTTGCCACCCAAGTGGATAGGGTAGTTAAGAAAGCATGTGGTGTTTTGTCTTTGGGGGATCGAGTTTAAGAGCCGCAAGGTTTTGCTACAGCTCTACAAGTCCCTGGTGAGACCACACTTGGAATATTGTGTTCAGTTCTGGTCGCCCTACTATAGGAAAGATACAGAGGCTTTGGGGAGGGTGCAAAGAAGGTTTTCCAAGGTGCTGCCTGGACTGGAAGGCTTGCCTTATGAAGAGAGGTTGAAAAGGCTCAGGCTTTTCTCTCTGGAGAGGAGGAAAAGAGGAGATCTGATAGAGGTATACAGAATAATGACAGGAATAAATAGGGTCAATAGCCAGAGATGTTTCCTAGGGCAGGATTGTCTGGTACAAGGGGTCTTGGTTGGAGATATTAGGAGAAAGGTATAGAGGAGACATCAGAGGTAGGTTCTTTATGCAGAGAGTTGTGAATGCATGGAATGTGTTTCCAGTGGTGGTGGTGGAGTCATTGGGGACATTTAAGTGACTGCTGGACATGCACACGGATAGCCGTGAGTTGAGGGGTGTGTAGGTTAAGTTATTATATTTTACATTAGGATTAAACCTCGGCACAACATCGTGGGCCAAAGGGCCTGTTCTGTGCTGCACTTTTCTATGTTCTATGTTCTATGTAGAAACAGATGTAGGCCACTCAGCCCATTGAGACTGCTGTACACCACACCCGCCATATCCATGGCTGATCTGATAATCCTCAAATCCAGTTTCCTGCCTCCTCCCCACCACTTTTGATTCCCTCATTGATTAAAATATCTGTCTATCTCGGCCTTGGATACACTAAACACCCCAGCCTCGATAGTCCTCTGGATCAAAACAGTTCCACAGAAGCATGACCTTCTGAGAAGAAATTCCACCTCATGTCTGTAGGGGGTGCTGTTCAGTGGCTGCAACTGAGATTTTTTTTATTTTAAGACAAGTCATAGAGTCAGAGAGATGTACAGCATGGAAACAGACCCTTCGGTCCAACCCGTCCATGCCGACCAGATATCCCAACCCAATCTAGTCCCACCAGCCAGCACCTGGTCCATATCCCTCTAAACCCTTCCTATTCAGAACAATGTGTAAATAAATCACTGTGTGAATGGGCCAACCAAACAGCAACTTCAGGGGCAAGCGGGAGCTCTTGTGGTACAGTGGTAGTGCCCCCATCTCTGAGCCAGGAGGCTTCGGTTCAAGTCCCACCTGCTCCAAGGTTTGTCAGAACATTTCTGAGCAGAATTTGTTTTTGTAAAAATGGAAGTATAAACATGAGTTTATGGATCAATGTAAGTAGTTCTAATGCAGAAATACTATCCTCTTCTTGGCCCTTGGTTCAGTGGGTGAACAATGTAAAAGAAATTGAGCCTCATTGCTTTATATTCTGAATAATTGATGGAGATTTTTAAAAATAATGATTTTAAAAAGCTTCCTTTCAATTTTTCCTTTATCTTTCTGCATCTGATTTGACTCCCAACTTACCCATTTTCCTCCATTGCGTTTTCTATTTCCCTCAAACCAACTGGTTCACAGATGTCATTGTACACTTCTGGCTATGGTGACACTTTACTCAGGCCTTCCGAGCCTAGGGGCAGTGACATAACCGTGGCACCACAAGAAGACCATCCCACTTTGGCCTTAATCCTCACTTAATTGATTAAGGAAATAGAATGTGGGTCCTTTCATTCATTGAGGTTGCAGATACCCTGCAACATTTCCAACTTCCAGCAGGTTACAGTACAAATTGCAAACAGTTTTAGTCTCCTTACTAAGACAGATACTTGACACTGAGGGAGTGCAATGGAAGTTAGGATTCTGTGAGGAGAGATTGTCTAGAGTTTAGAGGAATGACAGGTCATTTCAATGGAGTTTACACAATTCTTACTTGACAGGATAGATACAGAAAGGATCTTTCATCTAGCTGGAGGATCTAGAATCAGGGAGCATCAGTCTTAGAATAAGGTTAGGCCATTTATAACAACAATTTGTTTTTCTCAGAGGATGGTGAATTTGGAATTCTTCGTCCTACAGGTCTGAGCAAACTCAGTCAGTGATTATGTTCAAGACACAGATAAGTAAATTTCTAAAGATTAAAGACAACAACGGAGATAAGGATAGTTCATTGAGTTAGAACATTAGCCATGGCAGACTTGGGGTCTGCTCCCTGCTCCTATAAGCTATTTGGAGGAATGCACTGTAATATAGGGTGAAGGTCAATGACAGTCTCTATTCTGTCAGCGTGTTTGTGACCATCTTCTCTCAGTCACCTCACACTCTCTCTGTCTCTGTTCCTGTGTCCACCTCCCACCAACGCTCATGCTCTACCATTCTCACTATTTCCTGCAATATCTCCCCTCACTCTCTGCCACCCACACCAACCCCTGACACCACTGACCTGCATGCCCTCTGAGTTGCCTACTCACTCACTTGGGACACTTCCCCGCCTGCAGCAACACCAACAGCTGAGTCACCCATTTCCACCTCCCTTCATATGCATCTCTCTCATTCCAGGAGGAAAACAGCCCCCGGCAGGGCAGAGAGAGAGTCAGGACGGGTGGTGGGCTGACCGATATTTAGCTCCTCACCCCTGCATGTGGAGGGGATCCTGACCCTAACTCCCCTGTGCAGCGGACTGACAGTGTCCAAGCCCCTCGACTGGGTATCGGAGGCTGCCCTTGACTTACTGTGCCAGGACCCCCTGAGTGAAAGTTATCCCCCTCTGTGTATGTTGGCCAGGTTTCTCAGCGGCCTGTGGTGGGTTTTGGCTTAGCGTGTGAGTGGGTCCTTCATGAGAAGATGGGAGGACCTACAGCTTCAGCAGCAGTGACGTTATCTCAGCAGCAGCATCGAGAACAGATGACTGAGATCTCCCGGAGACTGAGATAAACAGAAGCCTCATCAAAGATTGTTGAACTTTTAACTTATTCCTTTATCCTCCTAGTTTAAATTAAGAAAGACATTATTGTTAACAATTACCTTATTTCTTTATTTTTCTACTTATTCCATGAAGTAATGTTTAACTTCTTAACTCTGTTTCTCTTACTATTTTGTACCTAAGTTTTTTTGTACCTAGGTACTTTGGTACCCAAGATGGTGCCAGGTATGGTGACATTATACTTTTCACTGTACTCCGGTACTTCTGTGCTTGAGTACAGGTGACAATAAAATCTAAATAAATAAACAAAATCAAAACACTGCGGATGCTGTAAACCTGACATAAATACAGAGAGTGCTAGAGAAATGCAAAAGGTGTAGCAGCATCTGTGGAGAGAGGAACAGAGTTAATGTTTTAAGTCCAGTGACACTATTCTTCAGAAGTGAATTGTCATATAGGACTTGAAACATTAAGCCTATCACCCTTTCTGACTTCAATGTCATGAATTCTCAGCTATCTAGTTTGCTCACGGTGGGTGCTGAGACAGAAAACTGCACATTATTAATAGTAAGGTCACTAAAATTAGAAGTGTAGTGGACAGTGAAGGTTACCTCAGATTACAACAGGATCTTGATCAGATGGGCCAATGGGCTGAGAAGTGACAGATGGAGTTTAATTCAGATAAATGCGAGGTGCTGCATTTTGAGAAAGCAAATCTTAGCAGGAGTTATACACTTAATGGTAAGGTCCTAGGGAACGTTGCTGAACAAAGAGACCTGGGAGTGCAGGTTCATAGCTCCTTGAAAGTGGAGTCGCAGGTAGATAGGATGGTGAAGAAGGCATTTGGTATGCTTTCATTTATTGGTCAGAGTATTGAGTACAGGAGTTGGGAGGTCATGTTGCGGCTATACAGGATAATGGTTAGGCCACTTTTGGAATATTGCATGCAATTCTGGTCTCCTTCCTATCAGAAAGATGTTGTGAAACTTGAAAGGGTTCAGAAAAGATTTACAAGGATGTTGCCAGGGTTGGAGGATTTGAGCTATAGGGAGAGGCTGAACAGGCTGGGGCTGTTTTCCCTGGAGCGTCTGAGGCTGAGGGGTGATCTTATAGAGGTTTACAAAATTATGAGGGGCATGATAGGGTAAATAGACAAAGTATTTGCCCTGGGGTAGGGTCGTCCAGAATTAGAGGGCATAGGTTTAGGGTGAGAGGGAAAAGATATAAAAGAGACCTAAGGGACAACTTTTTCACACAGAGGGTGGTACGTGTATGGAATGAGCTGCCAGAGGATGTGGTGGAGGCTGGTACAATTGCAACAATTAAAAGACATCTGGGTGGGTATATGAATAGGAAGGGTTTGGAGGGATATGGACCGGGTGCTGGCAGGTGGGACTAGATTGGGTTAGGATATCTGGTCGGCACGGATGGGTTGAACTGAAGAGTCTGTTTCCATGCTGTATATCTGTATGACTCTAAGGAGCAATAATTTCCCCTTTAATGTACAACTTGCTGCTCTCTGGTGAGAATCTCACCCGGAAATTCCAGAACTTAGTTAAAAGATGCAGTGAGTTGTTCCCAACGCAAGTTAGATCCTACCAGAATTCTCACAAGTCTTCACCACGTTCTCCACCATAGCCCACGTTGTTCAGGCCTCAATATGATTTTGCCCTCTGCTCCAGAGTGCTGAAAGTTGACAGATAAAATCTACCTGATGATTATACCCCATTGTTTCTAATCAATCACACATTTTCTAAAATTGGAACAGGGAAATTATGGAGAGCCTCTGTCAGTGTCAGTGCAGATCCTTAAATTCCAGATCAAGCAGCTGTACCCATAGATCATTTGTAGTACTTCCTGAACAATAATTATCACAGTCTGTCATAATCCCACAATTTTCAAATGTCTTCTATCCCTGGGAATAATTTTCCAAAAATACCACATACAAAATACTTTCACGGTTGACAGTAAATTCTGGGCAATGAGAATAACACACTTTACAGTTTATCATGCAGTCTGTAACTTAGCTAAAATAAGAAATTACTGGGGGAGTCTCAGCAGGTCTGGCAGCATCTGCGGAGAGAAAGCAGAGTTAACATGTTGGGCTCAGCACTGTGCTGAAGAAAGATCACTGGACCCGAAACATTAACTCTGTTTTCTCTCTACTGACATTAACAGATCTGATGTGTTTCTCAAACAATTTCTGATTTTGTTTCTGATTTCCAGCATCCTCAGTTTTTTGGGGTTTTTATTTTAAAAAGTACTGTGAAAGTTCAATTCTCTCAGCTGATAACTCATTCACTCACGTAGCCTGAAAGCTATAGGGGGACATTATCTTCATTTTTAAAACTTTGATATTAGTTGGATTTAAAGATGTTTTTCCATGGAGATCTATGGGCTAGATCTACTGTGCCCTGCTGACTTGCAATTTCCTTGCGTGAGAGTGCGCACACATTGAAAAATTGAGTTCCAGGGTGGCGCCATTAAATCCCAAAGCAACAGGATGTTCAAAGACGGAATGGGAGAGAGGGGAGATTACGTTGGGGGAGGGGCACAGTAGCCAGATACTGCACACCTCCAGCTAATTAACTGAAGTGCTCATTCATTCATCACCAATGGTGGTCCCTCACAGATAGGGATGACTCTCTCCCACTCTCAGGGTGAGTCTGTAGGTGGCTGTACAGACCGATGCAGCTACCCCGGGCTCTGTTACACTGGGGACAGAAGGCGGTCATGGGGGGGGGGGCGAGTGTGGCATTGGCATGGCAGCGCACTCCTTATGCTGATCCCCTCTGGATTCCACTTTTTCCCGATGGCGAGTCTCGAGGCATTCCTTGGATGCTCCTCCCCTGCTTTGGACGGCCTGGGGCCAGTGATACCCAGGTGCCGGTGCTCACTAACAGGTTTCAAGCAACACAGTCTGAAACTCTTAAACCAGAGACATGGAGAACTCACAGTATCATGGGGAGCCATGAGGGGTCATGGAGGTATTGAACACACCTTTAAGGAATGGAGAGTTATGCTCAGCTGCTCAACTTTGTGTTATCCTTTGATGCCGAGAGACTTGCATTTGCGAACCCTGAGTGTTAGGACCCCTGGCACAAGGCTGTTAGAATTATTTAGGCAGCACGGATTCAAAGATCATCGAATCCCTACAGTGTGGAAACAGGCCCTTTGGCCCAACAAGTCCACACTGACCCTCCAAAGAGTATCCCACCCAAACCCATTCCCCATTACTCTACTTTTACCCCTGACTATAGCACCCAATCTACACATCTCTGAACATGATTGGCAATTTAGCATGGCCAATTCACCTGAACTTCAGATCTTTGTATTGTGGGAGGAAAACAGAGCACCCGGAGGAAACCCACGCAGAAGCGGGGAGAATGTGCAAACTCCACACAGACAGTCGCCCAAGGCTGGAATCGAACCCGTCCCTGGCACTGTGAGGCAGCAGTGCTAACCACTGAGCCACCATGCCGCCTAGTTGGCAGAGAAGAGATTGGGCCAGTACTCATTGGAGGTTAGAAGAATGAGAGGTGACCTTATTGAAACATGAAAGGTTGTCAGTGGACTTGGTTGGGCAAATGTGGAGAGGTTGTATCCCCTTGTGGGAGAGCCCTGGAGCAGACAGCATCATGTCAGCAAAAAGCACATTTAAGACAGAGATGAGGAGGAATTTCTTCACTCAGAGGAGGATTCTTTACCATAGAGGGTCGTCGAGGCTGGGATATTAGGTATATTCAAGGCTGAGAGAGAGAGATTTTTAATCCAGAAGGGAATCAAAGGTTTTGAGGATAAGGAGGGGGAAGTGGAGTTGAGGATTATCAGATCAGCCAAATACACTTTGAATGGTGGAGCTGACTCAATGGGCTTAATGGCCTACTTCAGTTCTTTTGGCTAATGATCTTATAGAGGCCAGAGGAGTAGTGTCAGGGGCTGAAAGGGGAAAAAAGTGTTTCCTAAAGTATCACTATGAGTCAGCTGCCTGAGGATAATGGTGTGCTAGCACCTGAGGGACATGTACCTATCTAGGCAGATAGTCTCAGATATCTGTCCACTGTCCACCCAAGAGTTAAATGTCTCACAGCCTCCATGGCAGTCATCAACATCATGGTCACCCTGGACTGTTGTGCTTCCAGATCATTCCAGGGATCAGTTGCGGACCTGATTGGCATTGCATAGTTGGGACATCAGGCTGGTCCTGAGTGCCCGTTTCTGGGAGGGTGAGAGAATACAGTCATTTCAAGACAGATGCGTCAGCACAGACACAAGTGTTACTACCGATGGATTCTTTCAAGTCCAAGGGGATACCATCAACTGTATCCATGTAGGCACCAAGGCAACAACACACCATCCATGGAGTCATAGAAGTGCACCGCACAGAAAACGGTCCATCGAGTCAAACACACAATCAAATTGCATCCCTGTCTTCCTCAAAAGTGTAAAATGCTGGAAATATTTATCCAGTTATCTGTGGAGAAAGAAACAAAATTAATCATTCAGATTAGTGACCCTTCATCAATTCTGTCATCAACCTGAAAGAGAATCATCGAGTCAGACAGCATGGAAACAGACCCTTCAGTCCAACCATTCCGTGCCGAACATAATCCCAAACTAAACTAGTCCCACCTCCCTGCTCCTGGTCCATATCCCTCCAAATCTTTCTTATTCATGTAGCCATCCAAATGTCTTTTAACTGTTACAATTGTACCCACATCCACCACTTCCTCAGGAAGTTCATTCCACACCCTCTGTGTAAAAATTTTATCTCATGCGTTTTTTTAAAATCTCTTTCCACTCCCCATAAAAATTAGCCCCCTCGTCTTGAAATCCCCCATTCTTGGGAAAAGACAACTACTATCAACTCTATCTATACCCCTCATTATTTTATAAACTTCCATCAGATCACATCTCAACCTCCTAAGCTTCGGTCTAACTCTTTATTTTTCCTTTACAAAGAACAAAGAGCAAAGAAAATTCCAGCGCAGGAACAAGCCTTTTGGCCCTCCAAGCCTGTGCTGATCCAGATCCTCTATCTAAATCTGCCGCCTATTTTCTAAGGATCTATATCCCTCTGCTCCCTGCCCATTCATGTATCTGTCTAGATACATCTTAAATGACGTTATCATTCCACCCCTACCATCTCCACTGGCAACGCATTCCAGGCACTCACCATCCTCTGCGTAAAGAACTTTCCATGAATATCTCCCCTAAACTTTCCACCCCTCACTTTGAGCTTGTGGCTCCTAGTAATTGAATGCTCCACTCTGGGAAAAAATTTCTTGCTATCCACCCTGTCTACACCTCTCAAGAATTTGTAGGCCTCAATCAGGTCCCCCCTCAACCTCCTTCTTTCCAATGAAAATAATCCTAATCTACTCAAACTCTCCTCATAGCCAGCACCCTCCGTACCAGGCAACATCCTGGTGAACCTCCTCTGCACCCTCTCCAAAGTATCCACATCCTTTTGGTAATGTGGCGACCAGAACTATACGCAGTATTCCAAATGTGGCTGAACCAAACTCTTATACAACTGTAACATGACCTTCCAACTCTTGCACTCAATACCCCTTCCGATGAAGGAAAGCATGCTGTATGCCTTCTTGACCACTCTACTGACCCACATTGCCACCTTCAGGGAACAATGGACCTGAACACCCAGATCTCTCTGTACATCAATTTTCCCCAGGACTTTTCCATTTACTGTACAGTTCACTCTGGAATTGCATCTTCCAAAATGCATCACCTTGCATTTGTCCGGATTGAACTCCATCTGCCATTTCTCTGCCCTACTCTTTAATCTATCTATATTCTGCTGACAGACCCCTTCGCTATCTGCTACTCCAGCAATCTTAGTGTTATCTGCAAACGTGCTAATGAGGCAACCGACACCTTCCTCCAAATCATTTATGTATATCACAAGCAACAGTGGTCCCAGCCTGGATCCCTGTGGGACACCGCTGGTCACAGGTCTCTAATTTGAGAAGCTCCATTCCACTACCACCTTCCGTCTCCTGTTGCCCAGTCAGTTCTCTATCCGTCTAGCTAGAACACCCTGGACCCAATGCGACCTCACCTTCTTCATCAGCCTAAGGAACCTTATCAAATGCCTTACTAAAATCTATGCATATGACATCTACATCCCTTCCTTCATCAATCAACTTTGTGACCTCTTCAAAGAATTCTATTAGGTTTGTAAGACACGACCTTCCCTGCACAAACCACGCTGCCTATCACTGATAAGCCCATTTTCTTCCTATCCCTTAGTATCTTCTCCAGTAGCTTCTCTACCACTGACGTCAGGCTCACAGGTCTGTAATTACCTGGATTATCCCTGCTATCTTTCTTAAACAGGGGGATAACATTAGCAATTCTCCAGTCCTCTGGGACCTGCCCCGCTTTCAAGGATGTTGCAAAGATATCTGTTAAGGCCCCAGCTATTTCCTCTCTTGCTTCCCTCAGTAACATGGGATAGATCCCATCCAGACCGAGGGACTTGTTCACCTTAATACCTTATGCTGACTTGGCTTAGAGCAATCAAAGATCAATACCTAACCTCAACATCTGCCATGTCCCTCTCCTCGGTGAACACTGATGCAAAGTACTCATTAAGAATCTTACCCATTTTCTCTGACTCCACGCATATCTTTCCTCCTTTGTCCTTGAGTGGGCCAACCCTTTCCCTAGTTACCCTCTTTCCCTTAATATATGGATAAAAGGCTTTGGGGTTTTCCTTAATCCTGCTCACCAAGGATATCTCATGCCCTCTTTTAGCCCTCTTAATTCTTTATTTCAGATTGGTTCTACATTCCCCATAGTCTTCTAAAGCTTTGTCTGTTTTCAATGTTTAGACCTTAATTGATGCTGACTGATCTGATGGCTTTCTCAGACAATGCCTGTCTTTCTTTCAGGTTTTCGGCTTCTTCAGCATTTTATCTTTGTTCCACTCCAGTTGGTCCATAAGCGCAAAAAGCCTATGGGCCTGTGCTTGGTTTCTGGGCAGTTGCCATCAGATAGTCCCGGGTGCAGCACCTCTTCAGGCCAATATTCTGAGTCTGTAGTCAGCAGCTGAGAGAAGGTGGTTCCTGATACCTGTCAAGACTAGAGTGGTGCTGGAAAAGCACAGCCGGTCAGGCAGCGTCCAAGGAGCAGGAAAATCAACGTTTTGGGCAAAAGTCCGATGAAGGGCTCCTGCCCAAAACGTCGATTTTCCTGCTCCTCGGATGCTGCCTGACCTGCTGTGCTTTTCCAGCACCGCTCTAATCTTGACTCTAATCTCCAGCATCTGCAGTACTCACTTTCGTCTGGTTCCTGATACCTGTTCAACATTTAGCAAGGTGCCCCAACCACAGCTATCTCCCAGCAGCTCTCAGCAGAAGATTGGCACCTAGAAATCAAGCTTCCAATGCCATAGCCAGTCAGGGGGGTGCACTTCCCCTACAAGCCACCAGTGTGCCTCATTAATATGGTTGCCTGGTCCATACTGTCCAAAATGCCCATACTGTACAAACAGACTGGAAATGGATGAAGTGGATGGGTTTGGAATGCTACACGTTTTTGGGAAAGGCCGGGGAAGGTGAAGTAGAGGCAGAGGTGTGTGAGAGGGCACCCCATGGAGGAATACCATCCAAGGCCAATTGAGGCTTCACCATGTTTGGCAGACTGGTTTGGCATCAAGGTCCCTCTGATTGGTCAACGAACAGCATTTCCAGGTCATGGCCACCTTCAGTTATTGAGTCCTGTTCCCTGGGCTCTCCTCGCACTCTCATTGCTCACCTCCTAGCAAATTAGGCTCTATCCATATGAAAATTATGGATTGAGACCCAGGAATGATCTGGCCATTGGATCCCAGACCGTGGAAAATCTTGTCTTTGATTTCAAGGCTCCTTTTCCAATGGTCTGGAGCATATTTGTGCTCTCTCTTGCCTTCTCCTGAAACACAATGGCACTTATGGAGACTGGAAGGGGACCCAAATACTGTAAGCATCTAGCTCTCACAAAAGCCACTCAGGATAGGGTTGCCTATAACATCAAGATGGATGGATACATGTGAAACCCAAGGCTGCTGAGACATTGGACGGTCAGGTTAAAGCCTTGCGACACTCAGTACACACGGCTTATCTAGCAATGGAAGATCCATCAGCATTGGAGATGCACCTTTGTCATCAATTCCTTTTCTGGCCCTGTCAACCTGTCACACCTGTCAGTGAGCTTGAGTAAGTCATATTGCATCATGATTTGCATTCCTGCAACCAATTTGCAGGAGTACTATAGCAGAGATGGGTAGCCCAGTAGTTTGCGTTGCTGTCTCACAGCACCAGGGACCTGGGTTCAATTCTACCTTAAAGTGACTTTCTGCATGGAGTTTGTGCAATCACTGTGTGGGCTTCCTCCCACAGGCCAAAGATGTGCAGGTTAGGTGGATTAGCCATGGGAGTGTACAGGGATGGGGTGGGTCTGGGTAGGATGCTCTCCAGAGGGTTGGTGCAGATCTGATGGATCAAATGGCCTCTTTCTGCACTGTAGATATTCTATAAAATAGCTGTGGAATTATGTGCACATGGAGAGTGGTAGAAATTTATGAAGAAGGGTCACTCAACCTGAGACATTAACTCTGTTCTCTCTCCACAGATGCCGCCAGAGTTTTCCCAGCATTTTCTGTTTTCATTAGAAATTTAAGATTCTCCTCCATAAATGAAAATTGAAGCTAGAGCGAGAATTACTTAAAAGTCTGAGATTGTTTTAGTTAACCGAAGATATTATATGAGGCAAAAGAGGTGCTATAACCCTCCATCCACCTGACTCCTGACAAACTACAAACTCTCCGACCTATCTACTTCCTCCAACTCCTGACCAGATTAGTCCCTCCTGTTCCACCGTCAACTCTCACTCATTTATTAAAAGAGTCAGAATTTGCAAAAACCTATCGGAATACGACAGCAGATGTCCCAAGAAAAGGTTCTATTCTTGCTCCTGCTCCTTTTCTCTAGTTCCCATCCCACTCACTGTGTTATTAATGGATTACAAGTCTGTGGTGGAAGTTCAAGTGGGCGGCACGGTGGCACAGTGGTTAGCACTGCTGCCTCACAGCGCCAGAGACCCGGGTTCAATTCCCGCCTCAGGTGACTGTGTGGAGTTTGCACGTTCTCCCCGTGTCTGCGTGGGTTTCCTCCGGGTGCTCCGGTTTCCTCCCACAGTCAGAAAGATGTGCAGGGTTAGGTGAATTGGCCAAACTAAATTGCCCGTAGTGTTAGATAAGGGGTAAATGTAGGGGTATGGGTGGGTCTCGCTTCGGCGGGTCGGTGTGGACTTGTTGGGCCGAAGGGCCTGTTTCCACACTGTAACGTAATCTAATCTAATCTAATCTAATCTTCACAACAAGGCAAGTACACAATAATCTCTGTAGTCAGCAGGGGTGTGCACAGCATTACCACAGATCAGCAGATCCAGCTCATAATCTCACTGAATAACAGAACAGGCTTGACTTGCAAAGGCCTACCCCTGATACGATGGTTATGATCTGTTCTTGGTGGCGGTTCCTCCCTCAATGTGGATTAGTTAATAACAGTCGGTTGCCTCAGCCCTAACCACTCCCAGCTGGGTACCACAGTGTTCCAATTGCACAAATTAAATAATTTCTCCACCCTCTCTGGCCTATTTACCAATGAACTGGTCATACTTTCTCAACCTCTTCCTTACTCAGCCTTTGCACTTTCTATATCAACTGCATTCTCTGCTCAGGTACACATCCTCCATTTCGAAACCACTGCAACAGTCCTTTTGTGAAGCATACTCATCTTTGATCTTTCTACCTTTTTTACTGTCACCGCAATGATATTGCCTCTCAGACATCTGTCAGGGTCCACACTTAATACAGAAAAGGAGCTGCAACAGTCAATATACCAACACACCTTTCATCACCATTAGGAGAACATAAATGTCTGATACCACCATCAAAGATACAACAACAAAAATGTCCTTTTGAGTTGAACCCCTCTCATCTGCTCCAGTCAGGTCTTGTCAGCCTGATTAAGCTTCACCTCTACCATTGTGAGTATTCAACAACAATAAGCCAGACAGCATAAAACAGATTTCTCATAAACTGATCAACACAGAGAGACTTCACTCCCTTCCTCTGTAAGCAAGTGCAGGAATAAATGCCTTGGTTATTATGAAGGAATCAAGAATCTGAAGAGATTTGTAGTCACTGGAGTTTGGAGGATGATGTCTACGCCAATAGATATATATAGTAGACAGGCAGGAGGTTGGAAGAACACAGTAAGCCAGGCAGCTGCAGCTTGTCTACTGCCTGTCTACTTAGGATTCCAGCAACTGCAGTTTTTTTGTCTCAAAACAGGTCTATACAGTCAAGTTTGGGAGTTCACATACTTCCTGTTTCTGGCTATGGAGTCAGAGTCAGGGAGATGTACAGCATTGAAACAGACCCTTCAGTCCAGCGTGACCATGCCAATCAGATATCCTAAATTAATCGCGCCCCATTTGCCAGCATTTGGTCCATATCCCTCCAAACCATTCCTATTCATGTACCCATCCAGATGCCTTTTAAATGGTGTAACAGTGGGATCTTGGGGTCCCTCAAAGCTGCCACGCAAGTTGTTAAGATGGCGTATAGTGTGTTAGCTTTCATTAGCAGAGTGATTGAGTTTAAGAGCCATGAGGTTATGATGCAGCTCTATAAAACACTGGTTAGACCATGCTTGGAATATTGTGTTCAGTTCTAGTTGCCTCATTATAGGAAGGATGTGGAAGCTTCAGAGAGGGTGCAGGGGAGATTTACTAGAATGTTGCCTGGACTGGAGGGCATGTCTTATGAAGAAAGGTTGAGGTCGTTAGGGCTTTTCTCATTGGAGCGAAGAAGGAAGAGGGGTGACTTGATAGAGGTGTACAAGGTGATGAGAGGCACAGTTAGAGTAAATAGCTAGAGACTTTTCCCTGGGGCGGAAATGGCTATCATGAAGGGTCATAATTTTAAGGTGGTGGAGGAAGGTTTTGGGGAGATGTCAGAGGTAGGTTCTTTACACAGAGAGTGGTGGGTGTGTGGAATGCACTGCCAGCAGTGAGAGTAGAGTCAGATACATTAGGGACATGGATGATAGTAAAATGAAGGCTATGTAGGTTAGCTTGATCTTAGAGTAGGATAAAAGGTCGGCACAACATCAAGAGCCGAAGGGCCTGTACTGTGCTGGCCTGTTCTATGTTGTGTGAGAGACAGCTGGTGGAAGTTTAACCTGAGGGTCATCATGCCTCAGGCAAAGGGAGATTGAGATGGAGAGTCCTTCATGGTAAGCTCAGCTGACCTCCTTTACCTCATGTTCCTTAATACCTTTGGTTAACAAAAGACTTTTGATCTCAGATGTTCAATAACTACTGATCTAGCATCAACTTTCATTTGTCGAAGAGAATTCTAAATTTCTACCATGCTCTATGTGTAAAAATGATTCCTCACTTCATTGCTGAAAGGTCTGGCTCTTCATTCTAGACTCCCCAACCAATGAATATAGTCTCTGTCTACTCACTCTCTGTTCCCCTTAATGACTCTCCTTATAATGTAATCCTTAGACTCTGGTCATTAGTTACACTGGAGCTATATCATCTTTAAGGTGTGGTTCCCAAACTAATCACAATAATCGCTGCATCCAACCAGGGTTATGTGTAACTGAAACATGGCTTCTACCCCTTTGTATCCTTGTCCTTTGGATATGAGGCCAGCATTCCTTCATTAGATTTTTATATATCAATGTTTTAATCATTGAAATATGTGCACCTATCAAGTATCTTTAAATACCAATGGTCATGAGCTTTATCTGTACAATTGAATCCAAAATTGGATGATCTGGCATTCACTTTCATTTGAATTCTTTTGTCAAGTTTTACTCGATCACTTACAGAGTTAGAGAGATGTACAACATGGAAAAGACCTTTCGGTCCAATTCGTCTATGCCAGCCATGCATCCTAAATTAATCTGGTCCCATTGACCTAAATCCCTCTAAACCTTTCCTATTCATATATCCATCTAAGATGCCTTTTAAATTGGGGCGGCACAGTGGCTCAGTGGTTAGCACTGCTGCCTCACAGCGCCGGGGACCTCGGTTCAATTCTCAGCCTCGGTGATGCATTAGTCAGGCGCATATGTTGAGTGATAGGGTCGGGGTTTGGGTGGGATACTCTTCAGAGGGTCGGTGTTGACTTGCTGGGATGAAGGGCTGGTTTCCACACTGTAGGGTTTCTATTCTATGAAATTGTATCAGCCTCTGTCACTTTCCCTGGCAGCTCATTCCATTGACACACCACCCTCTGTGTGAAAAAGGTTACCCCTGACGTCACTTTTAAATCTTTCCCCTCTCACTTTAAACCTATGCCCTCTAGTTCTGGATTCCCCCACCCCTGGGAAAAGACCTTGTCTATTCACTCTATCCATGTCCCTCATGATTTTATAAACCTCTATAAGGTCACCCCTCAGCCTCTGACGCTCCAGGGAAAACAGCCCCAGCCTGTTTAGTCTCTCCTTGTAGCTCAAACCCTCCAACCCTGGCAACATTCCTGTAAATCTTTTCTGCATCCTTTCAATTTTTACAACATCTTTCCTACAGCAGAGAGACCAGAACTGAATGTAATTAATTTATGAATATCATCTTTCAGTTTTATGTGTCTGTCTATACTGCTCACACTACTACCCATATTTATGTGATGAACCAAATTGCAATAGTTGTGCTCCAAAATGTTCAAATTGTTTAAAAATAAGATCATAATTCTTTAATTATAACTGTGTGGAGTATAGCTGTACTTTTTTTGTGATCCAACTAAATCAAAGCATTTGGAAGAGTTCAAACTGACCTCCTACTGGATACCATGGCAATCATAGCCTCAAGGCTGATGCTTATCTTCTGGAAAACAAACTAGTTGCCATTTCCAAACTTTAAGAAACAAATTTTAGTTGAACTAAGTTACAACAGAACTTTAATCTAAATTATAATTCAAAGTTTTCCCCAACTCTGAGGGCATAATTTTAAAATGAAATGAAAATGATCAACTAAATAAGAACAACAGCTTTGTTTCTCTCTCCACAGATACTGCCAGATCAGGCATTTCCAGCATGTTCTGTTTTTTGTTAACTTCAGATTTCCAGAGTCTGCAATACTTTGCTTTTATATGAGAAATATTGGTCCCTGCATTTGGTTATGAGCTTACAACAGCAAAATCATAAAATCCTTGCAGTGTAAATAGAGGCCATTTGGCCCGTCAAGTCTGCATCAACTGTCCAAAAGCTATCCCATCAATCCCACTCCCCCTCCCTACCTCCAAACCCCATAATTTCCCATGGCCAATTCACCTAACCTGCACAGCCTTGGACTGTGGGAGGAAACAGGAGCACCCAGAGGAAACCCATGCAGACATGGGGAGAATGGGCAAACTTCACACAGAGAGTCACCCAAATTGTCAAGGTGTCCAGGGATGTGTGGGCGAGGTGGATTAGCCATGGGGGAATACAGGGACAGGCTAAGGCTTGCTGGGGTGCTCTTTGGGGGCATCAGTGTGGACTTGATGGGCAATATGGCTTCCTTCCATCCTGTAGAGATTCTATAATATTGGTGTTCCTTCCTGAAATTTCTTTTCCTTACAGCATCCGCACTCTCTACAACAGAATGCCTTCAATATTGTTACCCAATAATTTTGTACATTTGTCTGATGTTACAATCTCCTTTTCTTGGATTCAGCCTTTATTGGAAGTGATGGGGAGTAAGGGAAGGGCTGAAGTGTTGTGCTGGTCCTCACCTTCATCCAGTTCTAGCCTGTAGCTCCAAATGGTTGTTAGCATGTATCAGTGACCACCAGGAAGAGGTGTTATATCAGGTAGGGGTCAGTCATCAGGTTTCCTACCCTCGGTGACCCTGGCATGTGAAGACACATCCTGACCATCTGCACAATTGAGATTAATCTGAGAACCAATGAAATCAAAATACTGCAGATGCTGGAAACCTGAAACAAACATCGAGAATGCAGGAAAAACTCAACAGGTCTGAGTGGAGAGAGAAACAGAGGTAATGTTTCAAGTCCAGCGTGACTCATCTTCAGACTCACGTCCTGAATCCACACGGGTGGGCAGTGAGACTGCATTGGCGACATTCATCAGGGCACCCTCCTAACTGGCAACTTGTGGGCTCACTGCCCCTAGTAGAGTTGGCAGGCACCTGAGCTCAGCCAGAGTTCTGAAGGATAGTCACTCTGGGCTCAAGACATGAACGCTCTTTGTCTCTCCACAGGTGCTACCAGACCTTCTGAGTTTCTCCAGCACTTGCCGCTTTTGTTTAAGGTCCAGTGGCCTTGAACACGGGTCAGCATTGTGTTGTGAAACATGTAGACCACAACAAGAAACAGAATTTGCCCTTATCACCTCCAACTACATCTGAATCTATCTTCAACTGACCAGACCATTGGGCCAAGATGGCCCAGGACAATAGAGGGAGATAATAGAGCATTGAACAGTACAATGCAGAACAGACCCTTCAGCCCTCAAACTAATCTAAGCCCATCCCCCTACACTATCCCATCATCATCTATTTGCTTATCCAAGGACTGTTTAAATCTCCCTAATGTGGCTGAGTTAACTACATTGGTAGGCTGAGTAAAGAACCTGCCTCTGACATCTGTCTTAAATGTATCACCCCTCAATTTGCAGCTATGCCACCTTGTACAAGCCAACATCATCAGCCTAGGAAAAAGACTCTCACTGTCCACCCTATCTAATCCTCTGATCGTCTTGTATGTCTCTATTAAATCTCCTCTCAGCCTTCTTCTCTTCAATGAGAACAGACCCAAGTCTCTCAGCCTTTCCTCATAAGACTTTCCCACCAGACCAGGCAACATCCTGGTAAATTTCCTCTGCACCTTTTCCAATGCTTCCACATCCTTACTGTAATGGGGCGACCAGAACAGTACATAATATTCCAAGTGAGGCCGCACTTGCATTTTGTACAGTTGCAGTATGACATCACGGCTCCAGAACCTAACATACTGTGTGCCTTCTTAAGGCCACATTCAACCTGGGTGGCAACTTTCAGGGATCTATGAACATAGACACCAAGATCCCTCCACACCCTCTGCATAATGAACTCTCATACACACTGGTCATGTTGATTATCTTGTCGTCAACCATCTGTCATGGGTCCTGAGTTGATGAGGAGCAGCAGATGTGGCACAGAAGCAGCTCAGGTATTAGAATTGCTTTTCACTAGAAGCAAGTGGGAGTGGAACCCACTGGGCCCACTGAGCGACTGAGCATCCTGTTTTGGACCACGCTGCCACATCTCCGCTGATTGAAGGAAGGGACTAGAAAATATTGTTAGCTTCACCTCCCTGGACAGCCAGCCATTGCTGGCAGGAATCCCATTCACACAGACACACACAACTCAATCTCAAGAAAGAAATTAAAGTTGCTATCAATCCCCACTGGGGCATGGAAGGTGGGCTACCATATAGACAATGCTCCTACTGCCAGATCTGAGAGGTCAGCTGCTCTATTGAGTAGAGGGTTCACTAGGCACACCATCCAGATCACCTCCACCCAAGGAGAGTCAACTCAAGAAAATCAGTGCTGGTTGCAGATTCCTTTGGAGTGACTGTGGGAAAGACATATGGTATAAAGTTGGCATCAGTTTTGCAGCCTCGGGTCATCCCAGCAGTCAGTCGACTTACTTTTCCAAAGGTATTAAGGATTATCTGACAGTCTTTAAACTTCTCCTGTGTAGCAGGCAGTGCAGTGGCCCAGTGGTTGGCACTGTTGCCTCGTGGTGCCAGGTATCTGGGTTCGATTCCAACTTCAGATTGGAATGTTTTCCCTGTGTCTGTGTGGGCTTTCACTGGGTGCTCTGGTTTCCTCCCACAGTCCAAGGATGTGCAGGTTAGGTGAATTGGCCAAGCTAAATTGCCCGTAGTGTTCAGGGATGTGTAAGCTAGGTGCATTAGTCAGGGGTAAATATAGGGTAGGGGAATGGGTTTGGGTGGATTATTCTTCAGAGGGTCTGTGTGGCTTGTTGGGCTGAAGGGCCTATTTCCACACTGTAGGGATTCTATAATTCTAGAACAAGAGGCAATTAATGCGCAACAAACTATACACCCCTACCACAAGAAAGTCTGCTGAAGCCTGGGATAAATTCCTTGATTGCTGTGGAGCCAATGACAGACAGGGTGATCATTCTTGGTGACTTCTGTGATGATGCTGTTCCTTTATCAAGATTATGCTGTCCTTGTCCTTCTTTTTTCAGAGAGGTCGTGAAAACAGCGATTCCAAAAAGTCTAGGTTAGAAGGGTTTTAGGGCCAATTTGATTACGACTAACAGATACTGCCTCAGTCTGAAGGCTTTCAAGTTTTAAAAAACACCACTCCAATGGAACGGGAGTGGCCAGTTCTCCCAGCTCAGTTTTTCTCTGGTTTGGTTTATTTTTTAGCAGTCTGGCCGCTCACAGACAGCAGTCAGTCAGTTTGTGAAGCTACTGGACCCAAAGAAGCAGGTCCATTCTGACCCTCCCTCTCTCTTACATCTCTCCTATAATACCCTGTGTTTGATTGTACCTTTTGTGTCAAGGGGTGTTTATGGGGTTGTTTCAAGTACAGAGGAAACTCAATTATCCAGCATTCGAGTATCCGAGTATCAGTTTATCAGGCAATATCACAAGGTCCTAATGCTCGACTAAACTATGTTATCCGGCATTCGATTAACCAACAAAGTACTCCCTGTCCATGTCCTTCAGATAATCAAGGTTCCTCTGTATTTGGAACAGCATCATTAAGTTGGGATAGTCTGTTGGGTTGTCGAGTAGGTTAAGTTATTTTATATTCTGTTCTCTTTTGTTTGTATTTCATTCTGTAATCTTGTAAATAAATTCTGTTTTGTTTAAAACTAAGTGGTTTGACCAGTTGCATCCCTCCTGGAATATCTGCATTTCCCTGCTCAAAACAACTAGCAAAGTTAGGGTCTCAGCTATTTCCTTGAAATATTTTGAGGGAGTCTGGCCTGGTCCACAACACATCAATGCACGAATTGGAAGGGGATCATTAGAAATTAAAAACAGGATCAGAGATTATAACAGCAATGATTTCCTCTTGATGAAGTTCTGTGTGTGCTTGAGTGTGAGCTCTTCATTATCAGCTGAAATGCAGCAAGATCCAAACAACATTCAGACTTGAGCTGATAAGTACCAGAAAATTGCCCCATTCCAATAAAAGAGAACCTAATCATTTCCCCTTAGTATACAGTAGCATAACTATAACATTCTGGAGGTTACCATTGACCAGAAACTGAGCTGGATCATCCATATAAATATTGTGGCTACAAGATCAGGTCAGAGACTAGCAATTCTGCACTGTGTAACTCACTACAGACTCCTACTAACACACCCATCATCTACAAGGTACAAGTCAGCAGTGGGATGGAATACTCTCCACTTGCCTGGATGGATACAGCTCCAACAACAGCTCAGCATTTTCCCAGAAACCCATGTGATTGTTATCGCATCCATTCACCTTCAACATTCACTCTCTCCACTAACAATGCACAATAGCACCACTGGCTGTGTACCTTGTACAAGCAATTCACCCTCCAACAGCACTTATCAAACCCCATCGTGAAGGACAAGGGCAGCAGACGTATGGGAACACCACCACCAGCAAATTCCTCTCCAAGCCACAAACCATCCTGAATTGGAATCATATCATTGTTCCCTCACTCTCACTGACTCTTCAAAATGACACTGTGTGTATAGCCACAGTACGCAAATAGAAAAAGGTGGCTCACTTTCCCAAGGGTAATTAGGAAAGGTTAATAATTGCTGGTCTAGCTGCTGATGGCCATATCCTGTAATGTTTAGAAAAAATGGCTTCCAATTTCCTTTCGGATGTGCCCTCTTTCTATGCACAGAGTTAGGGCAGGCAGGCATCTAATAAAACTCATGTGCAACACTGAGAGTGGGACATCCATTTGTCGGTCCTGATGAAGGGTTTTGCCCTGAATCATTGACTTTCCTGTTCCTCGGATGCTATCCAGCCTGCTGTGGTTTTCCAGCTTTACATCTATTGACTCTGGCTTGCAGTCCTTAATGTCTCCAGGCCAATGCCTGATCTAGACTTCATTGACTTTTTCAGTAAATGCAAGAGGAAGGAACCCAAAATAATATAAAGATGTCTCCACTGTCTAACTGTACAAACAAATAAGAACTCACCAACATTGTAACCATTTGCAACAATCCATTACTGGTAAGATCTTCACCAGAATCTTCCTGAACTGCTTCATGCAATACGTCCAGGATCCACTACCAGAGAGTCAGTGCCATTTCAGAAAGAGTCGAGTAACCGCTGATATGCTGTTGGTCACCTCCAGGCGAAACGCCAAGACTCTTTCACACTATGATACTATGACTGTATGACACTTTGACACTACAACTCTATGACACTATAACTCTATGACATACAACACTATGGCTTAGTGACACTTTGACTATGGCACTATGACTTTATGACTCTGTGACATTATGACTCTCTGACACTATCACACTATAATTCTATGACTCTTTGACACTATGACTCAATGACACCATGACACTATGACTCTCCAACTCTATGACACTATGACTCCAAGGAGAGGAGCTCCTGAACCTGAAACCCATCCAAATCACCTGACATATTCTCTCCTATTTACAACAGGACCTTCTGGGTGCAGATAGACATATTCTCACCAGAACCCTACCAACCACCCCACATTAATAATATGGTTATCTTCACCTCATGAATAGGATGTGATCAGCATCCACTATTTCCTCCTGTACAAAAACTCCCCCTTTGTATAATTCCATGGAGTTTGAATCACTTCTCAAACAGTTGTCTTTAAGCACTTGATAACAGCTCTACTCCATGAACAAACTGAATACTACTTACACACGCCCTGTGTTTCTACAATGTAATCAACCCAGCTTTATATTAAAAAAACCCAAAATTCAGGTCTGTGCCTCAATCTAGAACTTATTAAATAACTCACAATGTTCACTTGTGTCATTTTCTGGTTCCCACTACTTTAGCATTAAACAGCAATCCACAACAGAGTATTATTTCTTCAATATGCACAATAATCTGTGGTATCAGCAGGTGAAGCACAATTGACTGTACGCATGCCCCACTTCCACTGCCTTTTTTTAATTCTCCCCTTTCCTCACCTCATTTGTCACTTTACTGAGAAAGCTGCCTTACCAATCTCTAGCCTAACTCTTGGTGCCTTTGTGTTTGGCGTGCAGCAACTATTCTTTTGTTGCTGTTAGAGTTGGGACATTCTGTTGATCAACCTTGACCACACTGTCTGATGCCAGACTAATCTTTAACTCTCTCATGTATCAACCTAGGGTCTCAGAATAATCCTTAACGTCCTTACAGCGAGCTTTAATTTTCAGGAAGCAAGAAAACATTTGATTTGATTTGATTTATTATTGTCATATGTACCTAGGTACAGAGAAAAGTTTTATTTTGCGTGCAGTACAGACAGAGCACACCATAAAAAGTGCATGAGGGTAATAAAACAGAGCGAAGATTACATGGTTACGGCTGCAGAGTATGTGCACAAAGACAGCAAGATCAACATTAGATTTTAGATTTGAGAGGTCCATTCAGATAATAGTGGGGATGAAGCTGTTCTTGAATCTGTTGGTACGTGTGTTTAAGCTTTTGTATCTTCTGCCCAATGAAAGAGGGTGGAAGAGATTATAACCGGGGTGGGAGGGGTCTTTAATGATATTGGCTGCCTTTCTGAGGCAGTGGGAAGTATAGATGGAGTGTATGGATGGAAGGTTGGCTTGCAGGATGGAGTAGGCTGTCTTCACAACTCTCTGTAGTTCCTTAGGGTCCTGGGCTTTCTGAAGTGTAAGAAAAATATAAGCACCTAGCACCAGAATGTAGTATTCAGCTAACATGCAACACCAATATGTGTGTAATTAGATCACCCTCACATCTCTCCAAAAATACAATTAATAGATTAAATCACTTTACCTTCATAGTGGCATGTGCTTACAGTGCAGATTTGCACTGTAAAATGAATCACAGCTATTCTCATTTATTTACAATGTCAGAGGTTAGCTCCATGAATGAATATGAAGTTTGACTTGGTTATGAGCAGCGAAGGTAACGGAATTGGTTAGCATCAAATTGTCATCCTCGACAAAACTAAAGTTGAATATATCAGCTTAATTTCTAAAGCATGTCACTCCCACCTCACCACCTCCCTCCATGGATAGCTGGTAAGTTCAGGGGAGTATTGAACTCTTGACTAGGAGGTCTGTATTATCATTTCATTCCTTATTGGGTTAAGTCAAAGACCTATTTGTAAAAGTGATGTCTGCCAGTTCACCGAAGTATTTGATTGATTAAAATGTAAAACTTTTCTCAAATGAGCTTTTGGTCACCACTTTCCTAATATCTCCTTCATTGCTGTAGCACCCCTTTGTTTTCAGTTAAATCACTACAAGATGCCTGGGAACACTTATACTGCATTAGAGGAGCTCTGTGAATTATTATTGCTGCATGAACTGGGATTGCCAACCCTAATCATTTACAACATGACTCCCCACCAAAAGCAGCCACCTCTTCCACCACGTCTAACTGCTTCAAACAATCCTTGTCCTGTCTCCAATATTTTGAAAAATGATAAGTGAAGTGAGTGGACAAAAGAACATTGTTGAATGATTTTCTTCCCAGCTCTCATTGATTGGCGTTCCAAGTCTCCAGGTTTGGGCTGGTGTACCCAAGAATTCAAAATCAATAACCAGAACACTGCTGTGTATAGGCGTTGGAGAAACCGACACAGTTTAAAAAATTGTTGTTGTTTTGTATAAATGGCTCTCTTTACCAGATGTAAAAATATTGAAAATGGGAAGGAAAGGCTGCTTGGCTGACAATCAACCATCAACTGATTGATTAATGAGTCTCTTTTACTTTCCAATTGACGTCGAAAGACAATGCATCACAAGGACGGATGCATTGAGTGATTGATGATTGGACTGGGAGACAACGTCATGTGGTGAAGCCTCCAGGAAACACTTGGAATCACAACTGGTACTTCTATTCTTGCAGCAAGATCCAGGCGATTCATTGACAATTCTTGAAGATTCCAGAAAAATCCAGGAGGGGTGGAACCCTTAGTGTTAAATCTACTTTTATTGAAAGCATGGTATTTAAATAGAACTCGTTTCCACAACCCTTTCAATGGAAAAGCTATTTAAAAAGCACCAACAAATGCAAGGGAAGGAAAAGATGTCTGTTTGTCATTGAGAGGTCTTTGTCTTTTTGCCTTGACCCATGCTTGACTTGAAATGGCTCCACTCATGCTTTGTAACAAATTGGCTCTCCCTGGCTCTTAGTGGGTTGCAGCTAGTTACCATCATGACCATCCACTATTCCTCTCCTAATTCATAACAAACCAGGCAAGAGAAAACAGTATCATTTGATTGCTGTCTGTGAATAGTGATATGGAGGAAAATCTAGCCTTTGGCATTAAATACAAGGCTCTACACAAAAAAAGTAACAAAGCTACAGGGTGGCATGATGGTTCAGTGGCTACACCTGTTACCTCACACTATCAAGGACCTGGGCTCAATTCCACCCTTCAGCAATTTTCTGGAGTTTGTACGTTATCCCTGTCTCTGTGAGCGGTTTCCTCCCACAGTCCAAAGACATGCTGGATTGACTATGCTAAATTGCTCATAGTATTCAAGGACGTGTGGGTTAGCCATAGGAAATACAGGGATAGAGTGGGATGCTCTACGGAGCATTAGTATGGGCCAAATGGTCTGTTTCCACATTGTAGGGATTCTATACAGTCTAGATTGACAGAGAGCCAAGTTGAAGTTCATTAATAACTCCTAATTGGTACACACACTAACAAAACTTTGCACAGTACTTAGCCCTGTTAGACAAGCAATGAAACATAGATTATACAGACAGCACACAGAATAACCTTTATTAGAAAAATCTCCAAACACATCAGTTGAACAGTTCCGCAATTATCAGTCAGCATGTGGTCACTATGACCCACTGCGATCTACTTTATCATGGAATGATCGGCCTCTCGAATGCAGCACTTCCTAATGAATTGGTTTTGGCACAATTTCATCCCTTTATCACTCAGGATAGGACAAGAATATCCAGGTTCTATTCCACCAACCCAAAAAGAATTTTTTTTATTAATCACTGTACTGCTGAGAAACTTCAATTAGTTTCACTGACCTAATTTAAAAGATTATTCTCTTGAACAGATTGGTTGGATTACTTTTCAATACTTTAACTCAAACGTTGTGATGTAATATCTGTTTTATATGTAAGAAAAGGCATGGTTGTTTTTATGTGTTCTCAGTTGCAAGTGGAGACAGTATTTTGGAAACAATGGGTTGCAGACATGATGTTGGACACAGTTGGTTAGTGTGAGGTAGTTGTCATCATAGAATCATAGAATCATTGAGATGTACAGCATGGAAACAGACCCTTCGGTCCAACACGTCTATTCTGACCAGATATCCCAACCTAACCTACACCCATTTGCCATGTTTAAGATTGCATGGCAGTGCAGCTTTTTAAAAAATTTATTCATTTGCAAGATGTGGGCATTGCTGGCTGAGTCAGCATTTATTACCCACCCCTAGTTGCCCCTTGATAATTTGGGGGTGAGCTGCCTTCTTCAACCTCTGCAGTCCATGTGCTGTGGTTTGATCCACAATGCCCTTCAGGAGGGAATTGCAGGATTTTGACCCAGTGTCAGTGAAGGAACGGTGATATTTTTCCAAGTCAGGAAAGTGAGTGGCTTGGAGGGCAACTTGAAGGTGGTGGTATTCCTATAAATCTGCTGCGGGGTAAAAACAATGACTGCAGATGCTGGAAACCAAGTTCTGGATTAGTGGTGCTGGAAGAGCACAGCAGTTCAGGCAGCATCCAAGGAGCTTTGAAATCGACGTTTCGGGCAAAAGCCCTTCATCAGGAGTTGGGGAGTCCAGATCTAGCGGGCATAGGTTTAGGGTGAGAGGAGAAAGATATAAAAGAGACCTAAAGGGCAACCTTTTCACACAGAGGGTGGTGAGTGTATGGAATGAGCTGCCAGAGGAAGTGGTGGAGGCTGGTACAATTACAACATTTAAAAGGCATCTGGATGGGTATATGAACAGGAAGGGTTTGGAGGGATATGGGCCGGGTGCTGGCAGGTGGGACTATATTGGGTTGGGATATCTGGTCGGCATGGACAGGTTGGACCGAAGGGTCTGTTACCATGCTGTACATCACTACGACTCTATGACTCTATAACACAAAGCATAGGGAAAACAAGAGAGTAGATGAATCCGAATGGTGTTGGAGGGGGAGACAATACACTCCGGCCCTTGTGGTGTTCACCTTCCCCCCTCCCTCAGTACACTGCTGGAGGGTTATTTGTCTTTCAGTTCAGAGATGCTATCACCACCTCTGGATGTCATTTTTTAACCACCAAATCACCCATGTTACTAATTAAAAGAACAATGATGAACAACCAGAGGCCTATTCTGAGGACTGCCTACCCCTGAAAAGTACAACAGTAGTGTTCTTAATAAGCTCGATAACTGTTGCAATTTGCCTCATGATTCTGAATCACAGCAGAGATTGTTCTTAAATACCTGGGGCTCTTGTAAAGCAGGGGTATAGCATGTCTCTGGCTCAGAGGTCCAAGTACAAGTCCTGGTGATGTGTTGCAGATGCACTGACCTTGCTGACCTGCCAGTATCGGGAATGGAGGTGTTAGATGGGGTATGCAGCCATTGGATTCATCTGCCACATTGCTTCCAATCCAATCTGGCCCTTAACAGTGCAGCTCTTTGTGTCTGATGGAGCACTGGGGTAAGTGTGGGTAGGATCTGACTATGATAGTTCCTTATTGTATTTGCAACCTCGGTTCCAATTACTGTAAACCAGGAGGGAAAAATAATCAGCATGATCTTGTGTACATGATTTGGAGGTGCTGGTGTTGGACTGGGGTGTACATAGTTAAAAATCACACAACACCAGATTATAGTCCAACAGGTTTATCAGGTGATTATCAACTACCAGCACCTCCAAATCATGACTACTATCGACATCACGGACTGCCAGCTCAAAGTGGAGAGGATCTCCAAGAAGATTGCACATAGCAACACAGACATCAAGTTTCTACAGAAATGCAGGAAAGCAGGAAAGATCCCGACAACCACCTGATGAAGGAGCGTCACTCCGAAAGTTCGTGCTTCCAAATAAACCTGTTGGACTATAACCTGGTGTTGTGTGATTTTTAACTTTGATTTTGTGTACAGTTATAGCCTGGATTGGATCGCAGGAACAACGATGGCCTCTTGAATTGGGAAGCTCAGGCTTTGCCCTTGCCCTTGACCTTGAATAGTGCGTGATCTAAAGAACGGAGAACAAAATAAAAATTACAGCCCTGGAACAGGCCCTTTGGCCCTCCAAGCTTGAGCCAATCCAAATCCACTGTCTAAACCTGTTGCCCAATTCCTGTCTCTCTGCTCCCCATTTACTCATGCATCTGTCCAGATGTATCTTAAATGAACCTACCGTGCCTGCCTCTACCACCTCTGCTGGCAATGCGTTCCAGGCACCTACCACCCTCTGTGTAAAGTACTTATCGCATGTAACCCCCTTAAACTTTTCACCTCTCACCTTGAACATGTGACCTCTCGTTACTGAATCCTTCACCCTGGGAGAAAGTTTATCTCCATCTACCCTGTCTATACCCTTCATGATTTTGTAAACCTCAATCAGGTCCCCCCTCAGTCTCCTTTTCCTAATGAAAACAAACTTAACCCACTGAACCTCTCTTCATAGCTCGCACCTTCCATACCAGGCAAAATCTTTATAAACCTTTTCTGCATCTTCTCCAAAGCGTCCACATTCTTTTGGTAATGCGGCGACCAGAACTGTACACAGCATTCTAAATGCGGCCAAACCAATGTCTTGTACAATTTTAACATGACTTGCCAGCTCTGATACTCAATACCCCGTCCGATGAAAGCAAACATACCATATGCCTTCTTGACCACTCTAGCCACCTGTGCAGCAACCTTCAGGGTAAAATGGACCTGAACTCCTAGATCTCTCTGCTCATCAACTTTTTCCAAGGCTCTTCCGTTTACTGTATAATTCACTCTAGAATTAGACTTCCCAAAATGCATCTGTGTGAAGCAAGTGCATTAATTGCAAGAGACTTCTCTCTTCACTTAGCTGAGATGTCCTAAGCAGTCATTAAAACAGATGCCCTTTTGCAAACTCTAAATTTTGAGTTGCTACATTTATCATAAAGACATGGAAAATGGGTGCAGCAGTAGGCCATTTGGTTCTTAGAGCCTGCTCCCACGTTCAAAACAATCATCCAACTCAGTCCCACATTCCCATTTCCTCCCTATGCCCTTTGATCTCTTCAGTCCCGTCTAACTCCCTACTGAAAACGTGCAATATTTTGGTCTCAACCGATTATGGTGGCAGAGAATTCCAAAGGCTTCTCTTTCTCTGGATGAAGAAGTTTTTCCTCACCTCAGTCCCTAAATGGCTAACCCCGAATCCTGAGACTATGACTCCTGCTTCTAGACTCCCTGGTCATCAGGATCATCCTTCACACATTTACCTTGTCTAGTCCTGTTAAAATTTCAAATGTTTCCCTGAGATTCCCCTCATTCTTCTAAACTGCAGTGAACATATTCTTAACTCATTTAGTTTTTTTTGCTGCATAGTGTGTATCTGTATCAGTGTAATTTCCCTTTTAAATAGATATTTCTATTTTACTCTGTTCCATTAGAATTTGTGCATTCTATTATTAGTGTTGCATTATAAATTGCAATTTGCAGATGTGCATTTATATATTGAAATATTTATTGTTAGGTAACATATATCTCCTTCTCAATACAAATATCAGGTTATAGATGTTTAAACGGCTTTAAACCAAAAAACTGCCATTTGAGATATTTTTGAAAATAAGTAAAATTTTATATTGTATCATCTTTCCCTGAAGATATATCTTAAAAATGTTTTGCCTATAATTGGGAGATAAAGAGGTCATTCAACAGGAACTAGTGTGTGAACTCTCCTTCATTCCTGCAGGCCCTGATCAGACAATTTTTTCTGTCTTGAGTTAGTTTAACCTAGTTTATGTACAGGAGGACAGTTCAAGGGAACAGTTTTCATGAGCAAGCTTAAGTTTGCCTGGTCTATCCAGACTGAGATATTTCCAACAGGTTTCACTGAAGATGATCTAGAAAATCCCAAAAGACCATAATATCATTAGAAATAGGAACAGGAATAGGCCATTCAGCCCACTGAGTCTGCTGCACCTTTCAATAACTAATCATAGAATCCCTACAGTGTGGAAGCAGGCCATTCAGTCCATCAAGTTCACATCGACCCTTCAAAGGACATCCCACACAGTCCCAACCCCCTATCCTATTCTTGTAACCCTGCATTCCTCCTTACTAATCCACCTAACCTGCACATCTCTGAACTCGACAGGGCTGTTTACCATGGCTAATCCACCTAAACTGTACATTTTTGGACTGTGGGAGGAAACCAGAACACCCAAATGAAACCCACGCAGACACAGGGAGAATGTGCAAACTCCATACAGACAGTCACCCAAGGCTGGAATCGAACCTAGGTACCTGTGAGGCAGCAGTGCTAACCACTGAACCACCATGGCTGATCCAATTGTGGCCTTAATTTTCTGCCTATCCCCATAACCCTTGCAGATCAAAGCTCTGTCTAATTCAGTCTTGAATGTATTCAACGATTCAGACCCCACTGCTTCTGCAGGAAAGAACTTGCAAGGCGAATGACCCCGGAGAGGGAAGAAATTGCTCCTCAGCTCACTTAGACTGGCACTGTAGCACAGTGGCTAGTACTGCTATGTCAGTGCTAGAGATCTGGATTCAATTCCACCCTCAGGCAACTGTCCATGTGGAGCTTCCCCCGTGTCTGCGTGAGTTTCGTCTGGGTGCACCGGTTTCCTCCCACAGTCCAAAGATGTGCAGGGTAGGTGGATTGACCATGCTAAATTATCCTGGGCTGTCCAGGAATGTGCAGGCTAAGTGGATTAGCCATGGGAAATGTAGGGTAAGAGGGCTGGTGGGATTCTTTTCAGAGGGTTGGTGCAGAATTAATGGGCACATGCCAGGGATTCGATGATTCGGTTTTCAATGGGACACTCTTTATTTTGAAACTGCGTCCTGGATTCTAATTTCCCCCACAAGAGGAGTCTTCTCTCCGCCTTCACTCTGTCAAGTCTGCCCAGAACCTTGAAGGTTTCAAAAAATCTCTTCTCATTCTTTGAATTACTCATGCATATCGACCCAGGCTACTCAGGTTTACCGCATCAGACAATTCCTTCCTGTCAGGAGTTATCCAAGTGAACATATTTTGAATTGTATCTAATGTGAGGATAGCTCTCCTTAAATAAAAAGCCCAAAACTGTACTCAATGCTCCAGGCACAGTCTTACCTAAGCCATTTTTAGGCGCAGCACAAATACCTCACAATTATGTTCCATCTCCCTTGCAATCAAGGCCACAGCCCATTTGCCTTTCTAATTATTAAATGTATCTTCACGGTAAGTTTTGGTGACTTATACGCAAGGTCATCCATTGCATTCTGCAGTCTCTATCCACTCAAGAAGGGTCACTGGACCCAAAATGCTAATTCTGCTTTCTCCCCACAGATGCTGCCAAACCTGTTGAGCTTTTCCAGCGATTTCTTTCTGATTTCCAGCATCCCCAGTTCTTTCGGTTTTTATTTTGTGTCGACAAAATTCTTCTTTTCTGTCCTTGTGATCAAAATGGACTACCTCATATTCTCCTTCAATCTGCCAAATGTAATTTGTCTACTCCCTTTTGCAGACTTTTCTTGGAATTCCTACAGTGTGGAAGCAGGCCATTTGACCCACGAAGTCCACACTGACCCTTCATAGAGCATCCCAATCAGACCCACCCCATCCATATAACCCTGCATTGCCCATGTCCAATCCACCTAATCTGCACATCTTTGGACTGTGGGAGGAAACCTGAGCACCCAGAGGGAATCAACACAGACACAGGGAGAATGTGCAGACTCCATACAGACAGTCACTTGAGGGTGGAATTGAACCTGGGTCCCTGGCATTGTGAGGCAGCAGTGCTAATCACTGAGCCACCAGCCACCCCTTCACTGCTCTTACCTCCTCACAACTTGCTCCCTTACTTATTGTTGTATCATCACCAAATTTGGTTACAGTCCAGGAGCAAATTATTGTGCTTGCTGGAACCTGTCCTGAAAACAAAAAATGCTGGAGATTCCAATGTGACAAGTAGCATCCGTGAAGAGAGAGCAAGCTAACGTTACCAGTGTAAATGGCTCCTCGTTATTATTAAAGCAAAGTTGTATTATTATTTAAGTGGTTTATGTTGTAAATAAAATATAACAGTGATGTGCATTACGATACCCCTGCATTACAATCCCATTACTTAGTGAGCTTTTTACATTTACATAATGTGGACCTCTTGATTAAGCAGAATATTTGATTCATCAGCTCACACCTGGTCTCATAGGTGCCAGTTAATAAAATGTCTGCAATACAAACATATCGAGTTTATTGCTTCTTCTTTATCTATCCTGCTGGTTGCATTCTTGAAGAACTCTAATAAATATGTCAAACATAATTTCCCTTTCACAAAACCATGTTGACTCTGCCTGTTTGTGCTTTGGTTTTGGGGTGCTGAAAAAGCACAGCAGGTCAGTCAGCATCTGAGGAGCAGGCAAATTGATGTTTCGGGCATAAGCTCTTCATCAGGAATGAAGGAATCATTCCCGTTGCAGGGTTTATGCCCTAAACATTGACTCTCCTGCTTCTCGGTTGCTGCCTGACCTGCTGTGCTTTTCCAACACCCCACTCTCGACTCTGATTTCCAGCATCTGCAGTCCTCACTTTCTCCCTGTGCTATGTTTTTGTCAATGTCCTGCTGCTACCTAGTTAAAAATGGATTAGCGTTTTCCCAATGACAGATGTTGGACTAGCTGACCTGTGCTTTTCTGCTCTCTGAGTCCCTCATTATTTGAACAAAGGCTTTACATTTGCATTTTCCAATCAGCAGGGACATTATAACCAATGCACCTTCTATCACTGTAAACACTTCATCCAAAACTATAGGATGAAGCCACCACATCTTGAGGTTTATTGGTTTTTAATCAGATTATCTTTCGCAGTACTTTTTCTCTGATAATCCAGGTTTTCGATGTTTCTCTCTCCCTTTAGCCTATTGATACTTCTAATATTCTTGGAATCCTTTTATTTTCTTGTATCATGAAGTGTACATGGTCAGAATTCAGACAACACCAGATCACAGTCCAACAGGTTTATTTGTAATACAGGCTTTTAGAGCATAGCCCCTTCATTGGGTGAAGTGAGAGAGAAGCACGCAAGGCACGGAATTTATAGGTAGAGAAATTAAAAGATCATACAAATGGTGTGAGTGGAGTATCGAGAGGCTGAATAACAAGTCTCTGCAGATGATCAAGAGTGTCAGACAGTGTGAGTAAAGTGTCAACAGCTGAATAACAAGAGAAGGGGTGACCTATATTCTGTTAAAATGAGCCAGTGAGGTATTTATAAAAAATTAAAAATAAGGTGGTGCTGGAGACAAACCAAATGACTGGGATTGCATAATACGTATAAGAGTCGCATGGTGAGGGTCTAACCACAAAAGTAAGTAATCCAAAGCATTACAAACTAATTAAGGGAGAGAGATCACAACAACTTATCAAGGTGATGGTGTCAAAACAGGACAGTAAGAAGATTTTACAGAAACAGAACAGTTTGGTGGGGTTACATGTAGCATGGCATGAACCCAAGATCACAGCTGAGGATGTCTTCATGGGTACAGAACTTGGCTATCAGTTTAAGCTCAGCGATTTTGCATTGTTCTGCATCTCAAAGGCTGCCTTGGAGGGCGCTTACCTGAAGATCAAAGTTTGAATATCCCTTGACTGCCAATGTGTTCCCCGACTGGAAGGGAACATTTCTGTCTGGCGATTGTTGCATTGTGTCCATTCATCCACTGTAGTAGCGTCTGCGTGGTTTCGCCAATGTACCATCCCACGGGGCATCCTTGCTTGCAGCATATCAGGTAGATGACATTGGCCGAGTCACATGAGCATCTGCTGTGCACGTGGTGGGTGGTGTCTCCACATGTAATGGTAGTGTCCATGACGATGAGCTGACATGTCTTGCAGTGGTTGCCATGATAGGGTTGTGTGGTGTTGTGGTCAATGTTGCCCTGAAGGCTGGGTAGTTTGTTGTGAACGATGGCCTGTTTAAAGTTTGGTTGTTGTTTGAAGGCGAGCAGTGGAGGCGTAGAGATGATCTTGGAGAGATGCATGCAATGTATATGAGCAAGGACGTGATATTGAACTTATGTAAGAGATTTATTACACCTCAGCTGGGGAATTGCATACAGCTTTGGGTGCCCCATTATCTTAAAGATGAGAACACATTGAAGGGACACAGAAGAGGATTTCATGAAGTGATCCAGAGATGAGAAACATCAGTCATGAAGATAGATTGAAGAAGTTGGGACCGTTCTCCTTGGAGAGAAGAAGGCTGAGAGGAAATCTGATAGAGGCTTTCGAAATCATGAATAGAGTAAATGAGGAGAAACTGTTTCATTCATGAAGGGAACAACAAGAGGGCATAGATTTAAAGTGATCTTCTAAAGAAGCAAGGGTAAAGTGAGGCAAATCTTTTTCACTTAGTTAGTAGGTAGGGTCTGGAATGTACTGCTTGGAAATGTGGTGGAGCCAGGTTCAACTGAGACATTCAGAGAGTGCATTAGATGATCACTTGGATAAAATCAAGCTCCAGAGAATGGAGAAAAACCAGGAGATTGCCCTAGGTAATGATGCTCATTTAACAAGCCAGCGCAGGCAGGATGGGCCAACTGGCCTCCTTCTGTGCCTTAACAATGGGGATGGCACAGTGGTTAACACTGTTGCCTCCCAATGCCCCAGGTACCTGGGTTTGATTCCCACGTCGGGCATCTGTCTGTGTAGAGTTTGCATGGACCTCTCATGTCTGCGTAGGTTTTCTCTGGGGGCTTTCATAATCCAAAGCTACGCAGGTTAGGGTGAATTGACCATGTGAAATTGCCACAGTGTTCAGGGATGTGTAGGTTAGATACTTTAGTTAGGGTAATACGGTGGGTGAATCTTTGGAGGGTTGGTGTGGACTTGTTGGGCTGTAGGGTCTGTTTTCACATTGTAGGGATTCTATGATTATAATTCCATGAGTCTGTGAAGACAAAATACCTGCAGAAAGTCTCCGGCGTTTCCTTCCTGTTATTAATTATACAGTCTCACTCTCTGAACTCTGAGAGTTCACTTAAACTGCGAAAGGAGATGGGGCTGGTTCAGTGGTTAGCACTGCTGCCTCACAGCACCAGGGACAGAGATTCAATTTCACCCTCGGGTGACTGTCTGTGTGGAGCTTGCATATTCTTGGGCGGGTTTCCTCCCACAGTTCAAAGATGTGCAGTTGAGATGGATTGGCCATGCTAAATTGCCCATAGTGTTCAGGGATGAGCAGCTTAAGTGGACTTGTCATGAGAAATGCAGGATTAAAGGGAATAAGGTCAGGGGAGATGGGGCTCGGTGGGATGCTCTTCAAAGGATCAATGTGGACTCAATGGGCTGAATGGCCTACTTCCACACTGTAAGGTTTCTACTCTATGAGACAAGAATTAGAGACAGGAGTGAAGCCATTCATCTCTCAAGGTGCACCACCATCCAAATAGAACGTGGATGATCTGATTGTGGCCTTGGCTCCTCCTTTAGCTATTCCTGTCCATATGAAGACTTCATGTCAATATCACACAAATACAAGGCTAATTTAGTTCTGCTTTCTGATTATAATTGATGTCCCTGGTTCCACTAGCATAGCTTCAACATCCAGGCTTCTTTCAAAGTACATTGCAATGGATTATCCAGTCTTGAATGACTTGAATCTCAATGTTTTGCTCAGGAAGCTGGCTTTATATAACGTTGCAAACTCAGATTAGCAAATAGGTGTGCAAGCTCCATGCATGCATTGAACATAGCAGAGATATTTGGGGAACCAGTGGCTTTGAAAAGTTCTTAAATCAAAAATAATCCTGGAAACAGGAGTGGGAAGCAGAAAACAAAGGAGCAAATCTGTCACTTCAATGGGCGCAAACCTCCAGGTTTCAATAACGGAGGATAGAACTTCTCAAATTAAGAGCTGTGTTCAAAATAGTCCTGGGTTCTGTTGCCAGGGGAACCTATTAAATCACTCACATCCATAGCTCCTGGGAGCAAGCACAATCAGAACTTTCAAGTTTCAAGAATGCTGGCAAGTTAAGTGTGTGCAGAATTTTCAACCCCAACTGCATGATCATACCACCCTGCAAAGGAAGATCCCAAAACCTGCTTCTATGCTGTTGCATGGAAAATCTCCAACTCTCACACACACACACACATAAACACTCACACACACATACACATACACACACACTCTCTCATTCACATACACTCACACACACACAGACTCACACACACACGCTCACACACACACCCATACCCACACTCTCTCTCTCATTCAAATACACTCACACACACAGACTCACACACACATACACACACACACTCTCTCATTCATATACACTCACACACACAGACTCACACACACACACACTCTCACTCTCACACACAGACACACAAACAGATGCACACACTCTTTCACTCTCTCTCACACACAGACACACACACACTCTCATTCACATACACACACACAGACTCACACACACACTCACTCTCGCTTTCTCTCTCACACAGACACACTCACAATGCACACGCACAGACACACACACAAAGACACACACTCACTCACTCACACACACACTCACAATACACACACAGACACGCACACAGACACAGACACACACGCACACAAACTGGGCACATTGAGAACACTGCTAACTGAAACCGCTTGATGTGCTTTATGTACTCAGACAGGCTGGACAGGACAGGGCAAGTTGGAACTTGGCTGGATCTTCCCCATTCTAATGTCTGGCACAGCCACTTTGGGGAACAGAGCTCCCAGAAGAATGGCCAACTAGAGTGGGGGCTCACAATTCTCACAATTAGGACAATGTAAATGGAATGGTCTCAAAGCTCTGAGGCAAGAGCTCATGGAGAAAGTGAAAGATGGAGAAGTTAAGGATTTGTTGAGGTGTGAGACCAGACAGAAAGGGAATTTGATGGATGGCATGGTGGCTGAATGGTTGCCCATGCTATCTCACAGCACCAGGGACCTGGGTTCAGTTCCACCCTCAGGTGACTGTGTGGACTTCACATGTTCTCCCTGTGTCTTTGTGGGCTTCCTCTGGGTGTTCCAGTTTCCTCCCACGGTCTGCAGGTTCGGTGGATTGGCCATGCTAAATTGCTTTGTAATATCCAGGGGCTGTGCAGGTGAGCTGGATTAGCTATGGTTCACAAATCTTCTGTGGGATTATGGGGACGGAGTGTGTCTGGGTGGGATGCTTTTTGGAGTTCAGTTCAATGGACTGAATGGTCTCTTTCTACACTGTAGGGATTCTATGATTTGTCCTGACAAAGGTTATTATTCTCTCTTGGCCTACTCTCTGAGTAACTAAAATTTGTCATTTCCCAAATACATTGCTCCTAATCCATGATACACATCACCTCCCCGCCCAACCTAAAGCACACTCCCCCTTGTTGCTCTTCATGGAACAACAGCTTGGGGTTAATATCTTCAAATGGGGGAATGGTGCTCCTTTTCCTCACTAAATCTCCCTGTGACTCATTCATTGCTTCCATCTGCAGCTTGCCTCCCTTATCCCCACAGAAAGGATGGTCTTAAGCTAGTAACGTTTGTTCATTGTTTCTTCATGGGCGACTGGCAAAGCCATATTTGTTGCCCTTGAACGGAGCATAGTTAAGAGTCAACCACTTTGATGTGAGGTATGGAGTCAAAAGGGGGTGTGCCTTGGTACTTTTTATATCTAAGTCGCAGCTGTAATGGGTGATGCATAAACTTTTCACTGTACTCATTCAGTATATGTGACAGCAAAGGCTATTGTATTCTATGTAGGCCAGACTGGGTCAGAATAAGAGCCTTCCTCCCCTAAAGGATATTAATAAACTTTCTTTTACAAAAATTGATGATAGTTGTCATGGACACCATGGCTGAGACTGGCTTTACATTCTAAATTTATTCACTGAATTCAACTTTTACCTGCAGCCATAATGGAATTTGAGCCCAGAGTATTCACCTGAGTATCTGAGTTACTAGTCAACTGACCTTACCGCTATGACCCCACTTCCATTGTTTCCCCTACAAGATCCACTGTTGCTTTGGGAAACAGTAGATATTGTGAGATACAAAGACATGTCAGGCTTTATTCACTGGCCTTCACCTCTTTGAGAGCCCAAGTAAACAGAAGAGAAAAATCATTTGGTGGCGTTCTGCCAATGGCTGTCACTTTGAACTGCATCTACAAGGTAACAAGTTGTGTATTACTTTGCTGTTATTACATGCGTCAGTTCCTGAATGAGTGAGCAAAGGATAATGGAGAAAGAATAATGAATAAAGGATGTCACTATACTTAGAGATTTTGGACTTTTTCCAGAGTCTGTGTCCTGCATTGAGCAGATGAAAGCAAAATGCTGGAAATCTGAAAGAAAACCAGAGAAATGCTGAAGAAACTCAGCAGGTCTGCAATCATCCATGGACAGAGAAACAATGTTAATGCTTCCAGACAGGGAAAAGCTATGGAAAATGAAAGGGCACAGAGTTAAGGGAGTCAGTGAAAGAAATGATGGTGAAATGAAGAGAAAGGTTTTTACACAACAAAGGGTTAAGGTTTGGAATGTACTGTCTGAGGATGCAGAGGAGAAAGCTTTAGTCAAAGCATTCAGCAGGGAACTGGGTTATTATCAGGAAAGGAAGGATATGCAAGGTTGCCAGGAGAAGGCAAGTGAAGGAGCCCCAGGTAAATTGCCCTATAGGAATGCAAGCATAGACATGATGAGCTGCAGGAGATATTCATTCTCTCCTAGTCAACATGCATTGCTGTAAAGCAGTTCAGGCAACATGTGAGGAGCAGGAGAGGCGATGTTTTGGGCATAAGCCCTTCAACACAGTAGCTCAGTGGTTAGCACTGCTGCCTCACAGCTCCAGGGCCCTGGATTCGATTCCAGCCTCGGGCGACTGTCTCTGTGGAATTTGCACATTCTCCCCGTGTCTGTGTGGGTTTCGTCTGGGTGCTCCAGTTTCCTCCCACGATCCAAAGATGTGCAGGTTAGGTGAATGGCCGTGCTAAATTGCCCATAGTGTTCAAGGATGTGTAGGTTAGTTGCATTAGTCAGTGGTAAATGTAGAGTAATAGGGTAGGGGAATAGGTCTGGGTGGGTTGTTCTTCGGAGGGTCAGTGTGGACTTGTTGGGCTGAAGGACCTGTTTCCACATTCTAGGGATTCTTCTAAAAAACCTTCCTGATGAAGAGCTTATGCCTGAAACATCAACCCTCCTGTTCCTCGGATGCTACCTAACCTGCTATGCTTTTCCAGCACCACATTTTTCGACTCTGATCTCCTGGATCTGCGGTCCTCACTTTCTCTCATGCATTGCTGTCAAGACACTTACCTTATACTATGGCTTTAAAAGGTGTATTTGGTCCTTTCTTTTATGAAGAAAGGTTGAGACAGAAATGTCATGAACAGCTTGTGAGACTTGGGGTTTTTTTTCTCAATTTGGAACAATAGAAGCAGCCTGAATGGGTGGGGTCAAGCTCCCACTGAACCAGAATTTTTAGTGTTAAGTTTTCAGTAGCAGTTACTGGGGTCTTGAAGCTAGATTTGGAAGCTGCTTTTGCTCTCTCTATTACAGCTAAGAGCTGGGGCTCTCTTTCTGCTGCTGGAATTACCTACATGAGAATCTATTTTACTGAATTTGCCTTTGCTAAGGGTGTGTTTATGGAACAGTTGCTCTTTAGGAGTTAAATCATGTATTATTCTGTTACCTTTTCCAATAGAATTGTTATTCCAATGTCTTCTTTCTTTTGTTGTATTTTAACGATAGTGTAGGAATAAAGTGTTTTGCTTCAAGCCTGGTAGTTTGACCAATTAAATTGCATCCAGAAAATAACAGCTGGCGCTTGGCTTTAAAATAAGAAAGAGTTAGGGTCTAAGCTATATTTTGAGGAGGTTTGGTCTGGTCTGTAACACGTATGGATCTAACTCGCTGGGTCTCCTTTTTCTATTTAACTTTTCTGAGATCTAAACAACCCAGTCAAAATGGGTCAAAGGTAGAAACCTTGTGAAGTCCGATTGACCCAGACGACCCACATCACAGGTTGCTGAGAGAAGTAAGAGAGAAAAAAATGAGGCTCTAATCGCTTTGCAATCCTTTCAGGTAGCAACCCCTTTGAAATATTGGAAGGAAGACTTCTTTGTGATGTTTGAAATTATACAGAGGCTAGCCAGATTGGAGAAGAAAGAACTATATCCCTCAGATGAGAAGTCAACTAAAAAGGAGGGCATTGATTTAAAAGAATTTGTGGTAGGCCTCGTGAGACTTTACACTCCGACGATGGTGGGGTCTGAAAAGCTCCTTGAAAAAGCTCCTTGAAAAACTCACCTTGAAAAACTCAGCACTTGGAATGCTGCAACCCACAGGGCTGTGGTTCAAAAGCTGATACATGGAATTAGACTTGATAGCTCTTCTATGGCTAGTAGAGACATGATGGGCCTGATGGCCTCCTCCTGAGCTACTTATCTCCATGGATTCTATAAATTACACCTCAAGGAGGATATGTTGTCTTTTAGAGTGCAAAATGACACTGGGGCCGACGCGGTGATTACATAGACTGAGCTTGCACAGCTCACTGCCACCTATTCCGGGATAATTATGGATGTGCAACAAATGATGGCCTTGCCCATGGCCCTCACATCCCAGGACAGAATTAGAAAAGGCGAGTTTTGAAGATTTAAGGGGAGAACGAATTAAGCTGTTCAAGGTGACTGAAGCATTTCATAAGATACATTGAGAAAAGATCTTGGACGGAGTTCGGATAAAGAAAGCAAGAATGTTAAAATTGGAGCTTGTCCATTCAGGGCTGATCTCAGGAATGTGGAACTGTTCCCAGTCTTAACAGGTTCTGACCCAAGCATTACAGAAGTAATGATACCGCCGTCCAATTCTTCCATTAACCATCAACATTCTTTAGCTCCCTTTTGCAACGTAATATACGCCATGCACTAAACAAACGGCAATATGGAGTTATTGCTGGAATTTATAGTATACCCATGACTCGTCAGGTGCAGGACTCATTGGTTGACTCGAGTACCTCACTGCAGTTCTAAAATTCAAAAGTCACTCTCAGTTAAAATCAGTGTCAATTCCAATGTCCTTCAGCAGTACTCATTTCAGATCTGCTAATTGTATAATTGTCCAGATATGAAATTTGGCTGTTTGGTTGCTAGGTGATGAAAACACACACACACACACAGACATACACATATGCACGCATACACACACAGACACACACACACACACACGCATGCACACACACAGACACACACAGACATACACACATGCACGCATACACACACAGACACACACACGCGCACACACACATGCATGCACACACACAGACACACATAGACATACACACATGCATGCACACACACAGACACACACAGACATACACACATGCACGCATACACACAGACACACAGACACACACGCGCGCGCACACACATGCATGCACACACAGACACACACAGACATACACACCTGCACGCATACACACAGACACACATGCATACACACACGCGCGCGCACACACGCATGCACACATACACGCATGCGCACACAGTCACATACCCCTCCCCCACACACACACATGCATGCACACACACAGACACACACAGACATACACACATGCACGCATACACACAGAGACACACATGCGCGCACACACATGCATGCACACACACAGACACACACAGACATACACACATGCACGCATACACACACACACAGACGCACACACATGCATGCACACACACAGACACACACAGACATACACACATGCACGCATACACACACGCACACACACACGCGCACACACACATGCATGCACACACAGACACACACCCCTCCCCACACACACACACGCATGCACACACACAGATACACACCCCTCCCACACACACACCCACACACACACACACACACACACACACTCACGTCTTTTTCCAGAGTCGCAAGCCATTCATGAGGCTTTAACCTCTTCTTTGTCCTACTCTGATAAATCTGTCTAACTATATTTGGAATAAAACTTTTTTCTCAAAGACAGTATTCACAGTGCAGCAGTGCTAATGTTATTGGGCTCTCCATCAAGACCCGGGCTGATGGGTTCAAGGAACTTTGGAACTGAAGGCTAGTCTCAGGAACGATGGCCATAAAACTATTATCAATGACATAAAGATCTTTAGTTCACTCGTCCAACAACGTCTGGCCTACATGTGACACCAAAGCCTCAACATTATGTTTGAGTCCTAGCTGCAAAGCCACTCAAGGATAGTTAAGGATGGGAAACAATTCTCAGCAATGCCCATATCCCATCAGTCCCTTCTGTTTCCAATGTTCCAAAGCATGATGGGATAGAATTAGAATAAGGTTTATTGTCACGTATACTCAAGGACAGGAGTAAAAGGAAAAGTGTACAGTGTCACCATCTTAGGTACAAAGTACCTAGATCCAAGTCATAAGTAGAAAATAGACAAATAAAGAAAAAGAAAGTTACATGGTGTTGCAGTCATTCATTGTATAAGTTTGAAGAATAAGAAATAAAGTTAAAAAGATTAACATGGCAGATTTTCAATAAAGGGCCTGTAGTGGATCAAATTGGGGGCTTCCACACATAGTCTGACTGGGATCGCAAGGCACTGATTTCCCACACCAGTCCCCAGTCTGACAACTGGCCCCGTTCTTCTCCAGGAACGCTGGTCATCTCTGCTCCACTCTGGGAATGCTGGCATTCCCACTTCGCATCTGAAACTTTGGCCATCCCTGCTCTACACCGGGAACACTGGCTATCCTGCTCCGCTCCGGGAATGCTGGCCATCTCCACTCCACACCAGGAACACTGGCTGGCCCACTCCCCTCCAGGAATGCTCACTATCCCGCTCTGCACCGGGAATACTGGCCATCCTCCTCCGCACCGGTTACACTAGCCATCCCCACTCCGCACCGGGAACACTGCCCACTCTGCACTGGGGATGCTGGCTACCCTGCTCCACGCTGGGAGCACTGGTTATTCTGCTCCACTCCAGGAACACTAGACATCCCTGCCATGCTCCAGACCTCCAGCCCGCTTCAATGATGTCATCGCCCCTCCAAGTTTATTTTAAAAAAAACAAAAAAAAAGCCTTGAATAAGGGACAGAAAAGAGAAAAAAGAAGAAAAACCATACAGAATGGATGAGCCCCAGGCTCAGGAGCCTGGAGGCTGCCTACTTCGCCACTGCCGCCATCTTGGAAGTCAAGCTGGAAGTATTAGTATACAGGGTACTGTGTGTAGAATGATGGTTGGTCTCACCCTGAGGTGCAGTTCGTCTTCCCACAGGCTCCTCACGATAATGATCTCTTCACACAAAGGGGAATAGAAACCTGGAACTCTCTCCCTTTGAAAACAATCTGTTGATGCTCAGTTGAAAACTTTTTGTTTTATTCATTCATGAGCTGCGAGCATTTATTGCCCATCCCTAATAACCCAGAGGGCTATGGGGTCAACCACATTGCTGTGGGTCTGGAATCACATGTAGGCCAGACCAAGCAAGGATGGCAGATTTCCTTCCCTGAAGGACATTATTGAACCATTTTCAACAAAAAAAAACCCATGGCCATCATTCAACTCTTAATTCTAGAATTCTTTTTATCGAATTCAAATTCTGCCATTTCCCATTGTGAGATTCAAAAGCTTGTCGCGAGAACATCAGTGGGAAGTTCTGGATCAACAATGCAGTGATAATACCATTAGTCCATCATGTCCTGTGAATTGGTTGGATATTTCTTGGCAAGGCCATTGGGTAAGTGGACCAAGGCAGGAAGAAGGAGTTGAGGTGAATGACAGGTTTTGACACAATAGAGAAGATGAACCAGATTTCCTGACATTCCTATGTTCATTAACGGCCAAAACACCAGAAAGGAGCCAGTTTTTCCAGACTGTCGCTATGTTCCTACATTTCTTTCCTAATTGATTCAGTAAATGCATAGACTCAAGGTTTAACAGGATGTTAGTGCTGTTTTAATTGGCTGCTCATCAGCCTTCACCTCCGCTTGTGTAGATCCAATTACATCGCTTGAAAACCTTAATGAAGAAAAAAAAAACATGGAACATGTACAAAGGAGTGCTATTCACCTCCTCGGGGTTTAATTTGCTCCGAGCTCACTGATCATGTATTCAGTCAGAGTTAACTTTTTATCTGTGTTGGCAAAGTACAGGAGTACCCAGCCTTTCTGAGCATTTCCTCATGCTTAGTAGCGGACCAAAAGTGACACCAAAAACTCAGTAACCAGTGCTGCATTATCCTGAATGAATGCAACTTAATCCTGCCAGTGTCAGCCAGTGTAGCAATCTATTGCAGTCTCCCCGATGTAAATGATGAAATCCTTAATTCCTATTTACTTCCCCTATCTTCTTGTTTGGACTCTGTGTTGCGAAGACTGATTGGTAGCTTGAGGCGAAAGGGTGGACTGCAGAAGCTGGAGACTAGAGTCAAGAGTGTGGCGCTGGAAAAGCACAGCAGGTCAGGCAGCATCTGAGGAGCGGGAGAGTCGACATTTCGGGCAGGAGCCCTTCATCAGGAATCTGATTGATAGCTCTGACTAGTTTCTGTCAGGATTTTCTTTTATTCACTCACAGGATGTGAGTGTCGCTGGCTGGGACTGTATTTATTGCCCTTCTCTAGTTGCCCTGGAGAAGGTGGTGGTGAGCTTCCTTCTTGAACCACTGCAGTGCATTTGGTGTAAATGGTTAAAAAATCACACAACACCAGGTTATAGTTCAACAGGTCTATTTGAAAGCACTAGCTTTCAGAGTGCTGCACCTTCATCAGATGGTTGTGGTGTATAAGATCATAAGACACAGAATTTATAGCAAAAGGGTTACAGTGTCACAGAGCTGCAATGATATATTAAACAAATTTAGATTAAGTCTTTCATTTTTTAGCGTGGGATATGCTAGGTTCAGTTCTTTAATATGTAAATCCCAGGACTTCTTTTAAGTTATATTCTCAAGAGAGCTTTAGCTTTCCGAACAATAAATGCCATCTCAGCTCAGACAATGGAGTTGTCTGTAAATGGAACCACAATGCTATTGGAGAGGAATCCAAGGATGTTGACCCAGCGCTGAAGGAACAGCAATATTTTTCCAAGTCAGGATGGTGAGTGGTGTAGAAGGGAACTAGGGTGATGTTCCCATGTATCTGCTGCCCTTGTCCTTCTCGGTGGAAGTGGTCGAGGCTTCAGAAGGTGATTTTTAAGGATCGTTGGTGAACCTCTCCAGTGCAAAGTGGTTTTCAACATGTGCTACTGTGAGATGTGAATTGTGTCTCTCCTTTCTACCTGACGTCGAATAGCAACAAGGGGGGAAATGAATATCAGAGAGATCAGAAATAACAAAATGTCAAGAACTTAAGGTTCTACTCACACAATGACGCAGTCCAAACTACAGCATTGCAGACAGAGTGGAATCATTGAATATTTCCAAGCTGAGATTACCTCTACACATACCATGAATAGAATCATAGAGTCGCAGAGGTTTACAGCACGGAGACAGGCCTATTGCCAAACTTGCCCATGTGGCGCAGTTTTCGCAAATAAACAAATCCCATTCACCTGCATTTGGTCCATTTCCCTCCATTGCAATCCCAAACATACTCCTTCCTAAATGGTACTTGCCTCCTCTGGCAGCCCATTCCAGAACCTCACCTCCCTCTGTGTGAAAAAACTGCCCCCTGGCCCATTTTGTATCTCTCCCCTCTCACCTGACACCTATGCCCTTCAGTTTGGACTCCCCAAACAATGCCTCTAACTCTGCATGCAGAGTGTGACATGCATTAACGAGTTTAAGGAGGAGATAGTTTTTGTTAAGTAGTAACAGGTTAAAGGGTTATGGGGACCTGGCAGGAAAGTGAAGTTGAGGCCGAGATAGGATCAGCCATGATTGTGTTCAATGGAGGTTCAGACTCGAGGGGCTGAATGGCCTACTTCTGCAATTAGTTTTTTAATGTTATTATTAAACATACATCACTTGAAACATCATTTCAGAGTTGAACAGATGGAAATGTGAGGATGGTCAGAGCATTAGTTTGCTCGCTATTGAAAGAAGCAGCAAAGGATGAAGCTTTTACAAAAAAACACAACTTTAAATTACTGGGTGAGTCAAAATGGTTGAAAATGTGTTGCTGGAAAAGCGCAGCAGGTCAGGCAGCATCCAAGGAGCAGGCGAATCGACGTTTCGGGCATGAGCCCTTCTTCAGGAATAAGGAAAGTGTGCCCAGCAGGCTAAGATAAAAGGTAGGGAGGAGGGACTTGGGGGAGGGGCGTTGGAAATGCGATAGGTGGAAGAAGGTTAAGGTGAGGGTGATAGGCCGGAGTGGGGGTGGGGGGCAGAGAGGTCAGGAAGAAGATTGCAGGTTAGGAAGGTGGTGATCTTCAGCATCTGCAGTCCTCACTTTCTCCCCGAGTCAAAATGGTTGTCTATTTTTCACTCTCTGCTGCTGTGGCAATGAAAGGGCGTATGAGACAGAATTGGAACGTTTCCACTCTCAGTAGCAAAACAACGAAATACCAACAGAATTAATTTTATATCTGCGTATATGAAGATAGTAACCCTGCTGTCAGAGCTGAGGAAAAAGTATTAGAAGTTGCATTATTAGGCACTGCAGTCTGGCTCTCACCGAGAAGCAGAAATGCCAGACTGCAGAGACTTTCTAGGCTATGAAGAGACACTGAACGTCATGTTATTTTTACTTATGAATGGTATTTCTTCAAAATCAGAGTTCAAAGGGAGAAGCAGACTGTTGATCTGTATGTGAGTGCCTTGATGCATCCTGCTGACTCCTTTGAGTTTGGGTGACTAAAGGATGAAATTGTCAGAGGTAAGATTGTCTCCTGAGATAGGAGGTTCTGTCATGAAACCACATCTCTCTGAGAGATGAGAAATGCACTCTCAAGGAAGCGAGAGAGTCAATCATCAGCTGAAACGTATTCATGGGAAGACAGGCATTGCATAAATCACAGAGGCATTCCAGACTGAATGAGAACTAAAGGTTGGAGAACAGGAAGAAACATTTGCAGAAAAGCCAGCAGAAAGATCAAGGCCAGGCGACAGGATGCAGATATTGTGGAGGACATCACACAAAAAGAAAGGGATGGAGCCCAGCATGGGAAATGAAGCGGAGGAGCCGGTATGGGGAAAGCAGTGCTCTAACTCCGACAAGCTGAATTACACAAATGTCTCGCCATAAAGAAGCAAAAACAAGCTGGTAACGTTGGCAGTTGGAAGAAATATCAACCGATGATTTTGATAAATCATTTTACACCACAGCCTGGGTTGGCATCGTCAGGTCTGAACGTAATGAATGGGTTGGGGAGTCTTAGAAGGCTGACAGCAGAAGGAGAGCATTATAGAATGCCTACAGTGTGGAAGCAGGCCATTCAGCCCACACTGAGCCTCCAAAGAGCATCCCATCCTATCCCTTGTAACCCTGCATTTCCTAAACATACACATCCCTGGACACTGTGGGCAATTTAGCATGGCCAATCCACCTGACCTGCACATCTTTGTACTGTGGGAGGAAACCGGAGCAAACCCACGCAGACACGGGAAAAACGTTCAAACTCCACACAGACAGATGTTGGAATCAAACCTGGGTCCCTGCACTGTGAGGCATCAGTGCTAACCACTGAGGCACCATGCTAACCTCTGTGCAGTATGATTAATGGACACCAGTGCTTTGTGCAACATTCAGAGCTTTGCAGAGCAGTATGAAATCAATCGAGCCGGTGACCAAATAAATAGTGAATTCCTTCACCATGAGGCTGAGTCTGTACTGACTCTAAGACAACATTGACAAGCCAGTGGAGTCTCAGGACAAGGAAGTGAGAGGTGGTGCACTTTCTTCAGAAGAACATTGCAAGACAATATAAAATAGTGGGTCAAATTCTACAGGATAGGCAGGAGCATAGGGGCTCACACATTGTTGAAGGTGGCAGGAGAGAGCAGTTAATGAAGCATACAGCTTTGTAAATCTGGGCAGAGAACGAGAGCAAGGAAGTGATGTTGAACTTGTACAAGACAATTGTTAGACCTCAGCTGGAGTGCTGAGTACAATTGTGAGTCCATATTGTCAGAAAGATGTAAATACATTGGAGAGAGTACAGAAGTGATTTACAAAGATGGTTACAGGCATGAGAAACTTCAACGATGAGGATAGACTGAAGAAGTTGAGACTGTTCTCCTTGGAGAAAAGGCTGAGAGGAAACTTGATCGTTTCATGCAAGATCATGGGCAGAATAGATAGGGAGAAGCTGACGAAAGGAATAAGAATGCAAGAGCATATATTCAAATGATGTGCAAATGAAATAAAGGCGATGTGAGAAAAAGCTTCCTCAAAGTGGGAGGATAATGCCCTCCCGCTGCACACCACTCTGTCACCACTTTGGTTGGCTGATGGTGGGACAGGACATTCTCGGGGATGGTGATGTCTGAACATTTTCTGTAAGGTATATTTCCACGAGTTCTACTACTTCAAGCTATTCCTTGACCAGTACAACTGTTCTCATTGCTAGATGTGGCAGCAACTGATGGACAGTTGCCCACTTGATTCCAATTGACTTTAATTGTGCCAGGGCTCCTTCATGACAGACTAGGTTATCTGTTGCCTTGAAGCCAAGAGCAACCTTTGCCACATTACCTCCCACCGGTTAGTGTTATTACTGCTTTCCCAGGCCATAATAATTATGAGCTGGGAGGGAACCAACAGTTGGCTGATGGACAGGTGTTAGCACTGCTGCCTCACAGTGTCAGAAACCTGGGTTCAATTCTAGCCTTGGGTGACTGCCTGGGTGGAGGTTGCACATTCTCTCTATGTCTGTATGGGTTTGCTCCGATTTCCTCCTATTGTCCAGAGATGTGCATGTTACATGGATTGGCCATGCTAAATTGTTCACAGTGTCCAAGGATGTGTGTGTTGTTGGGTTAGCTGTGGGATTGTGGAGGGGAGGTCTAGGTGCAATGCTCTTCAGAGGCTTGCTGTTGAACCAGTAGATTGAATGGCCTCTTCCTGCACTGTGTTGGGATTCTAAACCATTCAGTTCCTTAGGTCTACTGCACCATTTAACACAATCATAATTGATCTGATTGTTGCCTTAACCATTTTCCTGCCTGTTCCCCATGAACCTTTACCTCCCTTAGCGATCAGTAGTCTAACTTAGCCTTGAATACATTCAATGGCCCAGCTTCCATTGTTCCCTGATTCCAACAAACTAACAACCCCCGAGAAAGCAATTTGCTCTTTATTTCCATGGGAGACTCCCTTTGTGAAGAAATTGCTCCCTATTCTAGATCCCTCAACAGTAGAATCATTCTTTCAGCTGTACCACGTGAAACCCCTCAGAATCTTATATGTTTCAATAAGATCACCTCTCATGCTCCTGAACACCAACAAGTCGACCCAAACCACTCAATCCTTCCTCATAAAAATCTCACCTCCATCTCAGGATTCAGCCGAGTGAATCTGCTTCCAATATAAGTATATATCTCCCTAGATGAGGAGACTAAAACTGTAACCAATACCCTAGGCATGGTCTCCCCAATTCTTTGCACAGTTATTAGCAAAACTGTCCTATCTTTACACTTCACAACCTCCCCCCCTCTCCCCTTGCAATACAACCCAACGTTTAACTTTCCTTCCAAATTGATTGATGTACCTGCATCTTAACCTTTATGATTGGAATACAAGGACATGCAGATTCCTCCAGACTGCAACAACTTCTCTCTGTTTAAATATAATTCTGATTTTTTTTATTCTTCCTGCCAAAGTGGATGACTTCACATTTCCCGACACGATAATCCATCTGCCAAATCTTATGCCCATTCACTTAAACTTTATTTTGAATTTGAAGATTCTTTTCATCTGTCAGACAACTTGCTCTCCCACCTATCTACGTGTCATCACCAAATTTGGCCATAATGCAGCTAGCTAAAATAGAGTACAATACAGAAATGAGAAGCTTAGCTACACCAAAGACCAACATTTCAGATTGGGAAACATTAGGTGATGTCCAAATCCTAGAGATGATCAATGAGATACAAACCAAAGCACCTCATGAGACAGAAGATTGTCAAAGATTCCAGTTCAGCCATAACACGAGTTTGACTCAAGTTAGTGGCAGTATAAAGGAAGGTGATGGCCTTGTGGTATTATCACGGGACTACTAATCCAGGGATTTGAGCAATGCTCTGGGGTTCAAATCCTGCCATGGCAGATTTTGGAATTTGAATTCAATGGCAAAGAAATCTGGAATTAAGAATCTAATGGCGACCATGAATCCATTGTTGGAAAAACCCATAATGCCTTTTAGGGAAGGAAACTGCCATCCTTACCTGGTCTGGCCTACATGTGACTCCAGACCCACAGCAATGTGGGTGACTTTTAATTCTGGGGTGAGCAATAAATGCTGCCTAGTCAGCAACACGTAAAATAAAATGTATACATGTTAGAAGTGACATTTACTCATACATAGGGACCTATATGCTGCTTTTGAAAGAAATTTGCTCGAGCATTATTTGAATTGCAAGTTAGCTTGGGTAGCCTAATGTTTCATGTTGCTTTCTCCATGGTAACACCTCAGCCAATCAGTCAACTTGCCAACCAATCAGCATCCTTTTTTCCTTTCGTGGACATTATTTTGATGTTTTGAAATCTGGCATTCTTACATTTGCCCTGAGGAGTGCAAGCTGGAAACTTCAGCAAGTTGTCTCCCTTTTCAGCAATATACAGCAAACAGACAAGGCAGCAAAGAAGTTTTTAACCTACGTGGGTTCAGAGTTGAATGTTGACCAGGATACAACAGAAAACCCTTTTACTCTTCTGCAAAATGGTGCTGTGGGATTTCCACTCAAAACGGCAGGTGGAATGACAATCCAAAGGTGGATAGGCAGGAACATTAGTCATAGAGTCATACAGCATGGAAACAGACCCTTCAGTCTAACCAGTATTTACCTAAACGTCTTTTAAATGTTGTAACTGTGCCCGTTTCCACCACTTCCTCTGGAAGTTCATTCCACCTCTGTGTTAAAAAAAAATCACCTCTCATACCTTTTTGAAATCTTTCATCTCTCACCTTAAAAATATGCCCTTTAGTCTTGAAATCCCTCACCCTAGGGAAAAGTCACCTGCCATTCACCTTATACATACCCCTAATGATTTTGTAAACCTCTGTACGGTCACCTCTGAACCCCCTACACCCCAGTGAAACATTTCCCAGCCTATCCAGCCTCTCCTTATCACTCAAACCCTCCATTCCCAGCAACATCCTGGTAAACCTCTTCTGAACCCCCTCCAGCTTAACCCCCTCCAGGGAGACCAGAACTGGACACAGTACTCCAGAGAGGCGTCGCTAACAACCTCGACCTAACACCCCAATTCCTATATCAAAGGACTAAGCAATGAAGCAAGCTTGTTAAATGCCTTTGTAACCACCTTGCCTATATATGACGCAAACCTCAAAGAATTATGCGCCTGAACCCCTCGGTCTCTCTGTTTTACGATACTACCCAGGGCGCTACTTTTTATTGTTTTTGTTTGTTTTTTTACCAAAATGCAATACCTCACATTTATCCAAATTAAACTCTATCTGCCACTCTTCAACCCACTGACCCAATTGATCAAGATTTCTTTGTAATCCTATATAACCTCCTTCACTGTCCACTAAAGCATCAATCGTGGTATTGTCCTCAAATTTACTAACCATGTCTCTTATATTCTCATCTAAATCAAATACATAAATGACTAACAAACGTGGACCCAGCGCCAATCCCTGTGGTGTTAGCAGTACGGGAGTGGAAAGGCAACACTTTCTCAAGTTGTTACAATTGGAGATACATAATAGAGGCAACATTTTGGAGGAAAATGCTTTCTGTCCTGCAGACTGCTTGGATACACCTGCTAATAAAATTTAGATCTACCTAGTGGATAGCCTGCATTGCTGTTCATGATAAGGTAGAGGACATTTCATAACAATGGATGGTGGAGAAAACAAGTCATCATTTACAGGAAGTTTGCAAGTGATCTGACATGGGGCAAACAAGTAAGTGGCATCATCTTTTTGATTGTCTCAAGACTAAGATATAGGAGCAGAATTAGGCTATTCAGCCCATTGAGTCTGTTCCACCTTTCAATCATAGCTGATAGGGTCTTGATTAGTTAGGTGATCAAGAGTTACAGGGAGAAAACTGAAGAATATGCTTGAGAAACCTATCTATCTCTGTCTTAAATACACTCAGTGACTCAGCCTTCACAGTTTTCTGCAGCAATGTGATTCACAATTTCCCCACTCTCTGACTGAAGAAATTCCTCCTCATCACAGTGCTACAGGATTGTCCCTTCGCTCTGAGGCTGTGCCCTTAGATCCTAGTCTCTCCTACTAGTAAAAACATCCTCTCCATGTCCACTCCATTCAGGCCTCTCAATTTTCTGGAAGTTTCAATGAGATACCCCCCTCATCCTTCTAAACTCCATTGAGTACAGACCCAAAGTCCTCAACAGCTCCTCATATGACAAGCTGTTCACTCCCAGGATCATTCTTGTAAACCTCTTCTGGACCTCCCTCCAAGCCCAGTAGATCCTTCTGTCTGAAACTGTGTCCTCAGACCTTATACTCTCCTATCAGTGGAAATGTCTCCAACTCCAATCTTTCCAGGCCTCTGCAAAGGATACTGAAAATCAGGAACTCCACCCCGCCCCCTCGAAACATTTGAGATTGAGGATCAATTCTAAATTAAGATTGATAGAGTTTTGCTTGATGACGGTTTAAAGAATCAAACGATGGAATTCTGTTCCTAAACCTCTCTTTGTCATGTCCGTCCATTAACAGGTTTATTAAATTGATCCCTTCCACCAAGCCATTGATTATCTATGAAGTACAAATTGAAGTCGGCCTGAGGTGACTGACTGATGCATGTCCAAGGTGATTAATGGTTTCTCCTTGCATTTTCTGGGCTAGTAGCATTATAGATTGTCCATCATGCAATGGGATTGTGCTGATTCACATTCCCCGACATTGTAGAATCCCTACAATCACTTAGTCCTCACTGAGGCGCCACCACTGACTCCTCAAGGTCAGGACTAGACCTGATTCTTCAGCCTCAGACACCACCAGGGTAGACTGAGTCACTGGATAATAGAGCAACAATGAATGGCCTTCCTCACATTTTAAGTTCAAACTCCTTCTTCTGGATCGCTGCCACCAGAGGAAATAATTCCTTCCTAATCGCTCGATCAAATTCTTCAATAATCTTAAACACCTTGTTAAATTACTCCTTAATCTTCTAATGTCAAGGAGATGCAGGCTGACTCGCCACAATCCATAATTTAATCATATTAGACTCCAGCTCAACCCAGAAACTATAGTCTTGGAGACAGGGAGGCCTTCATCCCAGATATTGGTTGAGTTTCTCCACTGGCATGGTGCTCAATGGATGAGTAGCTAAGTGGGCATAGTGATACCAGTCTGGATTTATTCAGTGGCTGACAGCAACTAGTGATTTGGTACAAAATCTGTCAATTAAGCCACATCGCTAGTTGACCTTGCAGTGAGACAATGTCCTCCAGACACTGTGAGTCTATTGCTGTTCAAATTCTTGTACTTGACTGTTTTAACCAAGATGGAGGTGGGTAGAGAGACAATTACATAGCTTCATCATTCAAGTTACACCAGAGCTACACCAAAAGTATTTATATCGACATTACCATAGAAAGCTTGTTTGTAACTTAATCTGCGGTTGAGTGTCATAACCTCTTGGTGTCAATGCAGTGTAATTGGTAACTCTGTATCATTCCCTTTCTTCCCCTGCTAGTACCTTAAACACTGGGGGATGTTAGTCACAGCGCCACAGGAATCCATTGTGGAATCTTTGAACATAGAGATGCTGTGGCACAGCTTCTACTGAATGGCCCTGACTGACCAAGAGACCCTTACAACTTGATAAAAGCATATTGGAAGTTTTGACCACATCTTGAACACTTTCCAGATTGATCAAGTCCTGGAGTGGAACTTGAACCTGGATCAGTGGTTAGCACTGCTGCCTCACAGTGCCAGGGACCCGGGTTTGATTCCACCCTATTAGTCTCCAGCTCAACCCAGAAACTAAAGGCCTGGAGACAGGGAGGCCTTCATCCCAGATGTTGGTTGACTGCCTGTGTGGAGTTTGCGCAGTCTACCTGTGTCTGCGTGGATTTCCTCCCACAGTCCAATGATGGGCAGGTTAGGTGGATTGGCCATACTAAATAGCCCATAGTGTGCAGGGTAGGCGAATTATCCAATGGAAATGCAGAGCTACAGGGATAGGCTGGATCTGGGTGAGATGCTCTTCAGAGGATTGATGTAGATTCAATGGGACAAGTAGCCTGGCTCCATGCTGTAGGGATTCTAGGAATACTATCCATAACTGCTGCCACCCTTCCAATTACATTGTTTGTTTTAGACATCCATTATGATTAAGCTCAGTTATCTCACAATCCTTTAGTCTCCCTTTAGGATTTGGATCCAATTGAAACAACATTTATGAAACATGGACATTTTCAGCATACTAATGAACTTGCACAAGGTTGAACTGGGACTTAACAATTTATCCATTTATTTCCCCCAAAAGATCTGAACAAAAAAAATCTGTCATTGAAAGAATCTGTCACTGAATTTGACAATGATTCTACCCAAGACTCTGAAACGGTCAGTGCAATAATAAAGTGACCATGTAATTAGCTGTTAATGATAATGGACCAGATGGGAATAGAAATAATAACTGGCTCAACTAACCAATGAAACTGATGTCAATTAACGACTAATAGTGCCCATGGTGGAGTTTGGTGATCACCTTTGTCACTACTCAAAGGAGGTTATAGCACAGAGCGTTCGGCTCAGAAAATCAGTGCTTCCAAATTTATTCAGCGTGAAGGACCCAAAGTGAGATGAATACACGCACAGTACAGCCATGTGTACCACGCAGCTCTTCATTAGCATTCCAACAATATCACTACACTGCCGGCATTCACATTGCACATGCAGATCAAGCAGCACTCATTGAGAGGGAATGTTTGGAAAAGTACATTTCACAGTGTCACCGTTAACATTATCACACTACTAAACAAGTAAACACAAGGATAGGTTCACAAGCAATGTGGATCATGCCAATGCACATTAACATCTACAGAAAAGCGGGCTGCAGAGTAATGAAAATAGCATCTTCACACATAACAGCAAGGGAATGTATGAGCATCATAATTGGGAGGAGGTGGAACTATTCCTTGTATTGGCTGAATTACTGCATTGGGATTGAGTGGAAGGGTGTGCAGGAACTAGGAGCCACTCTGTTGTTTCAAAATTCTTTCAGGGGATGAGGGCGCCACTGGCCACCTTGGCATCGATTGCCCATTTTTAATTGACCTGGCAATGGTGGTGGTGAACTGCCTTCACAAATTACTACAGTCCATGCCTGGTAGGGACAGCCACAGTGCTGCTGGGGAGGGAGGTCCAGGGCTTTCATTCAATGAAACCAAACCTGATATATTTCTAAGCCAGGATGGTGAGCGGCTTGGAAGGGAACTTGCAAGGGGTGGTATTCCCAAGTATCGGCTGCCCTTGTCCTTCTAGATGGAAGTAGCCATGGATTCGGAAGGTGCTGTCTAAGGGGCTTTGCAGTACATCGTAAAGATGGTACACGCTGTTGCTCCCTGGGGGGAGAGATAAACTTCGATTAGATTTTTCACCGTGACACCAGAATCTTTCAGAGTCAGAGGAGAGACTTCGCTGCAGTAAATGATAAGCAGCTGGAGGGCACTTTAAAAAAAGTCTATATTAAAAAGTAGCCAGGTCATGGCCATTGGTGAAGTGGGTACATGGGGGTTGAGGGGAGTGGTATGCCACTTGATAAAGTATGCCAGCTTGCCACAAAGTGCCCACTTCCACAGCTGAACCTTCTCCCATCATGTTGGTAAATTGGATGCAGTTGGCCTGGTTAGTCCCTTCATAGAATTCCCCACATTGTGGAAGCTAGTCATTCGGCCCATCACCAACCCTCCAATAAGCACCCCACCCAGAATCACCCATTCCTGCGTTTCCCATGGCTAACCCAACTAGCCTGCAAATCCCTGAACACTATGGGACAATTTCCCATGGCCAATCCACCTAACCAACACATCCCTGAACACTATGGGACAATTTCCCATGGCCAATCCACCTAACCAACACATCCCTGAACACTATGGGCAATTTAGAATGGCCAATCCACCCTAATCTGCACATCTTTGGACTGTGGGAGGAAACCAGAGCATTCAGAGGAAACCCACACGAACACCGGGAGAATGTGCAAACTCGACACAGACAGTCGCCTGGGGCTGGAATTGAACCCGGGTCCCTGGCACTGTTAATGACCTTGCCACCTTTGTTAATAAAGCTTTTGATGAGCCTAATGATAAGCGACCAGCCTGGTGAAGGAGGGGTAGCTGTTGCTGGGCCCCCAGCATACATCGGTCAAGAGAGCAGATGGCAGAAGCATGATCACCCACCTTAATGCGCAGGGTCCAGCCACCTCCAACCTTAACCTAGGCAGACCCTGATATCCAGCCTCTATAATAGCACGGTGGTCACTTTACATTTTGTTTCATTGAACCACCCCTCAAATCTTCTGCAGCACTAAATAAATTAGTGATTTGCAAATACAAAAGAGTACGGAAGGAGGGTGGGTTTGAATTGAGACGGAATTGGAGAGGGAAGTAATGCATCCGATCCCCATGGTGCCCACCTCTCAGCTTTGAGAGTGTGGATGGGCACAGCGTGCTGTCAACCCAAGGATACTTGCGTGCAACCAAGTAGACTCAGAAGAGAGGTAGGCAATCAGCGATGACAAACCCTTCCAAGGCCCACTGCCAGGACCTGTTGATGGCCACCTTGGCCAGGCCCAGGAGGTGGTCTCTGACTTGCTCCTCCCTCCCCCACCCCAGACCAAGGTCAAAGATCAGGAGTGTGAGCCTGAAGTGGAACCAAAAGCACAACAAAGTTTTTCTCAAATAATCTAAAACGCCCACAGTCAAAAGATACATGGCTCACAGACTCCATCGCATCACAAAATAAATAGTTTGGCTGACAGTCCGCGAACCACCTTCATCCACAATTGCACGTGACAGCTGCATGCAACACTCTCAGCCCCATATCCCTGATGGAGAGTGGAAGCACTCCTGCAAGCCCTAACACTGGGCAGTTTAATTTTTGCCAGTATTAACTTAGCAGTCTCCGGAGGGACTCCGGTAACCAGCAACACGGGGGCGGGGTCTTCGGTAACCAAGTACCCAGGGGCGGGGACTCCGGTAACCAGCAACCTGGAGCAGAGACGCTGGTGACCAGGGACCCGGGGGCAGGGACTCTGGTAACCAGGACCCGGGGGCGGGGACTCTGGTAACCAGGACCCGGAGCAGGGACACCAGTAACCAGCAACCCAGAGCAGAGGTTCTGGTAACCAGTGACCTGGAGCGTGGACTCCATAACCAGAGACCTAGGGTGGGGATTCTGGTAACCAGTGATCTGGAGCATGAACTCCGGTAACCAGTGACCCGAAGAGGGGACACCACTAACCAACGACCGGAGCAGGGACACAGGTGTCCCCTCTCTAGGTTGCTGTTTACCGGAGATCCCGCTCCGGGTCGCAGGTTATGGGAGTCCCTTCTTCGGGTCGCTGGTGACTGGAGACCCTCTCCGGGTCACTGGTTACCGGAGTTCCTGCTCCGGGTCACTGGTTACCGGAGTCCCTGCCCCGGGTCCCTGGTCACCAGCGTCCCTGCTCCAGGTTGCTGGTTACCGGAGACCCCACCCCCGGGTCACTGGTTACCAGAATCCTGGAGCAGGGACTCCGGTAACCAACGACCCAGAGTAGGGACTCCAGTAACCAGTGACTCAGAGTGTGGACTCCAGTAACCAGTGACTCAGAGCGGGGACTCCAGTAACCAGTGACCTGGAGCAGGGACTCCAGTAACTAGTGACCCGAGGTGTGGACTCCAGTAACCAGTGACTCAGAGCGGGGACTCCAGTAACCAGTGACCTGGAGCAGGGACTCCAGTAACTAGTGACCCGGAGCGGGGATTCCGGTAACTAGTGACCCGGAGCGGGGACTCCAGTAACTAGTGACCCAGAGCGGGGACTCCGGTAACTAGAGACCCGGAGCAGGGACTCCGGTAACTAGTGACCCGGAGCAGGGACTCCAGTAACCAGTGACCTGGAGCAGGGACTCCAGTAACTAGTGACCCAGAGCGGGGACTCCGGTAACTAGTGACCCGGAGCGGGGACTCCGGTAACTAGTGACCCAGAGCAGGGACTCCAGTAACCAGTGACCTGGAGCAGGGACTCCAGTAACTAGTGACCCAGAGCAGGGACTCTGGTAACCAGTGACCTGGAGCGTGGACCCCGGTAACCAGTAACCTGGAGCGGGGACTCCAGTAACTAGTGACCCAGAGCGGGGACTCCGGTAACCAGTGACCCGGAGCGTGGACTCCGGTAACCAGTGACCCGGAGCGTGGACCCCGGTAACCAGTGACCTGGAGCGGGGACTCCAGTAACTAGTGACCCAGAGCGGGGACTCCGGTAACTAGTGACCCGGAGCATGGACTCCGGTAACCAGTGACCCGGAGCGTGGACCCCGGTAACCAGTGACCTGGAGCGGGGACTCCGGTAACCAATGGCCCGGAGTGGGGACTCCGGTAACCAGTGACCTGGACTGGGGACTCCGGTAACCAGTGACCCGGAGCAGGGACTCCAGTAACCAGTGACCTGAACCAGGGACTCCAGTAACCAGTAACCCGGAGCGGGGATACCCATGACCAGTAGCCTGAGGCGGGGTCTCCTTTAACCACCACCCCCCTGCACTGGTCTGCTGCACAGAATCTTTGGAGAGAGACTGTGATGTTTGCTTTTGTAATTTTCCTTCTTGTTTTTCTGACCCCCCCCAACAACGGTTATACTGTCTGTAACTACAATGTCACTTTATTTCTTTACCGTCAGTTCTGCTATAAAGCAATGCAAACCCATGTTATAAGAAAATAGTGTACGAACAAATCATATAAACTAATGGGGCCAGAATTGCATTATAACCAATACACACATTAAAAGTTCACGCTTTAGAAATTCACCAATTGCATTATAACAAATTTGCATTAAAGAAACATGTTATAGCAGAACAACCTGTATTTCTTTACTCTGTACCAAGGCACTGTATGTAGTGACTTATAAACTTTTCTCTGTACATGTACTTGTTTGAGTATATGACAATAAAGCTAATTCAATTCAACTCAATCAGGCTTTTATTTAGCTTAATAAAGACAAAATTCATACATCATATAAAAATTGATGACTATTCCCTTGGTTTAAAACTTCTTTCGTGTGTGACACAGCCTCAACCTGTTGTTGTCTTGCACTAAGTGTATCATTCCCCAACGTTAATATCTCTGCCGTGGTGTTGCACCAAATTGTAACGTTTCTAATTAAAAAATAATGCATGGCACAGCTTGTAAGGAAACATGTGAAGTATCAGCATTTTGCAAATAGTGTTGGTGCATCGCTCAAACTGATTGTGTGTAGCTTTACATGATCAGAAATGTTAGTGTCTAAATCCAGCATCATTTATCACAGCAAAACAGAAGGTGTTAAACATGGCTGCTTGCCAGTCACATATAGTGAAATATTTACAATTAATTCATCAGAAATTCTCTCCTCCTTTGATTAGCTGCCACAGTCCAATTAGCCATCCAATTAAGCTACTCTAATTAGTACAATTGCTCTTATGCAAATTACATGACTGAGGGACAAGAAGAAATGTTCCCTTAAATGATGCCCTAAAACTAACATTTCAAAAACATTAAAGCTCTGATGAAATTCAGACAGTGAGTGATATTCTTGGGTTTAGGGACTGTTGTGTTTTTGAGTCTTTCCTGTCCTCACTTATACTTTGGATTTTAGGTTGAATCTGGTTTCCAATGGTCGAAAGAGACCTGCAGTGGGTTCAATTCCTCATGAGCTCTGGCTGACAATCAAGAAACCTTTCCAGCAATTGTTTTGTAGAATCATAGAATCCCTACAGTGTGGGCCTACTCCTGGGCCAGGCCAAACTGGCCACAAACAAGTCCAGGCATCGGACTGTAGAGCAGGTCATTATAGCCTATTGCCTGCCCCTCTTCCATGGTTACGTCCATGCCCGGGTGTCCTGGGAGAAGGAACACGTGGTGTCTACCAACACCCTCGAGATTTTCAGGGAGAGCTGGGCACCGCAGGGTTGTGGAGTGCTTTATTCCTTCCTCCGACTCTATTTTGATTTAGTCCCTGCCCTCCCTTTCACTTTTTGATCACATAGCATTGCTCTTTGATGAGAAAGGCACTGCCCCTAGCCACTCTGGTGTTTCCTTTCTTCCTGGTGGTGGAAAATGAATTAAGATTTATGTTGTTTTTTTACTGTGTCTCACACACAAAATGGGTGCTGTGGAAAAAAATAAGCACTTCCGCTGTTCGGTGATAGTGTGGGGGAAAAAAGCATGGAAACAGGCCATTTAGCCCACACCAACCCTCTGACGAGTATCCAAACCAGACCCATTCCTCTACCCTATCATTCTACATTTAACCCTCACTAATGCACCTAACCTACTCATCCCTGAACACAATGGGCAATTTAGCTTGGCCAATTCCCCAAATATCACAGGAAATCCTCTAATCCAGGAGGAAAGAACATCAAAACACAATGCTGACAAAGGGCGTGTAGCAGCTGGGAGAGATTCACTACCTTCCAATCCTGCTGAGACCCAGCAACAAAACTGCTGAAAGTTAAACCTAAACTCCCTGGTTCTGTGGCTGAAAGCTTGACCACACCCATTCAGGCTGCTTCTATTGTTTCAGCTTTTAAAGAGAACACCTAAGGCTACATAAGTTGTTTATCCTCTCGTAGACTGCTCGAAGCCTGTCCCCCAATCTCTGCCTAAAAAAAAAGACAAAATACACCTCTTAAAGCTACAGCATTGTCACAACAGACCATTTTGGATTTCAAAATAAAGCACTTTTCCTTGATCACTACACACACACACACACACTGCAACTCATCAGAGGAAAATCAAATCTCTTTGTTTATTTTGGGCCTGAATTGTTTCATATCTATGTCTTTATAACATGTTACTAACATTTAAAACCTCTTTTTGCCTCTCAACTAAAAAAGTGCCGGTGCATAAAATTACTGCATGCTATTATAGACTAAGCATTTGTTAGGCCTAACACAAAGAGGAATTGCTTTCACAATTTGAAATCATCATGCAAGATGTCCATTAGAAGTATAGAATCTTTACAGTGTGGAAGCGGGCCATTCAGCCCACACCATCCTTCCAAACAGCATCCCACCCCATCCCTGTAACCTTGCATGTCCCATAGCTAACCCACCAAGCCTGTATATCCCTCAACACTACAGGCAATTTAGCATGGCCAACTTACCCAGCATGCACAAATTAGGATAGCAGGAGTAAATTGGAGCACCTGGAGGAAAACCACACAGACACAGGGAGAATGTACAAACTCAACACAAACAGCCACCCAAGGCTGGCATTGAACCCAGGTGCTTGGCGCTGTGAGGCAGCAGTGCTAACCACTCCTGCCACTAACCAGCAGAAATGAAGCTTGTTGCAAAAATGTGACCGTGCTATCTAAACTGAGGAATAAAATTAAATCAATATTTCTTAACAGCACTAATTTCACAAGAGTTCAAATTTTCACAAGAATCAAGGAAATGTTAAAAAATGATTATGGGCTGTGAGGAGGTTGCAGCTTCTGAAATACGTGCAGTGTATATATTAAAGTGATTGAGGGGAAAGTCTATTGTGTTAACAAATCCCAGTCTTTATCAAGTTGTTATATAGGATTCACAGAAGAACATGTCACCCATTGGTCACTCTCATTGCACTCAGACTAATGTCTCCTGTTTTAGCATGGTGGTAGATGGCATGGGAGATTCATTCTTGCCCCAGTAATCTACCTGAGAGGGTCATCCAGCTTCTGCAGAAAGCCAGACGCCCCACATACCACGCTGTGACTGAAATATTCTCCCAGAGACCGTACACTAAATCATTCTTGCTGCAGGACCAGTGGTAATGACTCTCACCAGTCCCCTTCGTACTGGGACCACAGGGAGATTTGAGACACCGACAGAGGACATTTTAGGAGCCTGGTATTTCGCTGTGCCTTGTTACATCAATAACTGAAGGGCTGGCTCATTATACGCCTCACTAAATACGCCTCGGTAGGAACCCACCAGGGAGACAGATATGAGAGTCGGTATTTACGTGAATCCCACAGAGCTCTGCCTTGGGATTTATTACTTTGTATTGGATGGAATTGCCGATTACTTTCCTCGATATTCATCCTTGATATTCATCCCTAAGGAATGAGTAATGTTGTATTACTTTACTTCAACAGAACCAATTCTTCATGGATGCAATTCCTCTTTGTGTTAGACCTAACAAATGCTTAGTCTATAATAGCATGCAGTAATTTTATGCACCGGCAATAACTTCTTGTCAACAACTTTCCTAAAATTCCTCTAAGGACTAATTGAACTTAATGCACAGCGCGAGGTTGCATACATGAAAATTTGCTGATACTTCCCTTGTTAATGATGGCCATTATAAAGGCTGTAATATGATCGTGCAGAGGGTCAACTGAGGTGAAACAGAACAAAGAACATTTATGTACTGACCTGATGTGATGTATTTTCTATTTGTTAGCCCATGGAACGCATACCACAGATACTGGGTTTTTTTTGAGAGAGATGTGGGCGGCACGGTGGCACAGTGGTTAGCACTGCTGCCTCACAGCGCCAGAGACCCGGGTTCAATTCCCGCCTCAGACGACTGTCTGTGTGGAGTTTGCACATTCTCCCCGTGTCTGCGTGGGTTTCCTCCGGGTGCTCCGGTTTCCTCCCACAGTCCAAAGATGTGCAGGTCAGGTGAATTGGCCATGCTAAATTGCCCGTAGTGTTAGGTAAGGGGTAAATGTAGGATTATGGGTGGGTTGCGCTTCGGCGGGGCGGTGTGGACTTGTTGGGCCGAAGGGCCTGTTTCCACGCTGTAAGTAATCTAATCTAATGTCTTAACGTTTATTAACAACACTAACTATATATGATATCTTAGACTTGCACATACACACTAGGTGCTATGCTTACTTTTGATATCTGTCCATTAGATATGTAGGAATATAGAAGAGAGGAGTAGATATAGGCCATTTGGCCCTTCAAGACTACTCCACTAGTCAATATGATCGTGGTTGATCATCAAACTCAGTCTCTTTTTCCACTTCGTCTCCAAACCCTTTGATTCCTTTAGGCCTAAGAATTATATCTAACACCTTCTTGAAAACAGCCAGTGTTGTGGCCAATCAGCCCATGGTTTAAAAAGGCTATCCCAGTTAATCCCATTTCCCTGCTCTTTCCCCACAGCCCCGTGATTACTTATCCAATTCCTTTTCAAAGTATAATTCACTCGATTTTCACTACCCTGTCAGTCACTACTGATCACAGCAATTTGCTGAGTAAGTTCCTTTGCCTCATATAGTATCTGTTTTTCTTATTGTCCATTTTAAAATCTATCTCCTTGATTACTGACTTTTGTGTCTCAATATACAACCCTCCTCACTGACTCTAGCTGCACTGTTGATGATTCTGAACATAGAATCCCTACAGTGTGGAAACAGCCCCTTCAGCCCAACAAGTCCACACCAGCCCTCCGATCAGTAACCCACTCAAGCCCATTCCTCTACCCTATTACTCTACATTTCCCCCTGACTAATACACCCTTGAGCACGATGGGCAATTTAGCACAGCCAATTCACCTGACCTGCACATCTTTGGATTGTTGGAGGAAACTGGAGGAAACCCGCACAGACATGGGGAGAATGTGCAAACTCCACACAGACAGTCACCTGAGGCGAGAATCGAGCCCTGTGTGAGGAAGCAGTGCTAACCACTGAGCCACCATGCCACCTGCATCAAATCTTCTCATAACCTTCCTTGCTCTCAGGAGAACAGTCAGCTTCTTAACTGAAGCCACAGGCTACATTGAGTATTCGTGACATGGGAGCCTCTGAGATACTTTGTCCCTTCAATGGAGGGAGCTTCATCTATCACGCTGCTAGTTCTTGTCTTTCCCTGAGCTTTAGGGAATGTAATAACAAATCTGCTTCCTCATGAGTTGTTGGCTACTCAGTTGGTCATTCCACCGGTGGGAGCTGTACCTTCTGCTGCCAAGGCCCAGTAAGCTGCACACGGTCAGCAAGGAGAGATCCCATTTACAGTGAGACACAGCCCCAAGTGAGTATGTAGTTTGGGGAATTCAGAGGCAGTGTGGGAATTTGGTGCAGAGGGGAAGAGGTTCTTTATTGTTTGCTTTTCTCAGCTCATAGTTTAGAATTTAGAATCCCTACAGTGTGGAAATAGGCCATTTTGGCCCAACTAGTCCACACCGACCCTCTGAAGAGTATCCCCTTCCCTATTACTCTACATTTACCCCTGACTAATGCACCTAATCTACACATTCCTGAACGCTGTGGGCAATTTAGCATGGCCAATTCACCCTAACCTGCACACCTTTGGATTGTGGGAGGAAACTGGAGCACCCAGAGGAAGCCCACGCAGACACGGGGAGAATATGCAAACTCCACACAGACAGTCACCCAAGGCTGGAATCAAACCCGGGTCCCTGGTGCTGTGAGGCAGCAGTGCTAATCACTGAGGCATCATGCTGCCCTCCATTTGTAAGGTTCTTTTGAACAGAATAAACTGAAGCCCAGGATCAAGGCCCAGCACAAAAAATGATATCACAGGCAAACCGTAAGTCTATTGGTTGGTGACAGCTGCTAATTTGGCCATCTATTACAGGTTGCTTTCAGATTGAATGCAAATAGAAATATTTACAGGATATAAACTAAACATTTAGTATGGAATTTTTATAAAGCAGTTAAGAACTAAGCAATTAAAATAAAGGTGCCACATCAAGCAATGTATTGTAGCAGCATGATATGGATGCTAGTGGATCCCATTAAAGTCCCCTCTGAACAAAGTTGCCATGTGAGTACGAAATGAAATTAAATCAGTAGTAAGAAGCGATATTGAGTCAGAAGGCGTAGTTTCTGTGTGGACAGAGTTGAAGAAGCTAAAAGGAGAAAAGATCTGGATGGGAGTTGTGCACAGGCCACCAAGCAGCAGTCAAGATGTGGGGGAGAAGATAAATTGGGAGATAGAAAAGGCATGTAAGGAAACCACTATTACAATAGCCATTGGGGACTCCAATAGGCAGGTGGACTGGGAAAGTCAGGTGGGTAGCAGACCACAAGAAAACAAATTTGTGGAGTATCTTCAAGATGGTTTTTGGAGCAGCTTATGGTAGAGCCCACTAGGGAACATGCAATTCTGGATTTGGTGACGTGCCTGTGAGGCAGACCTGATTAAGGAGCTTAAGGTGAGTGAACCCCTAGAGAGGGAGTGACCATAATATGATTGAATTCACCTTGCAGTTTGAGGGAGAAGCTTGAATTAGGTGCAAAGGCCTTACAACTGAGTGAAGGTAACTACAGAGACAGGAGGGAGGAGCTGGCCAGAATTGACGGGAAGGTGAACCTAGCAGAGAAGATGGTGGAACAACAATGGCAGGAGTTTCTGGGGGTAATTCAGAAGGCCCAGCAGAAATTCATACCAAGGAAGAAGAAACAGACTGAGGGGAGGATGAAGCAACCAAGGCTGACAAAGGGAGTCAGGGACAGCATCAAAACAAAAGAAAAAGCACACAATGCAGTGAAGATTCATGGGAAACCAAAGAATTGGAAAGCCTTTAAAAACCAGCAGAGAACAAATTTGGATACTGAACTGGCTCAAAGGTGGAAGCCAGAGGGTGGTGGTGGAGGGTTGTTTTTCAGACTGGAGGCCTGTGACCAGTGGAGTGCCACAAGGATCGATGCTGGGCCCACTACTTTTCGTCATTTTATATAAATGATTTGGATGTGAGCTTAAGAGGTATAGTTAGTAAGTTTGCAGATGACACGGAAATTGGAGGTGTAGTAGACAGCAAAGAAGGATGCAACAGGATGTTGATCAGATGAGCCAATAGGCTGAGGAGTGGCAGATAGAGTTTCATTTAGATAAATGCAAGGTATTGCATTTTGGGAAAACAAATCTTAGCAGGACTTATACACTTAATGGTAAGGTCCTAGGGAGTGTTGCTGAACAGAGACCTTGGAGTCCAGGTTCATAGCTCCTTGAAAGTAGAGTCGCAGGTAGATAGGATAGTGAAGAAGACATTTGATATGCTTTCCTTTATTGGTCAGAGTATTGAGTACTGGAGTTGGGAGGTCATGTTGCAGCTGTACAGGACATTGGTTAGGCCACTTTTGGAATATTGTGTGCAATTCTGGTCTCCTTCCTATCAGAAGGATGTTGTGAAACTTGAAAGGGTTCAGAAAAGATTTACAAGGATATTGCCAGGTTTGGAGGATTTGAGGTATATGGAGAGGTTGAATAGGCTCGGGCTGTTTTCCCTGGAGCATTGAAGGCTGAGGGGCGACCTTATAGAGGTTTATAAAATCATGAGGGACATGGATAGGGTAAATAGACAAGGTAGTTTCCCTGGGGTTGGGGAGTCCAGAGGTAGAGGACATACGGTTAGGGAGAGAGGGGAAAGATTTAAAGAGACCTAAGGGGCAACTTTTTCACACAGAGGGTGGTCCAAGTGTGGAATGGCCTGCCAGAGGAAGTGGTGGACGCTGGTACAATTGTAACATTTAAGAGGCAGCTGAATGGGTATATGAATAGGAAGGGTTTGGAGGGATATGGTCCAGGTGCTGGCTGGTGGGACTAGATTGGGTTGGGATATCTGGTCAACATGGATGAGTTGGACCAAAGGGTCTATTTCTGTGCTGTATATCTCTATGACTTAGAAGTTTTGAGAAGATTTGTAGCTCAGGTTGAGGTTTTGGATGTAGGTTTGCTCACTGAGCTGAAAGGTTCATTTCCAGACATTTTGTTATCCTACTAGGTAACATCTTCAGTGGACCTCATGCAAAGCAATGCTGAAAATTCCTGCTTTCTGTTTATATGTTTGGGTTTCTTTGGGGTTAGTCTTTTTATACATCACTGTATAAGAAGGGAGGGAGGCAGAAGACAGAAAATGATAGGCCAGCTAGCTTGACCTTAGCCATTGATAAGATTTTAGAGTCTATTGTTAAGGATGGGGTTGCAGAGTACTTGGTAAAATAAGGCTCAATTAGAACAGTTTCATCAAGGAAAAGCCATGCCTGACAAATCTGTTAGAATTCTTTGAGGAGGTAATGAGCAAATTACAGAATCATACAGTCAGACAGCACAGAAATAGACCCTTCGGTCCAACCAGTCCATGCCAAACATAATCCCAAACTAAACTAGTTCCACCTGCCTACGTTTGGCCCATGTCTCTCCAAACATTTCTTATTCATGTACTCATCTGAATGTCTTTTAAATGTTGTAACTGTACCCACATCTATCACTCCCTCTGGAAGTTCATTCATCACACAAACTACTCTCTGTGTAAAAATATTGCTCCTCCTGTCTTTTTTACAAATTTCTCCTCTCACCTTAAAAATATGCCACTAGTCTTGAAATATCCCACCCTCGGGAAAAGACACCTGCCACTCACCTTATCTATATCCCACATGATTTTATAAACGTCTATAAGGTCACCCCTCAACATCCTCCACTCCAGGGAAACAAGTTCCAGCTTATCCAGTCTCTCCTATAACTCAAACCCTCCATTCCTGGTGACATCCTGGTAAAATCTCTTTTGAATCCTCTCCAGTTTAATAATATCCTTTCTACAACAGGGTGATCAGAACTGGACACCGTACTTTTACAAGATGATTAGGGGTTTAGATAGGGTTGACCATGAGAACCTTTTTCCACGTATGGAGTCAGCTATTACGAGGGGCATAGCTTTAAATTAAGGGGAGGTAGGTATAGGACAGATGTTAGGGGTAGGTTCTTTACTCAGCGAGTCGTGAGTTCATGGAATGCCCTGCCAGTAGCAGTGGATGGACACTCCCTCTTTATGGGCATTTAAGCGGGCATTGGATAGGCATATGGAGGATAGTGGGCTAGTGTAGGTTAGGTGGGCTTGGATCGGCTCAACATCGAGGGCCAAAGGGCCTGTACTGCGCTGTATTCTTCTATGTTCTATTTTCTATGTTCTAAGAGGCTTCACCAACATCCTGTACAACCTCAACATGCCATTCCAACTCCTCTCCTCAAAGGTCTGAGCAATGAAGGCAAGCATACTAAACGCCGCCTTAACCACCCTGTATATACGTAATGCAAACTTCAAAGAATTATACAGCTGAACCTCTAGGTCCCACTGTTCTACAACACTGCCCTAGACCCTATTTTTAATTGTATAAGTCTTCTCTTTGTTTGTTTTACCAAAATGCAATATCTTGCATTTATCTAAATTAAATACCATTTGCCTCTTTTCAGCCAAGTTAGACAAAGTATGTTAAGTTAGACAATTCAGACAAAGGGGGGGCTAGTGAACATGATCTATTTGGATTTCCAGAAGGCCCTTGACAAGGTGCCGCACAGGAAGCTGCTAAATAAGATAAGAGACCATGGCGTTAGAGGCAAGGCATGGCATGGATAGAGAATTGGCTGACTGGGCGAAGGCAGGGCGTCAGGATAAAAGGTCCTTTTCAGGATGGCAACTGGTGACTACAGGAGTTCTGCAGGGGTCTGTGTTGGGACCACAACCATTCATATTATACATGAACAATCTGGGTGAAGCAACTAAGGGTATTGTTGCTAAGTTTGCAGGTGACACAAAGATAGGTGGAGGGACAGGTAGTGTTGAGGAAGGGTGGAGGTTGCAGAAGGACTTAGACAGGCTGGGGGAGTGGGCAAAGAAATGGCAGATGGAATACAATGTGGAAAGGTTTGAAGTTATCGACTTTGGTAGGAAGAACAGGGACATTCTTCAAAATGGAGAAAGGCTTCAGAAATCTGAAGCACAATGGGACTCAGGAGTCCTAGCTCAGGATTCTCTTCAGATTAACATATAGATTCAGTAGACGGCTATGAAAGCAAATGCAACATTAGCATTCATTTTGAGTGGGCTACAAGAGCGGAAATGTACTGTGGAGGCTGTATATGGCTGTGGTCAGACTGCATTTGGAATATTCTGTGCAGTTTTGGACCCCATATCTAAGGAAGCATATGCTAGCTTTGGAGGGGGTCAAGAAGATATTTAAGAGAAAAATCCCAGTGATGAAGAACTTGTCACATGAGGAGTGGATGAGGATCTGGGTCTGTACTCAAAAGAGTGTAGAAGGTTGAGGATGGATATAGAACATAGAACATAAAACAGTTCAGCGCAGAACAGGCCCTTCGGCCCTCAATGTTGCACCGACCTGTGAACTATTCTCAGCTCGTCCCCATATACTATCCCATCATCATCCATGTGCTTATCCAAGGATTGTTTAAATCTCCCTAACGTGGCTAATGATTGAAACTCACGGAATACCGAGACACCTGGATAGAGTCGAAGTGGATATTTCCTCCAGTAGGGGAGACCAGAACCCAAGGGCACAGAGTAAAAGAAATACCCTTTAGAAGTGAGATAAGGAGAAATTTCAGCAGCCAGAACTTGGTTAATTTGTAGAACCCATTGTCATAGACAGCTGTGGAGGTCAAGTCATTGAGTGTATTTACTTAGTTACTTTCCCTGTTACCATCATCTGGGCAGAAGCTAACCCATAGGCAAAGACAGATATACACTATTCATTTGTCACCTCAGCCCTGCCTTTTGGTTCTATGTGTAAATCCCTATTTTAGTTCCTAATCAGCCCTACTCCTCCTTTCACCAGAACTCTATTACTGATATGCTCATTGTGGACTTTGGGATTCCCCTTTGTTATCACTGTCTGTGTTTTATCATGATCTCTCTTTGCTTCTCTTATGTCCTTTGTTGTCTCATCCCAAAACCTTCAGTTTTCCTTCTGGTTCTCAATTATATTTCCAACCTGACACCTGTCACATTTTTTCTTCTCTGTTTTAGTTTCAATCTCCACTGTCATCCAGCGAGCTCTGGATTTCTATATCCTACCCTTTTCCTCTTGAGTGAATATACCTTGACTCTGCATGAAATATCTCCAATTTGAAGGGAGCCCATTGCTTAGCGACTGGTTTTCCCAGTAAACTTTGATTCCAGTCTTTCCAACTCAGTTCTAATCTTGTCGTCAGCTCTCCACCATCTCATTCTTACTTTGGATTGACCATTGCTATTTTCCACCTTGTGTCTTTGGATGCAATAAGCACTGACCCTTCAAATATTCCCCCGCTGTCATTTGATCCAATTTTCCCACTTTATTTTGAAGAACCAGGAATAGCAGCACCTCCTTTCATATCCAACTGTTCCCTGATTATAACTGCTCTATAAAGTTTCAGGTTTCTGCACTTTGACTGGTTGCTGGTCTACACTGAGTCTTGTAATTACTCCCTTCCTATTCCTCCGCTCCAGCTAAATTGATTCTCTCCTTGAACACTTGGCAATGCTCTCCAAACCGCACCCTCTCTCTGGTTTGTCCTTCCCTATCTTTTTTATCCTTGTAAGCTGGAATATTGGACACCCAGTTGAGAGTGTGCTGCTGGAAAAGCACAGCAGGTCAGGCAGCATCTGAGGAGCAGGAAAATCGATGTTTCGGGCTGGAGCTCCATTCATTCCTGATGAAGGGCTCCGGCTCAAAACGTCAATTTTCCTGCTCCTCGAATGCTGCCTGACCTGCTGTGCTTTTCCTGCAAAACACTCTCAACTCTGATCTCCAGCATCTGCAGACCTCACTGTCTCCTATATTGGACACCTATCCCGCCCTTCCTCACCATTCATTATCAGAACATTCTAATCCAACTTGGCAATCTGTACCATTCCTGATGAAGGGCTTTTGCCTGAAACGTCTATTTTCCTGCTCCTCAGATGCTGCCTGACCTGCAGTGCTTTTCCAACACCACACTAATCTTGGTTCTAATCTCCAGCATCTGCAGTACCCACTTCCATCTAATATGTAACTACAGCATCCTCAGTTGTATTAATTTTGCTCCATACATTCCGTGTAACCTAGACTTAGGCTTCATTACTTTCCCACTTCATCCACTTACTCTATTTTAGGACCATCTGCCTCTCTCAACATTTTGTGAATCCTGGGATTACTTGCCAATATTCTCTCCTAGTTCCCACATTCCCACTGAGTTAGTTTAAATCCTTCCCAAAGGCACAAGCAAAGTGCTCCATAAGGAATTAAATCCCAACTCTGCTCAGACGTAACCCATCTGGCTTGAAGTCTGATAATGCTCTGTGAAGGGGTCTTGGGATGTTTACTACGTTGAGAATGCAATATAAATGCAAATTGCTGTTTGCAATTTCACCAGGTTATATTCAATTTCCGAATCCAAGTTATTGAGCGCAACTAGAAATCATGGTGAACCTGTAATATTGAGAATTATCAGACACTGCTGCAGGGATATTGGAAAATAAATTATTTGTACATCCTTTGGAATATTTAATTTGCCAGAAGGAACACATGGTCAAATAGGTATTGGGAGATATACACCATTTGCCACGGCATGTTACAGATCAAGTGTGCCACATGAAAGACTCCTGGAGTGACCATCTAGGGGTTCAAAATGCTTTGAAGTAAAAGTTCAGTCAGATCTTCCCTGATGTAATATTCTGCCAGCCAGCTCTCTGCCTTTTTGGTCTTTGCTCTGCAGGTCCTCATCTCTGTATGGAATCTGTGTTTACACAGGCCACAAGTGCAGAGCAAGCCTATCCTTCAGGAATGCTCTGCTGTTGCTACGGACGCAGCTAGGTCAAGATTCTGGGAAGTCGTCAAGGCCGCTTGCACTGAGACCTGAACAATACTTGCTGTAATGACAAATACATCTTCATTTCACTTCAGTGGCGCCCAGTGTAGGCTGGAGTAAGGGAAGATCTCAGTCACAATTTTTAAATCGTTATTTTACTGAGCAGAAGGTGTGGGTCAATTAATAAGACTTTTTGAACTAATATCCAGTCTATAGTTATTGATTAACCATCCAAGATAGGAGCAGCATGATTCAAAAACCATGATTCGGGATGTGACAACTTAAAGCATGAAACATGTCCCTTTCAGAATGAGGCCCACAGTTCCTGTTGATTTTGGAAAAGCCCCCTGTCATAAGATGAACTACTTTATATTTTTATAATCGATCATCCTGTTAAATTTCCATTGGAACTCTCTCCTCTCATGTCAGAATCTCCATTGTATTTTTTTATTTTCAAATTCTCATCCAATTTCAAGATTATCCCATTCAGTCACAGCTAATGAATGACAATAACTAAAACTAGAAATTAAAGTCATATAGCATTTTTGAGTAATAAGAGTATCCCATGGTGCTTCATGGGAGTGTTAGTGTAGAACATTTGAGTGACATGGCAATATTATTGCCAATTGTTTTAATTCATGGGATGAGAGTTTTGCTGGCTAGGCCAGCATTATTGCTCATCCCTAATTGTCAAGAGTCAACCACATCACTGTGGGTCTGGAGTCAAGTAGGGGTGGCACAGTGGCTCAGTGGTTAGCACTGCTGCCTCACAGCCCTAGGGACCCAGGTTCGATTCCAGCCTCAGGCGACTGTTTGTGTGGAGTTTGCACATTCTCCCCGCGTCTGCATAGGTTTCCTCACCATGCTCAGAGAGGTAGGCCTCAAAGAATAAATTATCTTGAAGGAGAAAAGCAAGTTAGAGAGCTGGAGAGGTTTGAGCAGGGAACTCCAAAGTTTATGGTCCTGCCAGTTGAAGGTACACCTACTACTGTAAGGGCTATAAAAATGGGAAGTTGAAGCAACACAGAGATCTCAGGGGTTTGTGGGGCAATGGATTACAGCAGTAGTGAGGACGAGCCCACAGTGGGATTTGAATATAAGGGTAAGAACTTTCAAACTGAAGGCCTTCCAAGCCAATATAAGTCAGTAAGTACTGGAGGTGATTGGCCAATGGAAGGTAATGTACATACACCAAAACTTAAGTGCAGGAGCATTGAGATTCTTTCTACAGAATGACACCTTAAAGCAGAACTTCCAAGGTTTGATTTCCTCAAATCGCTGTTTTGGGAGCGTTGCACATATGTGCACTACCGAAACCATCAACCTGAATTGTATCACCTGAACGTGGCTGATGACAGAATGGCTGCACAGTGCTATCAGGGCTGGAGTACCTGGCACAGTCATGTGTGGCATGGAGAGAGCACAGAAGGTCAAGGCCTTCCATGTAATAGCAAGCTGCTTCTTCCATTCCAATGTGGCGTTCTTGTCGGTAAATGATGTTAATGGAGTGTTGGGTGGCAAGACATCAAATAAGTTTGCACTTTGCACTGATAGAGACGCAACAGTAAATTATAAGACTTGGAATAAATGCCCAATGCTATAAAGCTAGGGGGAAGTAAGGGGGATCTCGATGTGAAAGTTGTTACATGGTCAGCATTGAGAATGATTCAATGACTAGACTATTCTTCCCATTTGGCCAAGTCTGGGTCCAAGTCTCAACATATTTCATGTAATGCTAATCTTACAAACCAGAAATGTGATTTGATTTGATTTACTGTTGTCACATGTACCTAAGTACAGTGAGCAGTGCAGGCCGGTCATAGCAAACAAAGACATGCAGATCATAGGATGCTTAGACAGAGCGAGACACAAGGTTACACTGCACAGGTGGTGCACAAAGCAAGATCAACATGAATTTTGAAATTAGAGATGTCCATTCAGCAGTCTAATAATAGCAGGTAACATCGAGCTGCTCTTGAATCTGTCAGTGCGTGTGTTCAAACAAGAGGTTGGAAGAGAGTATAACTGGGGTGGGATATTGGCTGCTTTTCCATGACAACAAGAAGTGTAGATGGAGTCAATGGATGGAAGGTTGGCTTGTGTGATGGACTGGGCTGTGCACACACCTTCTGTAATTTGTTCCTGTCCTGGGCAGAGCAGTTGCCATACCTGGCCGTTATGCACTCAGATAGAATGCTTTCTATGGTACATCCGTAAACATTGATGAGGGTCCTTATGAACATGTCTAATTTCCCAAGCCTCCTGAGGAAGAAGAGATGCTGTTGAGCCTTCTTGTCCATCACATCTACATGGGAGGGCCAGGACAGGTTGTTGGGGATCATCACTCCTCGGAACTTGACACTCTCGATCTTCTCCACCTCAGCTCCACTGAAATTCATAAACTTCATTAAAGTTATTTCATGGAGCTTTCTCCTGGATTCGTCTGCGTGTGTTGATTTGACCTGTACCAAACAGACCCTCGAAGAGATTGCAACAGTGAAAGCATGAATGGACTAAAATGGCAATGTCATTGGAATCTTTACTGATTGGCAAATCCTTCATTAATGCCTTCTCGAGATCAAGCTATAAGAGCAATCTGATATTGAATGGGCTTCAGCTTTCACATTTTACTGGCTTTCTTACATGTTTAAAATATTTTGAGACCCCTGTAGTTTGCACTCCTAGCTTGTTTACAGATGGAGTTAAATTGTCATCAACAGAATGCAGAAAATGAATGTTTCAGAAGTCAGCATCTACTCTTACACACCAACAGACCAGAGTAAACACAATCCAGAGTAACACAACTGCAGTTTACTCAACTCTTTAGCACGTGATCCAGATGGACATTTCAGCACAATCCTCAGTGTGTGCAATATTGTTGGAGATGCCGTGCTTGGCTGAGATTCTACCTAAAGGTTCAAGTTTATGTCAAATGGCTTACACAGAGCAGAAATCTCCGATCCACAAATCACTTAGACAAAATCAGAAAGAAATTAGCTGCTCCTCTCCTTCATGAGGCTGTTGTGGGACAAGCCCATTGCAGGCAAGGGTAGTCAGGGTTTATTACTCATCTCTAGTTGCCTTTAAATTGATCAGTTCTCTAGGCCATTTCTGAGGGCAATTAAGAATCAAGCACATTGCTGTGGGCCTGGAGTCACATGCAGGCCAGATTATTTTTGCCTCAAAAGATCATGAATGAACTGGATGGATTTTTAACAATAATTTATACTGGTTACCATTATACTACCAGCTTTTATTTTACGGTGGTGTCGCTGGATATCTAACAGCGACAAGTCAGAATACAAAGGGAGATAGAAGGCTTGGTGATGCGATGCAATGAGAATGACCTCGCTCGCAACGTCGGCTGAATTAAAGAACTTGTCGTTGACTTAAGAAAGAAAGGAGGAGAACATGCCCCCATCTTCATCAACGGAGCTGAGGTTGAGAGGGTGGAGATCATCAAGTTCCTCGGAGTGATGATAATCAACAATCTCTCCTGGACTTCTCACGTAAATGTGATGGTCAAGAAGGCACAACAACATCTCTTCTTCCTCAGGCGGCTCAGAAAATTTGGCATGTCCGTAAGGACCCTCGCCGACTTCTACAGATGCACCAATGAGAGCATACTGTTCAGGTGCATAACGGCCTGGTACAGCAACTGCTGTGCCCAGCACCGTAAGAAACTCCAGAAGGTGGTGTACACAGCCCAGACCATTACGGTTGTTAAGAAGGCATACGGTGTGTTAGGTTTTATTGGTAGAGGGATTGAGTTTCGGAGCCACAAGGTCATGTTGCAGCTGTACAAAACTCTGATGTGGCCGCACTTGGAGTATTGCATAACTCTCAATCGTTCTTTGAAGTGAGTCAAGATTACAGTAGTGCTGGAAAAGCACAGCAGGTCAGTAGGCAACCGAGGAGCAGGAAAAATCGACATTTTGGGCAAAAGCCCTTCATCAGGAATTTGGCCCAAAGTGTCAATTTTTCCTGCTCCTTGGATACAGCCCGACCTGCTGTGCTTTTCCAGCACCACTCTAATCTTGACTCTAATCTCCAGCATCTGCAGTACTGACTTCTGCCTAGTTCTTTGAAGTGGCCCAGCAAGCCACCTAGGCCATGGGAAATCATGCAGAGATAAAAATCCTAGCTTGCCAGCAATGTCCACATCCTATGAAAGAAATGCAGTCACACCTGCTCTTACACAACCAGATATACGTGACTAGGCCTTGTTTCCCAAAGACACTGTCCCATCTTATCCCTTCATACAGATTCAATGGAAAGAAGGCAATGCTTGTCTCCATCAACAATACTGTCATCTTGACGTTGTGCACACATTGGTCTTTACAAAAAACAGCCCAATTATAAGTGCTGCTACCTCATAGGGCCAGAGATCTAGGTTCAATTCTGGCCTCAGGTGACTGTCTGTGTGGAGTTTGCACACTCTTCCTGTGTCTGTGTCACTGAGGTATGAGATGAGAAGTAACTCTCTTTACTTCTCATTAAAAACAGGATTTGAATCTTTGGAATTCTTGACCACAGAGGGCTGTGGAAGCTCAGTGTTTGAGCATGTTTAAGCTAGAGATTGACAGATTTCTGATTACCAATGACTTACCAGGTTATGGGGTGTAAAAGGCATTGAAGTGTTCGATCAGCTATGATCGTATTAAAATGTGGGGCAGTCTCGATGGGCTGAATGGCCTTCTCTTGTCCTCTGTTCCTAAGAAATTCTGGAAATGTTCAACGGTCTGCCTGTGTGTGTAGAGAGAATAACAGAGTCTGGATTTAGTCATTCCCAGAACAAGAGAACAATTTGCAGGTGGAGAACCCAATTTCCCATTAGATGGGCTTTGCTGATGCTCTTTCCCACAGCAACGATATTATCATCCCAGGCCCTCTACCAAAGAGACAGGTTTATGTACTGAATCTGTCAAGGGAAGCAATTCTAATGAAGGAGACCATGAAATGGCTTCAAGGACTTGGATTCTGAACTACCACAACAGAGAGAAGATCAAGGAAGGCAGAGCCCAGACAGAGGACAACTAAGCAGGTGTGGACGGAGCTGGCTGAGGAAGAAGACAGTAAAAGTGGAGACAGTGCACCAAGAGGATCACAAGAGCATGGAGGTGGACTGGCATTCCACTCCCAAGTACCAAGCTCCACAATTGGACTTAGAGAGAGGGTCATGGAATCATAGAGTCATACAGCATGGAAGACACCCATCAGCCGATCGATTCTACACTGAACTATCGACACTAATCCCACTTTCCAGCACGTGGGTCATATCCTTGAATGTTAATGGCACTTCAAGAGCTCAACGATTTTAAGGGTTATGAAACTTCCTGTCTCAACTACCCTCCCAGATGGTGCATTACAGACCACCATCGCCCTCTGTGTGAAAGTAGCTATTTCCTCGCAACCTCCTGCCCTTCGTTGACCCTTCAACTAAGGGAAAGAGCTGTTTTTCTATCCACCCTTGTCCACGTCCCTCATGGGATTCAGCATCATCCTGCAGAGTGCCCCTCAGGGCAACAAACCTAGCACAGGCATTGAATCTATTGCCCTGCAATGAAGGCAAGCATTTGGCCACCGACAATGGACTCCCATCTGATCCACCGGGAAGGAGATCTTGCTCCCAGAGCCTGCAGAGTTCAGGAATACTTGTTCAGCAATGTTACCCACTATGTCACGTCCTCAGGGCCTATCAGAACATTTTCAGCTGTTAAATGGGCTTCCTAATGGCTGGTGGGGCCAGTTGCAGGTATTGTTTCATTCTGAGGTAAAACGAGTGTGTGACAGCAAGAAGGAGCAAAATGATGAGATAGTGTTAACCAGCTGATAGTAACTCATCGAAAAACGTGAGAAGATATTCCATCAACTCCTCAGCATCGCTAATTTTCAGCTCCTGGAGTCTGATGAACAGATTATTGCATCGTATGAGGGGTTGATACAAAGACAAAGCCCACTTCCTTGAAAAAGGAATGTTTAAAATAATCGAGGACATTTTGTTGTCTGTTCCAGTGCCTTGTTTCCATGATGCGCATAAACCACATTAATCAGATTTTATCTTAAACACAGATCCATGATCCAGACCTCTTATCAAATTTAACGCTGCATTTACAAGGATGTTGCCGGGATTGGAGAGTTTGAGCTACAGGGAGAGGCTAGATAGGCTGGGGCTGTTTTCCCTGGAGCATCGAAGGCTGAGGGGTGACCTTACAGAGGTTTATAAAATCATGAGGGACATGGATAGGGTTAGCAGGGTAGGGGAGTCCAAAACTCAAGGGCATAGGTTTGAAGTGAGAAGGGAAACATTTAAAAGGGACCTAACGGGCAACTTTTTCACACAGAGGGTAGTGTGTGTGTGGAATAAGCTGCCAGAGGAAGAGGAGAGGTCTGGTACAATTAGAACATTTAAAAGGCATCTGCACGGGTACATGAATGGGAAGGATTTAGAGGGTAATGAGTCAAATGCTGGCAAATGGGACTAGATTAATTTAGGATATCTGGTTGGCATGGACGAGCTGGAGTGAATGATACATCTCTATGAGTCTATGACTTTCTGTATGAAAGTAATTATGATAACAGAGGAAATGTTAAAAGTCTGTGTACTATAAAGCAGCTCTATGGAACAACCTGAGATAGTACTACAGTACAGAGGAGGTATTGACTTAGTCAGATGTCTTACAGTCTGCACCAAGGTCATTGTCAATTTCAAGCCAATGATGGGTGTGGGTAACCCATGTGGTCGTCTGTCATTGGGGGTCAGGCTGAAAGAATCTGTGGGGTTGCTTCATGTTTCAGTTTCCCCAGTGGAGTTTTAAGAAGTGCCTCAGTGAGGGTCTGCACATGGGGAGGCTAGAGGCAGTGGAGGGGAGAGAGAGTTGGCATGGAGATAGTGGATAGGGGTGGCATTGAGGATGCTTATATTGGGAATGGGTCTGGAAGTGGCGGGATGGTGGTCTTCTCGATGGGAAGGCTGGGAGTAGAATCGAGCTGTCGTTGGTAGCGGTAGGGTGGTTTTTGGGGGGGTATAGGCATCGACGTCTAGGAGGAGGGTATAGGTGTCGATGATGGGCATTGTTCCTTTACACCAGTATCTGGGTCTGCCTGCTCAGTGGAGCTGCCAACACTTGATTAATGAACTCACAGTGAGAACTGTCTGGTAACACCGACAGTGGGGCCCAATGGGACATTGCGATAATGTGGCTATTGGCACCATCCTTAAAAACACAACAGCGCCAGTTTGAAAAGATTCAGCCTCTATTTATAGAACGTCCTCCTCAGCTGATATATTCGAGAACAAATTTCACGGAATAATCATCCCTTTGTCCTGGGATCAGTGGAAATGAGAAGGAAAGATTCTGGCAACTGAAAACAATTGGTTAATATAACCCAGCCTTAATAAAACAGTAAGCTGACCATAGTAATCAGCTCATTAGTGGCCTGATCATTACCATTAGTACAACAGTGAATATTAAATCCAACAGTCTCTGTTAAAATTGTCTTTTTGAAACTAAAGGCCAGAAAAATGCAATGAAATACAGAATAAATCTCAGATATAGACATTTCCACGCAGCCTGGCTGCTGCTGCAGGAAAGTGTTCTGTGATGAGAAGATGGAACATCCTCAGTAAATCATCCGGACTTTTTGGCTTTCTGCTCCCAATTCCATCTTCAGGCACAGTAGTGGGAGGTGATGCGGTAATTTGTCAAACTCGGCAGCAAGTTGATAACGATCGGGTGAAACTCACACGGACACACTCGTTGGAGCTGAGACATCCACTGGGTTGTTGTGTCAGGTTAATGGAGATGGACACCTCACTACCTGTGACCACTGCTGTCACTGGCAGAGTTGGTTCCAATACTAGAACGATACAAAGCACTAACACACATCAGACATTAATTCCCTGTGACACTAAGTGGCATAAACATCACATCATTTCAACGAATAAAGCAAGGCTTGTATTCCTGTAGCTTTCTTTACAGGACATCCCAAAGCACTGTATAACCAATTAGGTCCTTCTAAGATTTTTTTAAAGCGTTGCAATGTAGGACACACAGTGACTAACTTTTACCCAACAAACGACAATGTGAAAAATGGCTAAAATCAGGGCCTGGATTTCCCACACATTTGGGCTGGTTTCTTTTAGTTGTAACCTGTCAAACAAAATATCAACCAACCTGACACAAGTGATCACCAAATTTTAACCCAGCATCGCTGCAATTCATATTCCCTCAGTCTTCCCCATGGGTTTGAAAGCATTGTGCTGATGGTGAACGCTGTCCTCAAACCTGACCAAGGGCAGCACAATAGTTCACACTGCTGCCTCATGGAGCCAAGGACCCGGGTTCGATTCCAGTCTCAGACGACTGTCTGCATGGAGTTAGACATTCGCCCTATTTCTGGGGTGGGCTTCCTTCGGGTGCTTGAGTTTCCCCCCACAGTCTGAAGATGTGCAGGTTTTTTTTTAGATTAGATTCCCTACGGTGTGGAAACAGGCCCTTCGGCCCAACAAGTCCAGACCAACCCTCTGAAGGGTAACCCACCCGGACCCATTTCCCGCTGACTAATGCACCTAACACTACGGGCAATTTAGCATGGCCAATTCACCCTGACCTGCACATCTTTGGACTGTGGAAGGAAACCAGAGCACCCAGAGGAAACCCACACAGACACAGGGAGAATGAGCAAACTCCACACAGACAGTCACCTGAGGCTGGAATCGAACCTGGGACCCTGGTGCTGTGAGGCAGTAGTGCTAACCACTGAGCCACCAAGGATTTGGTTGGGTGGATTGCCCATAGTGTCCAGGCTAGCTGGATTAGCCATGAGTTGGGTCTGAGTAGGATGGGTTGGTGTGAGCTCACTGGACCGAATAGCCTGCTTCCACACTAGAGTTTCTATCACCTCTCCAACCTGACCCTACACCACATCCACCCTCCCAGGTGATCTAAGCATCGACTCTTTATAATATTTGCTATTGGTTTGGGTATCTTTGAGGAAGTTGCAAAAATGTAAACAACAAAGTTGAAACTTACCGACATAATTATTTCTGGTTTACTAAAATCAGGGCCTGGATTTCTCACACATTTGGGGTGGTTTGTTTTAGTTGTAACTTGTCCAAAGAAAAAAATCAACCAATCCATCACAAGCGATCACCAAATTTTAACACAACATCGCCACAAGTCGTGTTCCCTCGGCATTCCCCACGAGTTGGAAAGCGTTGTGTTGACGGTGAATGCTGTCCTCAGACCGGACCAAGGACAGTGGTTAACACTGGTATATATCTTTGAGGAGAAAGTGAGGTCTGCAGATGCTGGAGATCAGAGCTGGAAATGTGTTGCTGGAAAAGCGCAGCAGGTCAGGCAGCATCCAGGGAACAGGAGAATCGACGTTTCGGGCATTAGCCCTTTTTCAGGAATGAGGAAAGTTTGTCCAGCAGGCTAAGATAAAAGGTAGGGAGGAGGGACTTGGGAGAGGGGCGTCGGAAATGTGATAGGTGGAAAGAGGTCAAGGTGAGGGTGATTGGTCAGACTGGGGTGGGGGCGGAGAGGTTGGGAAGAAGATTGCAGGTTAGGAAGGCGGTGCTGAGTTCGATGGATTTGACTGAGACAGGGTGGGGGGAGGGGAAATGAGGAAACTGGTGAAATCCGAGTTCATCCCTTGTGGTTGGAGGGTTCCTAGCCGGAAGATGAGGCGTTCTTCCTCCAACCGTCGTTTTGTTGTGGTCTGACGATGGAGGAGTCCAAAGACCTGCATATCCTTGGTGGAGTGGGAGGGGGAATTGAAATGTTGAGCCACAGGGTGGTTGGGTTGGTTGGTCCGGGTGTCCCAGAGGTGTTCTCTGAAACGCTCCGCAAGTAGCCGGCCTGTCTCCCCAATATAGAGGAGGCCACATCGGGTGCAGCGGATGCAATAGATGATATGTGTGGAGGTGCAGGTGAATCTGTGGCGGATATGGAAGTTTCCTTTGGGGCCTTGGAGGGAGGTGAGGGGGGAGGTGTGGGCGCAAGTCTTGCACCTCCTGTGGTTGCAGGGGAATGTGCCGGGAGTGGAGGTTGGGTTGGTGGGGGGTGTGGATCTGACGTCCTTGGTGGTGGGGTCCGTTTGGAGGTAGCGGAAATGACGGCGGATGATGCGCTGTACATGGAGATTGGTGGGGTGGTAGGTGAGGACCAGTGGGGTTCTGTCCTGGTGGCGGTTGGAGGGGTGGGGTTCAAGGGCGGAGGAGCGGGAAGTGGAAGAGATGCGGTGGAGGGCATCGTTGACCAGGTCGGGGGGGGAATTGCGGTCCTTGAAGAAGGAGGCCATCTGGGTTGTGCGTTTTTGGAACTGGTCCTCCTGGGAGCAGATGCGGCGGAGTCGATGGTATTGGGAGAATGGGATGGCGTTTTTACAGGGGGCAGGATGGGAGGAGGTGTAGTCCAGGTAGCTGTGGGAGTCGGTCGGTTTGTAGTAGATGTCCGTGTTGATTCGGTCGCCTGAGATAGAAATAGATAGGTCAGTACCCTTCCACTGACACCCTCCTTCGACTGACTGAACTGGTCCTCACCCTGAACAACTTCTCTTTCCAATCCTCCCACTTACTCCAAACGAAAGGAGTAGCCATGGGCACCCGCATGGGCCCCAGGTATGCCTGCCTCTTCGTAGGATATGTGGAACAATCCATCTTCCTCAACTACACTGGCCCCACCCCCCACCTTTTCCTCCGCTACATCGATGACTGTATTGGCGCCGCCTCGTGCTCCCACGAGGAGGTTGAACAGTTCATCCACTTCACCAACACCTTCCACCCCGACCTCAAATTCACCTGGACAGTCTCAGATTCCTCCCTCCCCTTCCTCGACCTTTCTATTTCTATCTCAGGCGACCGAATCAACACGGACATCTACTACAAACCAACCGACTCCCACAGCTACCTGGACTATACCTCCTCCCATCCTGCCCCCTGTAAAAACGCCATCCCATTCTCCCAATTCCTTCGACTCCGCCGCATCTGCTCCCAGGAGGACCAGTTCCAAAAATGCACAACCCAGATGGCCTCCTTCTTCAAGGACCGCAATTTCCCCCCCGACGTGGTCGACGATGCCCTCCACCGCATCTCTTCCACTTCCCGCTCCTCCACCCTTGAACCCCACCCCTCCAACCGCTACCAGGACAGAACCCCACTGGTCCTCACCTACCACCCCACCAATCTCCATGTACAGCGCATCATCCGCCGTCATTTCCGCTACTTCCAAACAGACCCCACCACCAAGGATATATTTCCCTCCCCTCCCCTATCAGCATTCCGTAAAGACCACTTCCTCCGTGACTCCCTTGTCAGATCCACACCCCCCACCAACCCAACCTCCACTCCCGGCACCTTCCCCTGCAACCGCAGGAGGTGCAAGACTTGCGCCCACACCTCCCCCCTCACCTCCCTCCAAGGCCCCAAAGGAAACTTCCATATCCGCCACAGATTCACCTGCACCTCCACACATATCATCTATTGCATCCTCTGCACCCGATGTGGCCTCCTCTATATTGGGGAGACAGGCCGGCTACTTGCGGAACATTTCAGAGAACACCTCTGGGACACCCGGACCAACCAACCCAACCACCCTGTGGCTCAACATTTCAATTCCCCCTCCCACTCCACCAAGGATATGCAGGTCTTTGGACTCCTCCATCGTCAGACCACAACAAAACGACGGTTGGACGAAGAACGCCTCATCTTCCGGCTAGGAACCCTCCAACCACAAGCGATGAACTCGGATTTCACCAGTTTCCTCATTTCCCCTCCCCCCACCCTGTCTCAGTCAAATCCATCAAATTCAGCACCGTCTTCCTAACCTGCAATCTTCTTCCCAACCTCTCCGCCCCCACCCCAGTCTGACCTATCACCCTCACCTTGACCTCTTTCCACCTATCACATTTCCGACGCCCCTCCCCCAAGTCCCTCCTCCCTACCTTTTATCTTAGCCTGCTGGACAAACTTTCCTCATTCCTGAAGAAGGGCTTATGCCCGAAACGTCGATTCTCCTGTTCCCTGGATGCTGCCTGACCTGCTGCGCTTTTCCAGCAACACATTTCCAACACTGGTATATAACCTGACAAAGCCAGTCTCAATTACTAATAACCAGGATATCTGTAGGTAGTAGAACCGATATTCTGATTTAAGGCATGTATTTATTTTTGTAGCAAACCTATTTCCCGCTTCTAACACTGAACTGGAAGGCAATGGATCTGCAGTCTGAGTTTACTTTGTTGTGAGAAAGTGGGAATGTTTTGTTTTCTGGATGTCAGTATTCAGCTCTGTGAAGGCAGAAGCCTCCCAGTAAACCTTGTAACATTATTCAAAATACTCAGCATGACATTGTGAAGACTTCCACAGATGGTTCATTGAAAATGTGCCCATCACAGGGGGAGAGGGTAAGCCCTAATGGAAATTGCCCAGCATGGAACATCTGCAGGCCTGTGGCTGAAGAATGGACTGTAATGTTTAGCTTTTTAACTTATTTCCTTATTTTGCTATTTTTGTACCTAGGTACCTTATGGGGAGGAAGCGGGAGGATGGGTGTGAGAAACTTATCAGCCATGATTGAACGGCAGAGCAGACTCAATGGGCTGAATGGCCTAATCTCTGCTTCTATGTCTTGTGGTCAAATATTCTTTGAAATATGTAATAAGGTCTTTTACATCAAGGTATGAGTTTAGATGTAACGTTTGCTTAAAGTCTTTTGTGTTGTGTTAGGATCACTTTAAAGATCAGTGCTGTCCACTCTCTCCATGACTGTGGCAGAGTCGACAACATCCAGTCTCTTGGGCCTGATTTTCTTTTGTTTTTCCCGTTGTTTTTCCTTTTGTTTTAAGTGTTTAGATTTGTTTTGGTTACCTTCTGCAGACAGCTCGCTCATGGAGGCAATGGTGGGACAGAGCGTGGCAGCAGCTGTGGCCAGGCGTGAGCCCAGATGGCGTCCAGTGGCAAAGCCTGGTGCTCCCGGGTGGGACTTCAGCCCGTGCAGGTGAAAATGTGCCCAGACGTGGGGGGAGGGCGTGCCCTAGTGGGGGGGAACCCAGCGTGGAGCGTCTGCAGACCTGTGGCTTAAGAAAGGACTGTAATGTTTCGCTTTTTAAATGAGTTCTTTATTTTTCTATTTTTGTACCTTTGTATGGCAACACTGTACTCCTGTACTTGAGTACAATAAACCTAATCCTAATAATAAAAGACAGGAGGTGATGCAGCAATCTCAAGACACTGTACTCAGTAAAGAGCAGTAGGCAGACATCTCTCAATTACCACTGCTTGCATAGAGCTGTGGAAACGAAAGTTACCATAGTCACAGTGAACCATAGACTGCTCTCTCCTTACAGAGCCTGAAGGCCACACCTTGAGTGAGGGTAAGACATCAGTCAGTGCAGAAACTGAAAATCTCCAGTTTGTATTACAAACCAACCATCCAGCTAACCGACTCTTCTAAACTCAACTTAAAAAAAATTCACCTGTTATGATTTTGATTGGTATATATATATATGAAGATCTTAACTGAAATAACTCCCAGAAGGCCGGTATTCTGTCGCCAAGTCACCCTTTATTTACATGTGCACAGTACATGACACTGACCCAGCTCCCTCACAGCTGACTCCTAGTGTGAGCAGAACCCCTGACACTCCTGTTTATTTTATTTTCTCTTGAACACAAGAGTGAGAATTTTAAAATTGAAGCATTGCTTGACAGGGAGCCAATGTAGGGCTAATGGGGTGAATGGACTGAGTGTAAATTAAGATCCAGACAATAGGGTTTTGGATGGCAGGCGAGGGAGTAGTTACCATTAACCAGAAATTCTCTTGAGTTAAACATGTAAGTGTTGGGGATACAAAAGCTGGTCAGGAGTAAAATAACTCCACAGAGGCCAGTACCCCAACACCAATTCCCCCTTTATTTATATGTGGAGAGTCCTTGACACTGATCCAGCTCTCTCAGAGCCAGCTCTCAGAGTGAGCAGAACCTCTCATATAAACTTCTGTTTTTTTTTTATTTTTTCTTCTTTTTTTCTTTCTTTTCTAGAGTGAATAGAACCTCTGACATTCCTGTTTTTTTTTTAGTGCTTATTTTTTCCCCAGCACCCATGTTGTGTGTGTGCAGGTGTGAGACACAGTGAAAGACACAAGGTGCACAAATCTTTACTCACTTTCCACCACCAGGAGGAAAGGAAACACCCAAGTGGCCTGTGACAAGCAGTGCCCTTCACATCAAAGGGCAGTGCTGTGTGATCAAACAGTGAAGGGGAGGGCAGGGACTAAATCAAAATAGAGTTGGAGGGCGAAATGATGTACTCCACTCCCTGCGGCGCCCACCTCTCCCTGAACAACTCCAGGGTGTTGGTCGACACCGCGTGCTCCTTCTCCAAGGACACCCGGGCTCTAACGTAACTGCGGAAGAGGGGCAGGCAGTCGGCCCTAACGACCCCCTCCACGGCCCGCTGCCTGGACCTGTTAATGGCCAGTTTGGCCAGGCCCAGGAGCAGACCCACGAGGAGGTCTTCAGACCTGCCCTCCCTCCTCCGTACCAGGTGCCCAAAGATCAGGAGCATGGGACTAAAGTGCAACCAAAAGCAGAGGAGAAGGTTTTTAAGAAAATCAAAAAGGTAGTGCAAACGCCCACACCCAATATACATATGGTTCACGGACTCCTCAGCGCCACAGAACAAGTAGTTGGGCTGGGAGTCCGTGAACCACCGCAATCTGCGGTTGCAGGGGACTGCTGCGTGCAGTACCCTCCACCCCAGATCCCCGAGAGAAAGGGGCACTCCTGTTTATATCAGTCAGCCAGGGCTCCCTGATTGGATCAGGTTAACAGCCCTAATCAGGGAACTCATATCCTATGAGGTCCACCTGGCTGACTTCATTACGATCACTACATTAACATTTTTCAAAAGGCATACCTTTGACATTGCTGCACTCTCTCAGTGTGACACTAGAGGATCAGACTGGGTTCTGTGCTCATTCCTTAGAGTTGAAGATCTTATCCACAATGTTCTGACTAACAGGCGAGTGAGATACCTGTTAATTGTGTTATCAGTATCTCAAATGAATTACTTTTTTTTATTTTCTTGCCAATTATAGATAAGCATGACATGTAGTAATTGGTGTTTTCTTCCTCACTAAAATCACACACTTTACAGTCAAACAGTGTCACTCTGCAGCTTCAGTTTTCCAGTCTGTGATGTGATCCCTTCAAAATGTTCCAGGAGGGATTTTTGCAAAATAATTTTCCTCTAAGAACATTTTAACAATCATTTCCTTAAGTAATCTACATCCTGTGACCATATCATAAACCTGTGTCCCCATTGGATTAGTTAGCCCTGGAAAACAGCGCTGATTACTGTAATCGATTACTGAAATTCACACAAGATTCCCATTCTTTCTCCTGTGAAATATCAAACACCAGGCCCACTGGCTAAAATTGCACCAAACGTAGGAACCTTGGAACATGAACGACAATTTAGTCACTAGAATGTGCTCATTAAGATAATGGCTGAGCCATGACCTAACGCTAGACTCCAGTCGTTGTTTCACATTCCTTCACACCTAGCCAAACAAACAATCTGCCAACCATAGGTGTAAGAGCATCTCTGCTGTCAAACCAACTAAGACAGTAGGCCTGAGGCTCTATGTACTTAAAGCACCTTAAGAGGAGACAACAAATGCACACGGCGTCCTTTTGCTAACTGAGGAGGCCGAAGTGCTAGGGAGGGTGTAGACACCTCATAAGCTTCTCTCACCTTGCCAGCTATTGGATAATGCTGATGGTCAAACCGATGGACACATCCCCACCATCTATCCAGGGGTCAGGTCAGTCTGAGTCGCCTCCAGTGTCACCATTCTCTCATAAGGGTGGATGTGCAGAGGAGAGAGAAATGTCTATATTCATGGCCTGGATGGACATATCCACTCTCCAAGCCAGGCAGTGGGTACTCTCTGGAATCTCCATAGACCTCACACTGGACATTGAGTACATGCCATCTCCTGGAAAACTTCAGAGAAATGCCTTCATCCTGCAGCTCAGCGTAGGTCTGGAATCCCACCAACCCCCTCAGCGACAGTGGTCTCACTGTGCACATGTATGTGTGTCTGTGTGTATGTGTGTGTGTGTACATGCGTTTGTGTGTGTGCATATGTGTGTGAATGTGTGCATGTGTGTGTCTGAGTGAGTTTGCATGTTTCTGTGTGCAAGTGCAAATGTTTGTGTATGAATGTGTATGCACATATTTGTCTGTATGTCTGGTGTGTGTATAAGCCTGTCATTTGTGTGCATTAGTCTGTATGTATGTCTGCCTGTGTATGCATATTTATCTGACAGTGTGTATATGTGTCTAACAATGTGAATGTGCTTTTGTCTATCAGTGTCTGTGCGTGGCCATATATCTGTCAGTTTTGTGTGTGTGTGTGTGTGTGTGTGCGCACGCACGCGCATGTGTGTTTATCTATCCGTCTGTCTCTGCGCCTGTGTGTAAATTACTGACAGCAGTTTGCGATCCCAGATCTACTCTCAAACGTAAATGGCAGTGACTGATCTGACCCCTGAGGAACACTGCCTCCCTCCTCAGGATTGGATAATGGTCTCCTGCGATGGAAACACTCTGTTCCTGGAACTGTCAGAGAAAAATGTAATGGCTTTTTCTTTTTGCTCCTCCATAGCCAAGACTCCAGAATGCACATGGCACATAGACACCACCCCATATGCTCCCTCGTGCCTAGTCATGAGGGCACCCACCATTGCACTGCTGCCTCACAACCGATGGTGGAATAGCTGGCGTGCTGCCGTGCCAATTGCCGAGAGATGTCCTCCATGGAGTGGTGTATACTAGGGCCCCACCAATAGTGCAGACCATTTTCCACACGGATGTTTCGCACCTGCACGGGCACAAGAGAGGAATGTGAATTGCCCCAGAAGGCCACGCACAATGATTAAACAGCTGGCATCCTGGTGGCAGTCCCTGTAGCCATGCCATACATGTGCCATTGCGAGAGGCATCAGTGTCAGACACCTGCCCATTGACAGGGTAGTGTCCTGCTCCTTTCAGAGGGAGTTGCTGCAACCCTCACTCCGGCATCACCAACTCTCACTCCGGCATCACCGACCCTCACTCCGGCGTCACCGACCCTCACTCTGGCATCACCGACCCTCACTCCGGCATCACCGACCCTCACTCCGGCATCACCAATCCTCACTCCGGCATCACCGACCCTCACTCCGGCATCACTGACCCTCACTCGGGCATCACCAATCCTCACTCCGGCATCACCGACCCTCACTCTGGCATCACCAACCCTCACTCCGGCATCACTGACACTCACTCAGGCATCACCAACCCTCACTCCGGCATCACCGATTCTCACTCCGGCATCACCGACCCTCACTCCGGCATCACTGACCCTCACTCCGGCATCACCAATCCTCACTCCGGCATCACCGACCCTCACTCTGGCATCACCAACCCTCACTCCGGTATCACTGACATTCACTCCAGCATCACCAACCCTCACTCCGGCATCACGATTCTCACTCCGGCATCACCGACCCTCACTCCGGCATCACTGACCCTCACTCGTGCATCACCAATCCTCACTCCGGCATCACCGACCCTCACTCTGGCATCACCAACCCTCACTCCGGCATCACTGACACTCACTCAGGCATCACCAACCCTCACTCCGGCATCACCGATTCTCACTCCGGCATCACCGACCCTCACTCCGGCATCACTGACCCTCACTCCGGCATCACCAATCCTCACTCCGGCATCACCGACACTCACTCCGGCATCACCAACCCTCACTCCGGCATCACTGAGCCTCACTCCAACATCACCAACCCTCACTCCAGCATCACAGACCCTCACTCCAGCATCACAGACCCTCACTCCGGCATCACCAACCCTCACTCCGGCATCACTGAGCCTCACTCCAGCATCACCAACCCTCACTCCAGCATCACAGACCCTCACTCCGGCATCACCAACCCTCACTCCAGCATCACCAATCCTCACTCCGGCATCACCGACCCTCACTCTGGCATCACCAACCCTCACTCCGGCATCACGATTCTCACTCCGGCACCACCAACCCTCACTCCAGCATCACCAACCCTCACTCCGGCATCACTGAGCCTCACTCCAACATCACCGACCCTCACTCCAGCATCACTGACCCTCACTCCGGCATCACTGACCCTCACTCCAGCATCACTGACCCTCACTCCAGCATCACCGACACTCACTCCGGCATCACCAACCCTCACTTCGGCATCACTGACCCTCACTCCAGCATCACCAATCCTCACTCCAGCGTCACTGACCCTCACTCCAGCATCACTGACCCTCACTCCAGCATCACTGACCCTCACTCCGGCATCACCGACCCTCACTCCGGCGTCACCGACCCTCACTCCGGTGTCACTGACCCTCACTCCGGCGTCACCGACCCTCACTCCGGCGTCACTGACCCTCACTCCGGCATCACTGACCCTCACTCCGGCGTCACTGACCCTCACTCCGGCATCACCGACCCTCACTCCGGCATCACCGACCCTCACTCCGGCATCACCGACCCTCACTCCAGCATCACCAACCCTCACTCCAGCATCACCAACCCTCACTCCGGCATCACCAACCCTCACTCCGGCATCACCGACCCTCACTCCGGCATCACCAACCCTCACTCCGGCGTCACTGACCCTCACTCCGGCATCACCGACCCTCACTCCGGCGTCACCGACCCTCACTCCGGCGTCACTGACCCTCACTCCGGCATCACCGACCCTCACTCCGGCATCACCGACCCTCACTCCGGCATCACCGACCCTCACTCCAGCATCACCAACCCTCACTCCGGCATCACCAATCCTCACTCCAGCATCACCGACCCTCACTCCGGCATCACCAACCCTCACTCCGGCATCACCGACCCTCACTCCAGCATCACCGACCCTCACTCCGGCATCACCAACCCTCACTCCGGCATCACCAACCCTCACTCCAGCATCACTGACCCTCACTCCAGCATCACCAACCCTCACTCCAGCATCACCAACCCTCACTCCAGCATCACAGACCCTCACTCCAGCATCACTGACCCTCACTCCAGCATCACTGATCCTCACTCCAGCATCACCGACCCTCACTCCAGCATCACTGACCCTCACTCCAGCATCACCAACCCTCACTCCAGCATCACCGACCCTCACTCCAGCATCACCAACCCTCACTCCAGCATCACAGACCCTCACTCCAGCATCACTGACCCTCACTCCAGCATCACTGATCCTCACTCCAGCATCACCGACCCTCACTCCAGCATCACTGACCCTCACTCCAGCATCACTGATCCTCACTCCAGCATCACTGACCCTCACTCCAGCATCACTGACCCTCACTCCAGCATCACCAACCCTCACTCCAGCATCACCAATCCTCACTCCAGCATCACAGACCCTCACTCCAGCATCACCGACCCTCACTCCAGCATCACCGACCCTCACTCCAGCATCACTGACCCTCACTCCAGCATCACCAACCCTCACTCCAGCATCACCAACCCTCACTCCGGCATCACCAACCCTCACTCCGGCATCACCGACCCTCACTCCGGCATCACCAACCCTCACTCCGGCGTCACTGACCCTCACTCCGGCATCACCGACCCTCACTCCGGCGTCACCGACCCTCACTCCGGCGTCACTGACCCTCACTCCGGCATCACCGACCCTCACTCCGGCATCACCGACCCTCACTCCGGCATCACCGACCCTCACTCCGGCATCACCGACCCTCACTCCAGCATCACCAACCCTCACTCCGGCATCACCAATCCTCACTCCAGCATCACCGACCCTCACTCCGGCATCACCAACCCTCACTCCGGCATCACCGACCCTCACTCCAGCATCACCGACCCTCACTCCGGCATCACCAACCCTCACTCCGGCATCACCAACCCTCACTCCAGCATCACTGACCCTCACTCCAGCATCACCAACCCTCACTCCAGCATCACCAACCCTCACTCCAGCATCACAGACCCTCACTCCAGCATCACTGACCCTCACTCCAGCATCACTGATCCTCACTCCAGCATCACCGACCCTCACTCCAGCATCACTGACCCTCACTCCAGCATCACCAACCCTCACTCCAGCATCACCAATCCTCACTCCAGCATCACAGACCCTCACTCCAGCATCACCGACCCTCACTCCAGCATCACCGACCCTCACTCCAGCATCACTGACCCTCACTCCAGCATCACCAACCCTCACTCCAGCATCACCAATCCTCACTCCAGCATCACAGACCCTCACTCCAGCATCACTGACCCTCACTCCAGCATCACTGACCCTCACTCCAGCATCACCAACCCTCACTCCGGCATCACAGACCCTCACTCCAGCATCACTGACCCTCACTCCAGCATCACCAACCCTCACTCCAGCATCACCAACCCTCACTCCAGCGTCACCAATCTTCACTCCAGCATCACCAACCCTCACTCCAGCATCACTGACCCTCACTCCAGCATCACTGACCCTCACTCCAGCATCACCAACCCTCACTCCGGCATCACAGATCCTCACTCCGGCATCACTGACCCTCACTCCAGCATCACTGACCCTCACTCCAGCATCACTGACCCTCACTCCAGCATCACCAACCCTCACTCCAGCATCACTGACCCTCACTCCAGCATCACTGACCCTCACTCCAGCATCACTGACCCTCACTCCAGCATCACCAACCCTCACTCCAGCATCACCAATCCTCACTCCAGCATCACAGACCCTCACTCCAGCATCACTGACCCTCACTCCAGCATCACCAACCCTCACTCCAGCATCACCAACCCTCACTCCGGCATCACTGACCCTCACTCCGGCATCACCAATCCTCACTCCGGCATCACCGACCCTCACTCCAGCATCACCAACCCTCACTCCAGCATCACTGACCCTCACTCCAGCATCACAGACCCTCACTCCAGCATCACTGACCCTCACTCCAGCATCACTGACCCTCACTCCAGCATCACTGCCCCTCACTCCAGCATCACCGACCCTCACTCCGGCGTCACTGACCCTCACTCCAGCATCACAGACCCTCACTCCAGCATCACCAATCCTCACTCCAGCATCACCAACCCTCACACCAGCATCACCAACCCTCACTCCAGCATCACTGACCCTCACTCCAGCATCACTGACCCTCACTCCAGCATCACCGACACTCACTCCGGCATCACCAACCCTCACTTCGGCATCACTGACCCTCACTCCAGCATCACCAACCCTCACTCCGGCATCACCAACCCTCACTCCAGCATCACTGACCCTCACTCCAGCATCACCAACCCTCACTCCAGCATCACCAACCCTCACTCCAGCATCACCAACCCTCACTCCAGCATCACCAACCCTCACTCCAGCATCACAGACCCTCACTCCAGCATCACTGACCCTCACTCCAGCATCACTGACCCTCACTCCGGCATCACCGACCCTCACTCCAGCATCACCAACCCTCACTCCAGCATCACCGACCCTCACTCCAGCATCACCGACCCTCACTCCAGCATCACTGACCCTCACTCCAGCATCACCAACCCTCACTCCAGCATCACAGACCCTCACTCCAGCATCACAGACCCTCACTCCAGCATCACCGACCCTCACTCCAGCATCACAGACCCTCACTCCAGCATCACTGACCCTCACTCCAGCATCACCAACCCTCACTCCAGCATCACAGACCCTCACTCCAGCATCACTGACCCTCACTCCAGCATCACAGACCCTCACTCCAGCATCACCGACCCTCACTCCAGCATCACTGACCCTCACTCCAGCATCACCAATCCTCACTCCAGCATCACCGACCCTCACTCCAGCATCACTGACCCTCACTCCAGCATCACCAACCCTCACTCCAGCATCACCAATCCTCACTCCAGCATCACAGACCCTCACTCCAGCATCACTGACCCTCACTCCAGCATCACCAACCCTCACTCCAGCATCACCAACCCTCACTCCGGCATCACTGACCCTCACTCCGGCATCACCAATCCTCACTCCGGCATCACCGACCCTCACTCTGGCATCACCAACCCTCACTCCGGTATCACTGACATTCACTCCAGCATCACCAACCCTCACTCCGGCATCACGATTCTCACTCCGGCATCACCGACCCTCACTCCGGCATCACTGACCCTCACTCGTGCATCACCAATCCTCACTCCGGCATCACCGACCCTCACTCTGGCATCACCAACCCTCACTCCGGCATCACTGACACTCACTCAGGCATCACCAACCCTCACTCCGGCATCACCGATTCTCACTCCGTCATCACCGACCCTCACTCCGGCATCACTGACCCTCACTCCGGCATCACCAATCCTCACTCCGGCATCACCGACACTCACTCCGGCATCACCAACCCTCACTCCGGCATCACTGAGCCTCACTCCAACATCACCAACCCTCACTCCAGCATCACAGACCCTCACTCCAGCATCACAGACCCTCACTCCGGCATCACCAACCCTCACTCCGGCATCACTGAGCCTCACTCCAGCATCACCAACCCTCACTCCAGCATCACAGACCCTCACTCCGGCATCACCAACCCTCACTCCAGCATCACCAATCCTCACTCCGGCATCACCGACCCTCACTCTGGCATCACCAACCCTCACTCCGGCATCACGATTCTCACTCCGGCACCACCAACCCTCACTCCAGCATCACCAACCCTCACTCCGGCATCACTGAGCCTCACTCCAACATCACCAATCCACACTCCGGCATCACCGACCCTCACTCTGTCATCACCAACCCTCACTCCGGCATCACCGACCCTCACTCCGGCATCACTGACCCTCACTCCAGCATCACTGACCCTCACTCCAGCATCACCAATCCTCACTCCAGCATCACTGATCCTCACTCCAGCATCACCAACCCTCACTCCGGCATCACTGACCCTCACTCCAGCATCACTGACCCTCACTCCAGCATCACCGACACTCACTCCGGCATCACCAACCCTCACTTCGGCATCACTGACCCTCACTCCAGCATCACCAATCCTCACTCCAGCGTCACTGACCCTCACTCCAGCATCACTGACCCTCACTCCAGCATCACTGACCCTCACTCCGGCATCACCGACCCTCACTCCGGCGTCACCGACCCTCACTCCGGTGTCACTGACCCTCACTCCGGCGTCACCGACCCTCACTCCGGCGTCACTGACCCTCACTCCGGCATCACTGACCCTCACTCCGGCGTCACTGACCCTCACTCCGGCATCACCGACCCTCACTCCGGCATCACCGACCCTCACTCCGGCATCACCGACCCTCACTCCAGCATCACCAACCCTCACTCCAGCATCACCAACCCTCACTCCGGCATCACCAACCCTCACTCCGGCATCACCGACCCTCACTCCGGCATCACCAACCCTCACTCCGGCGTCACTGACCCTCACTCCGGCATCACCGACCCTCACTCCGGCGTCACCGACCCTCACTCCGGCGTCACTGACCCTCACTCCGGCATCACCGACCCTCACTCCGGCGTCACTGACCCTCACTCCGGCATCACCGACCCTCACTCCGGCATCACCGACCCTCACTCCGGCATCACCGACCCTCACTCCAGCATCACCAACCCTCACTCCGGCATCACCAATCCTCACTCCAGCATCACCGACCCTCACTCCGGCATCACCAACCCTCACTCCGGCATCACCGACCCTCACTCCAGCATCACCGACCCTCACTCCGGCATCACCAACCCTCACTCCGGCATCACCAACCCTCACTCCAGCATCACTGACCCTCACTCCAGCATCACCAACCCTCACTCCAGCATCACTGACCCTCACTCCAGCATCACCAACCCTCACTCCAGCATCACAGACCCTCACTCCAGCATCACTGACCCTCACTCCAGCATCACTGATCCTCACTCCAGCATCACCGACCCTCACTCCAGCATCACTGACCCTCACTCCAGCATCACTGACCCTCACTCCAGCATCACTGATCCTCACTCCAGCATCACTGACCCTCACTCCAGCATCACTGACCCTCACTCCAGCATCACCGACCCTCACTCCAGCATCACCAATCCTCACTCCAGCATCACTGACCCTCACTCCAGCATCACCAACCCTCACTCCAGCATCACCAATCCTCACTCCAGCATCACAGACCCTCACTCCAGCATCACCGACCCTCACTCCAGCATCACCGACCCTCACTCCAGCATCACTGACCCTCACTCCAGCATCACCAACCCTCACTCCAGCATCACCAATCCTCACTCCAGCATCACAGACCCTCACTCCAGCATCACTGACCCTCACTCCAGCATCACTGACCCTCACTCCAGCATCACCAACCCTCACTCCGGCATCACAGACCCTCACTCCAGCATCACTGACCCTCACTCCAGCATCACCAACCCTCACTCCAGCATCACTGACCCTCACTCCAGCATCACTGACCCTCACTCCAGCATCACCAACCCTCACTCCGGCATCACAGATCCTCACTCCGGCATCACTGACCCTCACTCCAGCATCACTGACCCTCACTCCAGCATCACCAACCCTCACTCCAGCATCACTGACCCTCACTCCAGCATCACTGACCCTCACTCCAGCATCACTGACCCTCACTCCAGCATCACCAACCCTCACTCCAGGATCACTGACCCTCACTCCAGCATCACTGACCCTCACTCCAGCATCACAGACCCTCACTCTGTCATCACCAACCCTCACTCCAGCATCACCAACCCTCACTCCAGCATCACTGACCCTCACTCCAGCATCACAGACCCTCACTCCAGCATCACTGACCCTCACTCCAGCATCACTGACCCTCACTCCAGCATCACTGACCCTCACTCCAGCATCACCGACCCTCACTCCGGCGTCACTGACCCTCACTCCAGCATCACAGACCCTCACTCCAGCATCACCAATCCTCACTCCAGCATCACCAACCCTCACTCCAGCATCACCAACCCTCACTCCAGCATCACTGACCCTCACTCCAGCATCACTGACCCTCACTCCAGCATCACTGACCCTCACTCCAGCGTCACCAATCTTCACTCCAGCATCACCAACCCTCACTCCAGCATCACAGACCCTCACTCCAGCATCACTGACCCTCACTCCGGCATCACCGACCCTCACTCCGGCATCACAAACCCTCACTCCAGCATCACAGACCCTCACTCCAGCATCACTGACCCTCACTCCAGCATCACCAACCCTCACTCCAGCATCACCAACCCTCACTCCAGCATCACAGACCCTCACTCCAGCATCACTGACCCTCACTCCAGCATCACAGACCCTCACTCTGTCATCACCAACCCTCACTCCAGCATCACTGACCCTCACTCCGGCATCACAGACCCTCACTCCAGCATCACTGACCCTCACTCCAGCATCACCAACCCTCACTCCAGCATCACTGACCCTCACTCCAGCATCACTGACCCTCACTCCAGCATCACTGACCCTCACTCCAGCATCACCAACCCTCACTCCAGCATCACTGACCCTCACTCCAGCATCACCAACCCTCACTCCAGCATCACTGACCCTCACTCCAGCATCACAGACCCTCACTCCAGCATCACCAACCCTCACTCCAGCATCACAGATCCTCACTCCAGCATCACTGACCCTCACTCCAGCATCACCAACCCTCACTCCAGCATCACCAACCCTCACTCCAGCATCACCGACCCTCACTCCGGCATCACAGACCCTCACTCCAGCATCACTGACCCTCACTCCAGCATCACCAACCCTCACTCCAGCATCACTGACCCTCACTCCAGCATCACTGACCCTCACTCCAGCATCACTGACCCTCACTCCAGCATCACCAACCCTCACTCCAGCATCACCGACCCTCACTCCAGCATCACAGACCCTCACTCCTGCATCACCAACCCTCACTCCAGCATCACCAACCCTCACTCCGGCATCACTGACCCTCACTCCAGCATCACAGACCCTCACTCCTGCATCACCAACCCTCACTCCAGCATCACCAACCCTCACTCCTGCATCACAGATCCTCACTCCAGCATCACAGACGCTCACTCCAGCATCACCAACCCTCACTCCATTATCACCAACACTTACTCAGGTGTCACCAATCCTCCAGTGTCACCAATCCTCACCCCCCCAGCAGGGCACCCTCACAAGCAGCTATCAGAGGACGCACACCTACGCAGAGTGGGAAAGGTATCTTGTGGCACATGACCTCTCCACATCCAGGTGTGTCCTTTTAGACAGCAAAGCCTTCTCCTTCTGTCATTGTGGGAGAGCCTTGCTAGAGTAGCCCATGAAAACATAAAAGGGAGATGTCGAGGGACCAGGGGCCCACACCGATCTCTATCTGACAGTGCTGGCAAATGCTTCTTTCCTCAGGCCTTCAGCTGGTGTCACTTCTAACGGAGGAGATATGGCACAATGCAACACTTCAACATTAAGCCAGATCTGACAATCATTAATGCAGTATTTTTAAACACGTTACTACCACTAGTTTCTGATCTCCCTCAGGCCAAATGGGCCAAAGATCAAAGAATAAATGCTTATATGTCCCAACTTACATTGCTGACAGAAAACCAGCAATGTTCACTGGATACAATCAGATCAATCCTTCAAACCAGGGCCTGAGCTTTCCCATGATGCAGATGCTGCTGGAAGCAAGCACTGGGGTTAGAATCATAGAATCCCTACATTGTGGAAGCTGGCCATTCGGCCCATTGAGTGCAGACCATCCCTCTGGAGAGTATCCCACCCAGACCCAGCCCTCCTAGCTTCTCCCTGCAACCCTTCATTCCCAATCCACCTAGCCTGCATATCCCTAGACACTATGGGTAATTGAGCATGGCCAATCCATCCTAACCTGTATATCTTTGGACTGTGAAAGAAAACTGGAGCACCTGGAAGGAACCCCCGCTAGTTTAGATGGGACCCAGAAAATGCTGCAGTCCTTGGGGTGAAGGGACACCTCTGTTCGGTATCAATCTGTAATTGGTAACTTAACCCTGAATAGTCCCAGGCTTCACACAGCTTTGGACACTTTGCGAGAAATGATTTAACCAAACCTGTTTACTCTATAATCTTAATATTGCTTATGCACCCACTTTTCAAGGTTCTGCTGAGATCTTTTCATCCCATCCGCACCAAACAGATTTTTATAGTTCAAGATAAATATCTTTCTCTTACACTGGAAGTTTAAAACTTTGCTTAGGATGTATATTCCCATTGAGTAACAGAATAATATCGACTGTTAACAATAGAACACTGGGAATGGTCTAAAACGTTCGAACACAGCATTGAGACATTAAAGGTGAACACAGAACTGTCTGTGACACTGGCTCACTACCAAACACTCCTTTCTTCTGGGGAGCTTCTTGCCGATGTAACCAATGGTGCATTAAAATATGATTTATTCCAACTGCAGGATTTATCATGGTCATTACTAATGATTAGGGACTGCCTTTGTGGGCCTCTCTTTCACTGAAAATATAGTAGTCATGATTCGGAGATGCCGGTGTTGGACTGATGAAGGAGCGTCGCTCCGAAAGCTAGTGTGCTTCCAATTAAACCTGTTGGACTATAACCTGGTGTTGTGTGATTTTTAACTGAAAATATAATTGCCTTCATGAAAGTGTGTCGGCAAACCTAATGATTTTAATCACACTCTGTGATGCATAAACATTTTGATGCTTGTATTATTGTAGATAAAGAATAGCATTAAGTAGACGTTACTAGACCATTTCCTCCATTAACTGAACATGTCTCAAACAAACAGCATAAACTGTGACTGAGCTGGTTACATCCCTGCCTCTGGGTTACAGGATGTGTCTTGACATGAGTGTCAAATCTAGATTGACCACCAGGGGAGTGTTGCAGTTCCAGAAGTGTTGCCCATTGTATAAAAAAGATGGCCTGAAAAGTTACACTCAATAGCTTTGGTATAGCCCTGCTCTTTGATATGTGAATTTGTGGTTGTCAGAGGAACTAGTCAATTTGTTCAATAGGTGTGAACTGGAAAAAGCACAGCAGGTCAGACAGCATCTGAGGAGCAGGAAAGTCAACATTTCAGGCCAAAAACCCTTCACCAGGACTGGGAAGAGGCAGGGAGCCCAGAGGTACATAGAGGGATGGAGGTGGGGCTGGGGAAGGTGGTTGGGCTGGTGATTGGTGGATGCAGGTAGGGGGTTATTGTGATTGACAGTGGGAAAGGTGGAGCTGATAGGTGAATGGGAAGATGGACAGGTTAGGTCCGGTCAGGGAGGAGGAGGTGGAGGGGAGCTAGGCATGGGATAAGGCTGGGGAAGGAGGGACTTTGAAGCTGGTGTAGACGACATTGAGGCCATTAGGCTGGAAGCTCTCCAGGTGAAATATCAAGTGGTGTTCCTCCAGTTTCTGTTTGGTCTCACTCTGACAATGGAGGAAGCCAGGGATGGACATGTCGCGTGGGAGTGGGAGGGGAAATTAAAATGGATGGCAACTGGAAAGTTGGGTTGGTTGGTGTGTGCGGAGTGCAGGTGCTCCACGAACTGGACTACGAGTCTGCGTTTGGTCTCCTCTAGCAAAATGTCCATCCTTGGCCTCCTCCACTGTCAGAGTGATGCCAAATTAAAACTGGAAAAACACCTCCCGATATTTCGCTTGGGAAGCTTGCAGCCCAAGGACCTCAACATCGACTTTACCAGCTTCACAATTCCTCCACCCCCAGCCTTATCACATGCCCATCTCCCTGAACCTCCAAACCTCCCTGAACTGACATGTCCATCTTCCTACTCAACTATCCACTCCACCCTTCCCACTGACCAATCACAATAACCCCTTACCTGCATCCACCTATCACCATTCCAACCACCTGCCAATACCTCTGGGCTCCCCTCTGCCTCCCCAGTCAGCTGGAAACATTGACCTTCCTGCTTTCCGGATGCTGTCTGACCTGCTGTGCTTTCCCAGCCTCACATCAATTGGTTCTATCTTCCAGCATCTACAGTCCTTACTGTTGACTAGTCAGTTTGCTGTCAGCCATTAGTCTATTCTACAGTTGACATCCATGTAGTAGGGGCAGATTTGGGTGAGAAATCCAGGGAGACCCATTGCAACATTAAGACCATTTCACTCAATCTTTTGTGCTTTTGCCAAGCAGTGGCGCAAGTTTGTTGCTAGATGACAGCGAGTTGTCATTTAAGGGGGATAATCACTTGTTAAATGTTTCATTCATAGCCTGACTCATCTCATTTGTATTCAGCTCCCTATCTTACCAAATGTATCAAACAAGCTTGATGTTGGGAAAATTCAACATGGTGGACACAGCAGGTACTTAATGACTTCACTCGCAGCTCCTTCATAGGGCATCATGTTGGACACAGGGAACCAACATAGATCATAGAATCCCTACAATGTGAAAACAGGCCATTTGGCCCAACAGGTCCACACCAACCCTCTGAACAGTAACCCACCCAGACTCTTCCCCTACCCTATTACCTTAAATTTCCCCTGACTAATACGCCTAACCTACACATGCCTGAATGCTATGGGCAATTTAGCATGGCCAATCCACCTAACCTGCACACCTTTGTGATTGTAGGGGGAAACCAGAGCACCTGGAGGAAACCCACGAAGACACAGGGAGAATGTGCAAACTCCACACAGGGGACAGTCGCCCGAGGCTGGAATTGAACCCATGTCCCTGGCGCTGTGAGGCAACAGTGCTAACCACTGATCCACCATTCTGCCCTGCATCTCATGGGTGTGAGTCACACGTACCCCATATGCATAGAGATTGGCATCTGACATGTGCCAACCTCTAAGAACCTTCATGGCCCATCTCCGATATATTTACAAGATCCTTCTTGCACTTCAATGCTGCACCTCAGGCTGCATTGGAATCTCTCACTGTGACACTGAGTGAGTGGGCAACTCAGAGGACATGCTTCGTGTTATGGACCAGGCCAGATACCTTCAGAACATTTTAAGACCCTCACCTTTCTAGTTGTTTTAGGCAGATGTAAGGTGGATATCCCAGGAGCGATGCAGCCGGTCAAACCACTTGGCTTCAAGTAAAACAGAATTTATTTACACACCACCAAAGGAAGCACAAACAAACAAAAACAGAATTTAGAATAACAACGATTTGAAAATCCAACTGAAACAATATCGCCCGCAACTTAACAAAGGGCTGTTCTGATTTCCTTCAGTATCCCATAAACAAACCCCTTGGCAAAAAGTTAAATTCAAACTCAGGTTCTTACAGGAGAGAGAGATTGCAGAGAGGATCATTTGCTGAATCATGGAACCTCTTTTCACTCGTGCAGCTTCTCTGGGTCCCTAGCTAAAACTAAACCAAACTAGAAAGATCCCTGAACTGTGAGAACCGGCCACTCCCCTTTCATTGTACAAATGTTTTCTTTTTAAAAACACCTAAAAGTCCTTTTTCCTGATTGTTGCCTGAGGCAGTATCTGTTAGCCATAATCAAAGTGGCCTAAAACCAGACAAACCGGAACCTCTGCCTTTAGAACCCCTTTTGGATAAACCAAGGATAACATAAACTTGTTAAAGTAGCAGCATTGTCACAATAGTTAGCGCTGTTGGGAGGTTGTGGTGGATGAGAGCAAGTGTGGAAGATGTTTCAAGCAATGGGGAGTGATAGAGTGTGAGCCTCGCTGGGAGGTGGTTGCAAGAGCAGAGATGGAGAGAGGGTTAGGTGTCATGAGGAAGTGGATGCTCTTCCAGCAGCAGAGTGGAAAACGACATTGACCTTCTTTCTCCAGTGCTGGGGCATACCTCCAGACGACGGAGGCTGCTCTAACGTGGGTGGCACCTTAGGTCAGCCTGGGTACAGTCTAGTATTGTGGTCCCTTCTGCTGGCCTGGCAGAAGAGGGCACCCCAGCTGTGCACCGATGAGCAGGATTTCCAGTGGCATGAGAATTTCCCCCTCTCTGGGGTAAATATCAGAAACCGTGCAGGGAAACTCCTGATTGACAACGCTTGTCCAGGTGTACAACAGGCTTTTAAAGATGGCATGGGCACAAGGGATTCTGGGATATTTCAGATGTTCCAGGAATGGCACACAGGTAGATGGGTCTTGGACACAGACATCACCGACACCATCAAGGTGGGCTCGGTCAAATTTGCGAAGAATCAGCTTCACAGTGAAAATCCCTCCAAAAAAATCCAGGCTTAGCCAAAAAAGTAAGATTCTTTTCTTAGTTATTATCTCTATGGTGATTTAACAATGTGTGTTACCCAGTATTAATATACCTAACCAGTCTTAGTCTCTATAACCTGTTATTTTACTATTGTGCAACAACTACTTCTTGTTACTTAAGTGCATGGTTCTTCTGCCAAAGATTTATTAATGGTTGATCCTTCACCCTTTGATATTAGTGAGTCCTGATTACAAAATGGTTGATGGTAACAAATCTACCTAAAGAGGAACTTAGCATAAACAAAGGCAACGAATGTTAGAGAGACTCAGCAGGTCTGGCAACATCAATGGAGAGCGAGAAATAGTGTTAACCTTTTGAGTCCAATTGGCCTCTCTTCAGAGTTCCAAGGTGTTAGCTGGGTTCTAGCAGAACCAGGTCCGTGCCTTCGACGTCTCTGACAACAACGTGTTTCAGATCAAGCCTTCAACTGAGATGCTGCCTGGCAGATCTGAAAGATTTCATAGCTGTATTCCCAAAGGAGAGTTTGGGTGTTTGCCCTGGTGTCCTCAATCACAGTACACAAAAACAAAACAGATGGTGACCATGTTGCTGTTCGTTTGAACACTAGCTGTCCAATTTCATAGATAACACCAATAATTACACTTCTAAAGCACTTGGGTGGCACAGTGGCTCAGTGGTTGGCACTGTTGCCTCATAGTGCCAGGGACCCGAGTTTGATTCCAGTCTTGGACGACTGGCTGTGTGGAGTTTGCACATTCTCCCTGTGTCTGCGTGGGTTTCCTCGCACAACCTAAAGATGTGCATGTAAGGTGAGTTGGTCATGGGAACTTGCCCATGGTGTCCAGCGATACGTAGGTTAGGTGCATTGGTGGGGTAAATGCAGAGTAATAGGGTAGGGGAATGGGTCTGCGTGGGATACTCTTTGGAGGGTCGGTGTGGACTTATTGGGCCAAATGGCCTGTTTCCACACTGTAGGGATTCTATGAAAATGTCTTGGCATGTCCTGAGATCATAAGGGGCACTAGAGAAATGAATGTTTTTATTCTGCTTTTTCAATCCTGATCTGAACAAACTACGAGATGTTCTTCCATGAAATACAGTGCCCCCTGGCGTGAATGCAGGTGGCCTTGCTAAACACTGAAGTCAGCAAGTTAGCCGACATTGTCGGCAGTCACTAGCTGATGAGTATAGCTGTCCACCTCTAAATTCCATGTCACTGGTTGTGGGTTCTGTGGGACTTTGAGTGGTTGATGAGCCCAATCCCAGAGCTACATCTGCACATTTAACAAGCGTTTCAAGTAGGACGGAGTGGTCCCTGGCCTTGAGAACACTGGCATTCCATCCTCCGGTTCCTTTTCCCTACTTCCTCTTGCCGACAGATATTCTCCAAGAATCGTGTCCTTTCGTGTGAGAGGTCGCTTTTTTTCTGAACAAGGGTCTCCCATGCTTTGCCATGCATGTTACATTTTGAGGAAAACCTTCAGGGAGTCTTTCTAATGCTTCCTTCTTCCTCCCCTTGTTTGAATTCCTCTTTGAGCTGGGGGAAGATGATTAGCTTTGGCATTCAGAACTCAGGCACCCTGCGCACACGGTTGGCGCAGCAGAGTGTGAGGTTAACAGATTGCCATTGTACTCTGTGTAACAGTGTAAGCTTGGAAATTTGGGGATTGTGGGCACTCAGTACAGTGAGGGAAGAGGAGTTATAAAATCATCGAGTCATAGAATGACATAGCACTGAAATAGACACTTTGTCCAACCAGTCCGTGCTGACCATAATCCCAAATTGAATTAGTCCCACCTGCCTGCTCCTGGCCCATATCTCTCCAAACATTTCTTATTTATGTACTTTAAATAACTGTAAGAAATTTCGAAGTGAGTCTAGAAATAAGCCTGAATTTCACGTGCAGCTGCAAGATCCATGCTACTCTGAGTCCAACAACTTAGAATTTTGTTGTTCTGACCTTGTACAAATCATCATTCTAAGACAGGCATCCGGAGACTGGCAGCAAAATATGAGGGCTAAAACCTGGACACATTGACTAGGAGAGCAGTTTTATGCTTTTAATTTCACTTTATACACAGGGGCAGTAGTTTAAACTGGAACTACATGTGTAATAGTACTTTTATAATTAAATCAAATAATATCGATACTGATTATCATCGAGCGATAGTCATAAAACTAATTTGTTAAATAAAACACAGTAAGGGTTGTGGAGATGGATGAAGACGTGGGCACTTTTTTTTACACAGAGAATGGATCTTTTGTGGAATGAATTTCCTGAGGAAGTGGTGGACTTGGTCACAATTACAATGTTGAAAAGACATTTGGATAGCTAAATTAACAGGAAACATTTTGGAGGGATATGGGCCAGGAGCAGATGGGTGGGACTAGTTTAGTTTGGGATTATATTCAGCATGGACTGGTTGGGCCGAAGGGTCTGTTTCCATGCTGTATGACTCTATGACTCAATGTGTTGCAGCTGTAGCATGTGGGTAATGTTGGACACTAGCGTGATCCATGGCAACCACATTTTCAATCAATGGTTACTCCTCAAGGAACTTCAGATACTGCAGGGCATTTAAGGGGAGGAGGTGGGGGGTTGTATAGAAATTATCTGTCCAGTTGGCAATCCCGCTCTTTTAGCTAAGCGATTTGAGTTTGGTGATGGTCAGGCACAGGTAGGTGTGACTGTAAGTGAGGCAGGTATGGAGATCCAGAAGTTAGTACTGATTGGCATGAGCTTTTGCAATTTCCAAAAACGTTTGAGTTTGTAACTTTTGTGGATAAGAGCATGGACTGCATGGAGGATGGGCTACTGGAGTACAAAATCGTTTCACTGGTAGAGAGGATGTGAGAAGGAAAGGAATAGTTAAAGGGTAACCATTGTCCACCCCATCCAAGAGTGTCAGTGAATGCTGTGTCATCCATGGCTGCACTGGGGTTAATCACACCTCTTCCAGGTTTCAGAGGAACCTGGAATGAGACCTGATAGTTCCAATTGCCTTGTTTCATATTGGGACTAATAGCAGAGGAGGAATTAGGAAAAGGGTTCTGCTAAGAGATTATGAACAGCTCAGGGCTCAATTGAATAAGAGGACAATAAAGGTAACATTGTGTAGACTACTCTCTGAGCTTTAAGCAAAGTGGCATAGAGTGAATAAGGGCTCAAGGAATGCATGGCTCAAAGGTTGGTGACCCCATGAAAGAATGACATCATCAAAATGAAGGACTACTGATGCCGGGAAAGACAATAATTAATGATCTGAAGCAAAGTATTTGCAGCAAGTGCAAGTGGGGGAGTGCGACAAGGTGGATTGCTCATGCAGTGAGCTAGCACAAACGTAAAAGGCTGAATGGAGTCCGTCTATGCTGTAACTATTCTCCAGTGAGTATTGAGAATTTCCAGAATTCCATCGATGAGGTAAATTTAATTTGCACTAAAGGCAGAGTGGAATAGCTCTGAGGAAATTATGAGCCCAGGTGCTGCTAGACCAATGAAAATTTATTATTGAACAGACCAAAACCTCTCAAAATATATCAAGGAGATAGCCTAGATCCTAATTTTTATCTTATTTAAAGACAAGTGTTCCAGGTGTGATTCGATTGGTCCACTACTAAGCTTTAAGCAAAACACACTTTATTCTTACAACTCAGTTAAAGTACAAACAAACCAAAAATAATTAGCATGACTTTATAGAAATGCATAACAAAACAATACATTATTTAATTACTATTCATCAACAGTTTCAATATAGTAGCATCCCATAAACACTTGGCAAAGGCAAAACCGGTTTTTCTCTCACCTGCTATCACCTCCAGTCCAGGAGAAAGGAACACTGAAAGAAATAATCGAGCAGCAGAGACAGAACTCAAGCTTTTCACTGCAACAGAGAGAGAGCTGCATCTATCAGCTTCAAGCCCTAACTACTTTAACTGATAGCAAAACTAAAACCCAGGCTCTGTGTGAGCCTGACTCCCTATTGGCTAATTTGGTGTTAACGGGCATTTAAGGGTAACAATGGGATCCCTGCCTCCATCCTGGCTATGTGCATGTGCCTTTTGCTGAGAATTTGCTTCCTAGATTTTTAAAAAATAGAGCCCGCATTTCACCATATGCCGTTGTGGGATTTGAACTCACCTTCCCTACTTCAGAGGAACCTCAATTATCCAAGGACACAGGTGGGGAGTATTTCATTCGGTTAATCGAATTCCAGATAATCGACTGCTGAATAACGTAGTTTAGCCGAGCATTGGGCTGTTGTGATCTTGCCAGATTAGCCAATATTCGAATGTCAGATAATCAAAGTTCCTCTGTATACCCTTTATTCACTCATGACTATGAGGCCAAATTCTGCCCCAACTCCATTTCCAAGTTTGCTGATGATAGTAGCATTGTAGGTTGGATACAGGAAAGAGATTGCGTGCTTAACGGTACAGTGTAAAGACAACAATCTCTCCATCAATGCAACAAAATGATGGAACTGGCCATTGACTTCAGGAAATGGAGTGGAGGGCACTCCCCTTGTCTGCATCAATGGGGCTGAGGTGGAGATGGTCTAGAGCGTCAGGTTCCTGGGAGTGACGATCACCAACAATCTGTCCTGGTCCACCCCCATTGATGCAATGGCCAAGAAAGCACAACAACGCCTCTACTTCCTCCAGAGGCTAAGGAAATTCGGCATGGCTATAAGGACACTTACAATTTTTACAGATGCAGCATAGAAAACATCCGACCTGGATTCATCACAACTTGGTACGGCAACTACTCTGCCCAAGACCACAAGTTATCACACAGAGTCCATCATGAAAACCGGCCTCCCATCCAAAGGCACCATCTACACTTCCCATTGTCATAGAACATAGAACATAGAACAATACAGCACAGAACAGGCCCTTCAGCCCATGATGTTGTGCCGAACATTTGTCCTAGCTTAAGCACCCATCCATGTACCTATCCAATTGCCGCTTAAAGGTCATCAAAGATTCTGACTCTACCACTCCCACAGGCAGCGCATTCCATGCCCCCCACCACTCTCTGGGTAAAGAACCCACCCCTGACATCTCCCCTATACCTTCCACCCTTCACCTTAAATTTATGTCCCCTTGTAACACTCTGTTATACCCAGGGAAAAAAGTTTCTGACTGTCTACTCTACTCAATGGGAAGTCAGCCGACATCATCAAAGGCCCCTCCCAACCTGGTTATACTCTCTTCCACCTCTTCTGTTTGGCAGAAGATATATTAGTTTGAAACATGTACCAACAGATTTAAGAAGGGTTTCTTCCAAATTTTACCAGACTTAGGAACGACCCCTCAAATGTTAATTCTCATCTCTCTTTCTCTCTGCATCTCTCTGTGACTGTATTCTGCACTCTGTTAGACTACCCTGAAGTACATTTTATGGTACAGTCTGCTTATAGAGCACACAAAAAACCCTTTTCACTGTATCTCGGTACATGTGACAAAAATCAATCAATCAATCAAATATTTCCAGCCTGGAAGCTGATGATGATGAATCCACAGATATAGCCAGTACACCACCACCAGAATTTACTTTCTGTAGTTTGGAGGTTTCCTCCATCATCACTCGGGAATGAGCTGCAGTGATTACCTTCAATGGACTTATTAAAGAATCAGCAATAGCAGCAGTAGCTGCAACACCAGAAGATGCCAGCAGCAGCTTGTTTTACAGTGACCTGTAGATGGGCAGAACACTGATCAGCAAAGGGGAGGGGAGCACCAGCAGACTGAGATGAACAGGAGCTAAGAGTGGGGAGCAAGAGCATAATGAGAGATATAGCAGAGAGAGGGAGCAGGGTTGGAGAGAAGGGTATAGCAGACAGAGGGGAGCAGGATTGAAGAGAGGGTGTAGCAGAGAGGGAGCAGGGTTGGAGGGAAGGTGTACCAGAGAGAGGGGAGCAGGGTTGGAGAGAGGGTGTAACAGAGAAGGGGAGCAGGGTTGGAGAGAGGGTGTAGCAGAGAGAGGGAGCAGGGTTGGAGAGAGGGTGTAGCAGAGAGAGGGAGCAGGGTTGGAGAGAGGGTGTAGCAGAGAGAGGGGAGCGGATTGGAGAGAAGGTGTAGCAGAGAGAGGGGAGCAGGATTGGAGAGAGGGTGTAACAGAGAGAGGGGAGCAGGGTGTAGCGGAGAGAAGGTGTAGCAGAGAGAGGGGAGCAGGATTGGAGGGAAGGTGTAGCAGAGAGAGGGGAGCAGGGTTGGAGAGAGGATGCAGCAGACAGAGGGGAGCAGGGTTGGAGAAAGGGTGTAGCAGAGAGAGGGAGCAGGGTTGGAGAGAGGGTGTAGCAGAGAGAGGGGAGCAGGATTGGAGAGAAGGTGTAGCAGAGAGAGGGCAGCAGAGTTGGAGAGAGGGTGTAACAGAGAGAGGGGAGCAGGATTGGAGAGAAGGTGTAGCAGAGAGAGGGCAGCAGAGTTGGAGAGAGGGTGTAACAGAGAGAGGGGAGCAGGATTGGAGAGAAGGTGTAGCAGAGAGAGGGCAGCAGAGTTGGAGAGAGGGTGTAACAGAGAGAGGGGAGCAGGGTTGGAGAGTGGGTGTAACAGAGAAGGGGAGCAGGGTTGGAGAGAGCGTGTAGCAGAGAAGGGGAGCAGAGTTGGAGAGAGGGTGTAACAGAGAAGGGGAGCAGAGTTGGAGAGAGCGTGTAGCAGAGAAGGGGAGCAGAGTTGGAGAGAGGGTGTAACAGAGAAGGGGAGCAGGATTGGAGAGAGGGTGTAACAGAGAAGGGGAGCAGGGTTGGAGAGAGCGTGTAGCAGAGAAGGGGAGCAGAGTTGGAGAGAGGGTGTAACAGAGAAGGGGAGCAGAGTTGGAGAGAGGGTGTAACAGAGAGAGGGGAGCAGGGTTGGAGAGAGGGTGTAGCAGAGAGAGGGGAGCAGGGTTGGAGAGAGCGTGTAACAGAGAGAGGGGAGCAGGGTTGGAGAGAGGGTGTAACAGAGAGAGGGGAGCAGGGTTGGAGAGAGCGTGTAGCAGAGAGAGGGGAGCAGGGTTGGAGAGAGGGTGTAACAGAGAGAGGGGAGCAGGGTTGGAGAGAGCGTGTAGCAGAAAGAGGGGAGCAGGTTTGGAGAGAGAGTGTAGCAGAGAGAGGGGAGCAGGATTGGAGAGAGGGTGTAGCAGAGAGAGGGGAGCAGGGTTGGAGAGAGCGTGTAGCAGAGAGAGGGGAGCAGGGTTGGAGAGAGCGTGTAGCAGAGAGAGGGGAGCAGGATTGGAGAGAGGGTGTAGCAGAGAGAGGGGAGCAGGATTGGAGAGAGGGTGTAGCAGAGAAAGGGGAGCAGGGTTGGAGAGGAGGGTGTAACAGAGAGAGGGGACCAGGGTTGCAGAGGAGGGTGTAACAGAGAGAGGGGACCAGGGTTGCAGAGGAGGGTGTAACAGAGAGAGGGGACCAGGGTTACAGAGGAGGGTGTAACAGAGAGAGGGGAGCAGGGTTGGAGAGAGCGTGTAACAGAGAGAGGGGAGCAGGGTTGGAGAGAGCGTGTAGCAGAGAGAGGGGAGCAGGATTGGAGAGAGGGTGTAGCAGAGAGAGGGGAGCAGGATTGGAGAGAGGGTGTAGCAGAGAGAGGGGAGCAGGGTTGGAGAGGAGGGTGTAACAGAGAGAGGGGACCAGGGTTGCAGAGGAGGGTGTAACAGAGAGAGGGGACCAGGGTTGCAGAGGAGGGTGTAACAGAGAGAGGGGACCAGGGTTGCAGAGGAGGGTGTAACAGAGAGAGGGGACCAGGGTTGCAGAGGAGGGTGTAACAGAGAGAGGGGACCAGGGTTACAGAGGAGGGTGTAGCAGAGAGAGGGGAGCAGGGTTGGAGAGAGCGTGTAACAGAGAGAGGGGAGCAGGGTTGGAGAGAGCGTGTAGCAGAAAGAGGGGAGCAGGTTTGGAGAGAGAGTGTAGCAGAGAGAGGGGAGCAGGATTGGAGAGAGGGTGTAGCAGAAAGAGGGGAGCAGGTTTGGAGAGAGAGTGTAGCAGAGAGAGGGGAGCAGGATTGGAGAGAGGGTGTAGCAGAGAGAGAGAGGGGACCAGGGTTGCAGAGGAGGGTGTAACAGAGAGAGGGGACCAGGGTTGCAGAGGAGGGTGTAGCAGAGAGAGGGGAGCAGGGTTGGAGAGTGGGTGTAACAGAGAGAGGGGAGCAGGGTTGGAGAGAGCGTGTAACAGAGAGAGGGGAGCAGGGTTGGAGAGAGCGTGTAACAGAGAGAGGGGAGCAGGGTTGGAGAGAGCGTGTAGCAGAAAGAGGGGAGCAGGTTTGGAGAGAGAGTGTAGCAGAGAGAGGGGAGCAGGATTGGAGAGAGGGTGTAGCAGAGAGAGAGAGGGGACCAGGGTTGCAGAGGAGGGTGTAACAGAGAGAGGGGAGCAGGGTTGCAGAAGAGGGTGTAGCACAGAGTGGGGAGCCAGAAGATGAAGAGGGGAGCAGAATTGAAGATGAGGAGCAGAAGCAGAGATGGGAGCAGGAACAGATAGAGGTGTTTCGGAGTGAAAGGTGCTGAACAGAGACAAGTAGAAGAGAGGACCAACTCATAGGAGGCACTGTCTGTAAAACAAGACCACTCTGCAAAGGCTGAGCTTCACAGGAGGTTCAGCTTATCACTCTCTGTCACTGGACTCAAAATGTTTACTGTTTCTCTTTCTACAAGTGCTACCAGACCTGCTGAGTTTCTCCAGCAATTCCTGTTTTTGATTGAGATTTCCAGCATCCACAGCTTTTTGCCGTGTCAGATGTTTGCAGCCTCCGGGAAGCGGCCCAGCTCATACCTCACAGTATTTCGCCCACTAACTACCACCAACACAGTGAAGAGAGACAGAGTGAGCCGGGCAGAGGGTGTTGGAGGGCAGGCTGGGGCACGGGGCGGGCAGAGGGCATTAGGCAGCGAATGGGGTGGGAAGAGTGCAGCTGCGAAAGGAGAGACTGAAAAGGCTAAATCGTGTGGTCACTTGTATAAGGAAGAGAAAGGCCCAGCAGAAGTTGGAAAAAGTAACAGGACCAAGAGTGGGGAAAGGATTGGGAATCTAACTTCAGACACAGCAGATAAGGGGGCAACTATGAGGAGGGGACCAGTCAACACACGACTGAGGGTGTTGTACTTAAATGGATTCAGTGTATGAAACAAGGTAAATGAGCTTGTAGCGTTGACTGAAATTGGCAAGTAAAATGCTGTGGGTATCACAGAGACAAGCGGGTCAGGGCTGGGAAGGATATACATCTCATCGAAAGGATAGGCAGAGGGGGTGGGGTTGCCTTGTTCGAAAGAAATGAAATTAAATCAATAGCAAGACATGATAAAGGGCCGGAAGGCGTAGAATCTGTGTGGGCAGAGTTGAGGAACCGCGAAGGGGTAAAGACTCTAATGGGAGTTGTGTACAGGGCTCTTTGCAGTAGTCTAGATATGGAGAAGAAAATATATCAGGAGATAGAAAATGCATGTACTATTACAATAATCATGTGGGAATTCAATATGCAGCTGGTCTGGGAAAATCAGATTGGTAGCAGATCTCAAGAAAACAATTTTTTTTAGAATGTCTATGAGATTTTATTTTCGGAGCAGCTTGTGGTATAGCCCACTAAGGAACGGGCAATTTTGGATTTGGTACTGTGTAATGAGGCTGACTTGATTAGGGTGCTTAAGGTGAAGGAATCTCTGGGGTGGGGGGAAGTGACTGTACTATGATAGAATTCACCCTGCAGTTAGGGAGGGAGGAGCTGGAATCAGATGTATGACAAGTGAGTGAAGGTAACTACAAAGACAGGAGGGAGGAGCTGGCCAGAGTTGACGGGAAGGGGAGTCTAGCAGGGAAGATGGTGGAGCAGCAATGGCAGGAGTTTTTGGGAGTAATTCGGAAGGCCCAACGGAAATTTGTCCCAAGGAAGAAGAAACAGACTAAGGGGAGGATGAGGTAACCACAGCTGACAAAGGGAGTCAGAGACAATGTAAAAACCAAAAAAAAATACAATGGGGTGAAGATGAGTGGGAAACTAAAGGATTGAGAAGACTTTAAAAACCAGCAGAGGACAATTAACAACAAAGGGGGAGAAGATGAGATGTAGAAGTAAGCTAACTAGTAATATAGTGTGCCCAGGCACAGGGTGGGCACAGCTGGCATTAAGCTTTGGCAAGGATTAATTGATTTGGAGTGTTTGACATTCCATGGAACTGGCCACACTGTTCAAGTCACAGCCATAACACAAAGTCATCCATGTTTTAGGGCAGGCTTGTCAATTCTCTGTGTTCATACAAAAGGCCTTTCAGTACCCATCTGGTGGAGAAGGCTGCACGCTCTGGTATCCCAGCCCTACCCCTCCCATCGGCCTTTGGCTGTTTGTGAAGTGTGAGTCACTGTACGTCGACTTTTCTCACCAACGCGTGCGTGCCCACCGGGTGTTCCTGTGATGATGTAGGCACAGAAGCGCTTGCTTCACCAAAGAAATTAATGTTCACAACCTCCAGAAATTGCTGTCGCAAGTGTGAGGACCTTATTGGAAATAAAAGGTTGTGATGGCATGGGAAGAACATTGAATCTTATCATCGTGAAGATTAGGTGGCATCAAGTCAGCAAGATTGATCTTCCTAACACATTGTAAATAGTTATTTTTCTCACTGAAATACCCACCTTGACCAGGCACTCCACTCAGCTCCAACAACTCTTCCTCTGCTGTTTACAATAATCAATGGTAGCTTCATGCTCATTCTTACTGAGACTGACTTTCACAAGGTTTCCTTATTAACTGCATTCCATCAGCTACCCTTTACCTCCACAGGATTCCTAATGAATCGTTCAGTGAAATGACCTTTTACACCCCATCCAGCACGGTTTGACCAGCTGTGAGTGTATTAAATGGTGGGCTTGGCTCAACACCTGGCCCACCCCCAATCCTGTTTTCCCTAACTTGTCATCCAGTTGTCTGGCATCCTGGATTCTCCTGCACAACTTCTGGATATCTGGAGCAAGTGGGATTTGCACCTGGTCCTCCTGACTCAGAGGTAGGGATGCTACAGCTGCACCACCAGAGCCCACACAGCTCCGCCTGTATGCTGATGAGCTGGGAGATGTGTAAAGGCCCAGCAAAAATTCTCTCCTTTTCTGTACAAGAGAAAGAGCATTGATCAAGGAGAACATTGCTACGCTGGAGAAAGAAGCTGCCTTAGAGGACAAAAACGAATTTGTTGGAGTTAAGAAACAAATTAAAAGGAGCAATTACAGATGTCCCCCCTATTCACGGGTGAGACGTTCCATGACCTACTGCGGATGCCTGAAACTGCTGATAGTAGGGAACCCTATCATTTAAACTTACCTCTCCAGCATCCCTCTGGAATTATTTCTGGAATGTTCCATGGAATATTTTCGGGCTATGGTAAACTGTGGATAACTGAAACCGCGGAATCTGCAGATACAGGGGTTCTACTGTACATTGCTCAGTGTAGTCTACAGACCTTCTTAAAATTGTTTATTCCCCGACCAGTGGAAGACTTCAGAGGAACAGATTTGCAAGTAAATTACAGGGATAGGGTAGTTGTAGTGGGAAACTTTAATTCTCTGAATATAGACTGCAATGTGGTCGTTAAAATGGTAGTGAGAGAGGAGACTCTCTCACAGTGAGTTCAGGAGAATGTTCAACAGCCGTATGCTCCAATCCAAGAACAAATATGTGTCAGTGCTGTGCCTTTAAGGGGGATGTGTCTGTACTGTTCCTTTTGCAGTGGGGTATTGCCACAGTGGTATCAGAATGTCTGCTTCAGACAGGGAGCTGGTGAACAGCTTGGAGTTATCTCTGTGTGTTTTTTTTTTACAAACGATACAGAAGAATCATGAGTGGGCAGGGTCAGGGTTCACACAGACCCAGGAAGGATTTTAGTTTGGCTTTCAGTTCGTCAGAAGGTTTCTGTTCCTGCGGAGCTAACAGCTGGCTGCTAGAGTGAAGTCTTTTAAGAGAGGCTTCCTCTTAAAAATCAAAAGGGGGCAGATTGTTTCTTTCTTCTGGACTGGAGAGAGACAGCACATGAGAATCATAACTGTGTGGCTGAATTGCATTTTTCCCAAAGGATGTTTATGGGATGCCGCCTATATTAGAACAATCGATGATTAGTAGTTAAGTAATACATTATATTGTTAGATATTTAAATTGAGTAAAGTTATGCCAATTCTTTTATTTTGTATTTTAACTGTGCTATAAGAATAAAGTGTATTTTGATTAAAGTGTAGTGATGGACCAGTTGAACCACATTGGGAACACAGCGCCTTAAACTTACCTTTAAATAAAAATAAAGATTAGGATTCAAGGTGTGGCTTCACAATACGTTTGGTGCCTGTGGGGGTGGGGTGGGAGGGGGGTGTTTAGGGGGAAGTTGGGAGGGTCTTAGTTCAGTTCTGGACCATTACAGAAGACATTGCTCAACCTGGTTATTGAGAATGAAGTCAGCTAAGTAGACCAAAAAAGTTGACGGGGGACCATTTAAGTGATAGTGACCATTATAAAGTTCAGATTGGCTATGGAAAAAAGACAATCCAGGAATGCAAACCAAGGAAAAGCCAATGTCAATGGCACAAGAATCAATCTGGGCAAAGTGTTTTGAAGTCAAAATGGCCGAATATTGGGCCACCTTCGAAAAATCCTCCGAAAAGGAGGGAAAAAATAGCAGGTCTCTCTGGATGACAAAACATAGGAATAATACAGAAGAAAAAGGCTTGTTCATGAACAGCATTCCCTCTAGTTCTTTCTACTGCATCGACCTTCGAAGTCAGTGAGCATCAGTGATTTCAGAACCAGAGGTCATAAGACAAGCCTTTCATCTCTGGAATTAATCTGTGAACTCCCTCCAAAACAATTGTATCCTTCCTCAAGTAAGGGGACCAAAACTGTACACAGCACTCTACATGCTGTGCAATTACAACACCATTTCCCTGCTTTTATACTCCATTCCTTTAACAAGAAATGTTAAAATTCCATTTGCATCCAACAGAAAATATAAAAATGTAATACCTGAGGGACACTGTTCCAGAACGTTTTCTGTTCCTAAGGGATAGAGTTCCCATCTATTATCAGTGAATGTTCTCCTTCTGCAGCTACACACACCACACTGTCGAAAGTCAGCAGATAAAAATTAAAGGAAGTGTCACATGACATGCAAAGGTCGGAAACTCTCTGATGAAAGAGAAGCGAAGAGAAAAAAACAAACTCCATTACAAGCATAAAGACTTCAGGGAAATGAAATTAAAACTCAATGACTCCAAAACATTAAGAAAATATTAAACATACATTCTGAAGAAGGGTCACTGATTTCTCTCTGCAGATGCTGCTAGACCGGCTGAGACTTTCCAGCAATTTCTGTTTTCGTTAAACTAGTAAGTGCTTTTTCTTTCTACAACTACACTTACACACACAGGGCTTAATGGTATTGGAGATTTCAGAGTATTCAAGAAGACTTGTAGCTCAGGTTGTGAATGAAGTTGTTGACTTGCTCCCTGAGCTGGTAAGTTTGTTCACAGATGATTTGTCATCATGCTAGGTAATATCATCAGTGTACCTCCGGTGAAGCGTTGGTGTTCTGTCCCACTTGCTACTTGTGTGTCTGGGTCTGCTGGGGTGGGTGGTGCCGTTCCTTGTTTTATTATTGGTTCTGTTTCTTACTGGTTGGCATATGGGGTCCAACTGCACATGTTTGTTAATGAAGTTCAGGTTGCGTGCCAGGCTTCCAGGAACTCCCGTGCATGTCTCTGTTTGCCTTGTCCTGGGATGATCCAAATCGAATTGGTGCCCTTGTTTGTCCATGTGCATGGATACAAGTGATAGTTGGTCTTGTCTCTTGGTGGCTAGTTGTTGTTTGTGTACCCTGGTGCCCAATTTCCTTCCTGTTTGCCCTGTGTGGACTTTTGACAGTCATTACATGGTACTGAAGAGTTCCTGTTAATATTTTTTGCAAGTTAAGCCAATAATAAGTGTTATTTTAGAATGATTTAATGCAAAACTAACTAATTATCATCATTACAAACATCTGGGACTGGCAAAATAATCCTTAACAGCAGTGCCTCAGAATCAAGGGTGATGTCTGTCATAGAGGCATACAGCATTGAAGCAGAAACTTCAGTCCGTACTGACCACGTTCCCAACTAACCTAATTCCCTAATGGAATTTTCAATGTTGGCATTCATCTCCTCTCTCTGCCACCAACGCGATGAAGTCATTCCACCTCAAAATGGCTTATGGGTTCATGATCACAGCTACCTCATGTAGGCAGTCGACAAATTGTCGCAATTTTCTGATAGTTATTTGAGTTTGTTATGAAGGGGCAGTTTAGATAGGATATCTCAGTTAATTAGATAAAGAGAATGTGTGACCATGAGAGATGACATTATTTCAACGATCCTGTAGCTATCCTGTAGAACAGAGAAGGAGAGGTGGTGGTTTCGGCATGGGGGAGTGTTTGTCTCTAACATTGTGGGATCTTCAGTAACAGTCTTTGATGATGACAGTTTTTGTCCTTCCCTTGGGCTAGCGTAGAGGAATTCCTGATCTTCTCCCAAAAAGGTGTTTGGCTTGTTTCCCAGGATCCCCTCTGTCCCTTTTTCCCCACCCTCCCCTGTTGATAAACCTTACTTTAGGAGCTGACAAAGTATCAACCACTTGTCTAAGCCCTCTTGGCCAATGACCATGGGCAGCTCCTCTGATACCAGGATGACAACTGTCCCCTTGCCCACCTCCATTTGAAGGTTAATCGTCATTCTTTCTAAGAACAAAACCTCCTTATTTTCCCAAACATGGCACTCATACCAGGGCAGGGTGACCTTATTATGACTCAAGTTAAAAATCACATGACATCAGGTTATAATCCAACAGGTTTATTTAGAAGCACAAGCTTTCACAGCGCTGCTCATTCACCAGGTAGCTAGGTAGGCTTATTACAGCCCAAAAGATTTTTTTTTGATGAAGGTGAGTTATTATAACCCGGTGAAATAAGGAATCAGGCTACACAGGGAATACCAACCTGGAATATGAAGAGAGATCAGCTTTCAATCTCCAACACTTGACCTTGATGGATGGATCTGGCGATACCTTGCCACAATGGTCAGCAGCTTTCTCCTTCCAGTCAGTGGTGTCAATACTTCTGTGCTTTGGGGAAATATTGAGTGTATTCTTAAACCTTTTCATTTGGCTATCCTTTGAGCTTTGGCCCATGGGGAGCTGGGAGAAGACAGGGAGGCAGTTTGAAGGCAATGGACCATCCATCAGAGTTGGATCTTCAGGAACAAGGCTGTGACGCTGTAGAAGCAGCTTCACAGAGGATTCTAATATCACTCTCACTTGCTCCCCAAGATTTCAAAAAGGTACCTCTTCCAGTGTTTGACTTAAACAGCAGCTGAGCTTCAGGCGTTTCATTGAGCAGTATCTTGGGCCCAACCATCCTCAACTTCAGCAATTACCTTCCCTCCACCATAAGGACAGAAGCAGGCTGTGTAAACGTGGAGCAAGACTTGGACAGCCTTCAGATTTGATCTGGTAAGTGGCAAGTAACATGTTTTGCAACACAGTTTTTGCAACACAAGTGCCAGGTGATGACCATCTCCAACAACGAGAGAAAATCTAAGCATCTCTCCCTGATATTTAATGGTATTTCTATCACAGAATCCCCCACTATCAACATCCTGGGGTTTGCCATTGACCAGAAACCTAACTCGATCTACCACATAAACAAGCCACTCAGTCCCTGACTCCCTGAAGCCTGTCTACCACCTACAAGGCACCAATTCAGGATGTGATGAAATCTTCTCTACTTGCCTGAATGTGTATGATTGCAACAATACTAAAGAAATTCAACCCAATCCAGGATAAACATGTTTAATTGGCCAGCCATTCACGTCGACAAGATGTGCTGTAGCAATTCATCTGGGGTTTCTTCCACAGCCTCTTCAAAACCAGTCACCTTAACCGCATAATACCACCATTTGCAAATTCCCCCCCAAGCTACACAGCATCCCGAGTTAGAACTGAATCATCATTCCTTCATAATCAAAGTCCTGCAACTTCTTTCTGAACAGCACTGTAGGTATACCGACAGCAGTACATGAACTGTAGCTGTTCAAGACAATGACCCGCTAGTGCCATCTCAGGAGTAATTAGGAATTGATGGTTCCTTGCTCACATTCCATAACGGAATAAATAATAGGATCGTTTTTACTAGTTAAACAGACAAAATCTGTGACTCACTGAGCAACAACAAAAATGTAATATTTTGTAGCACCCCTAAGGTCACAGAATCCCGACAGTGTGGAAGCAGGCCATTGAGCCCATCAGCCAATTCTCTGAAGAGCATCCTACCCGAACACACCTCAGCACTGTCACCTAACCTTTGGACTGTGGGAGGAAACTGGAGCACCCAGAGGAAACCCACGCAGATGCGAGGAGAATGTCCACAGAGATAGCCCCCCGAGCGTGGAATCGAACCCAGATCCCTGGCGTTATGAGGCAGCAGTGTTAACCGCTGAGCCACCCATAATTGTTATGGTTGGGTCCAGGAGTGTGGGGTCGTGATTGTTGGCAAACATTATCTTTTATTTAAGCTTGTATGATTTTGCGGGATGTGGGTATCGCTGTTTAGACCAGCATTTAATTGCCCAGAGGGCTGTTAAGATTCAACCAAATTGTTGTGGGTCCGGAGTCATGTGTAGGCCAGACCAGGTAAGGACGGCAGATTTCCTTCCAGAACGGGGATTTATTAACGAGATGGTGTTTTTCTTGACAGTCAACAATTACCTGGTCATCATTAGATTCTTAATTTCAGATACTTATAGAATTTCAATTCCACCACCTATGGTTGCCTGGTTCTATAACACAGCTGTAGGTGATAGCCGCAGATGAACAGCTAACAGGAGAGAAGATCAGCTGGCATGGAAAGGAGTCATAAATAGGGAAAGGTGTGGAGACATCATTAACAGGTCTGGACCAAGCCGAACTGTTAGTGAATTGACACTGCAGATTCACGATCTATTAGATCACAGTTGGACAGAAACCCCACTGTCCTGTGGCCGAACACTTCAACTCCCCCTCCCACTCTGCCAAGGACACGCAGGTCCTGGGCCTCCTCCATCACCACTCCCTTACCACCCGTCACCTCAGGACCCTCCAACCCCAGGGCATCATTGTGGACTTCACCAGTTTCCTCATTTCCCCTCTCCCCACCTTACCCCAGTTCCAACCTTCCAGCTCAGCACTTCCCTCATGACTCGTCCCACCTGTCCATCTTCCTTCCCACCTATCCACTCCACCCTCCCCTCCGGCATATCACCTTTACCCCCACCCCCATCCACCTATTGCACTCCCAGCTACCTTCCCCCAAGCTCCAAACCCCCTCCCATTTATGTCTCCACTTCTGAGGCTCCCAGCCTCATTCCTGATGAAGGGCTCTTGTCTTGATTCTCCTGCTCCTCGGATGCTGCCTGACCTGCTGTGTTTTTCCAGCATCACACTCTCGACTCTAACCGCCAGCATCTGCAGTCCTCACTTACACCCAGCTACAACCCCTGTTAAGGAGCAGCCCTGTTGAATTCTGTGCCCAGTAGAAGGTTGCTCAAACGATGTCCGAGTCAGTGAAAGGATTGATGGGGAAACAACTCCATGTGATAAAGCAATTAAAGGATTTGAAGCCAACTTCAGTGTCAGGATAAATAACATTCACGTTGAGTGGGCGAAGTTTAATAACCACAGACAGGGACTGGGAGAGAGCGTCGATGCACATGTTCACCGTTTATAGCAGTTGGTGGAACACTGTGAAAATTCAAATCAAAGGGAACAGTTAATCCGAGGTCAAGTCATGATGGATGTCTTAGATGAAATATTATCTGAGTGTTTTACAGTCAAGAGATGGCTTGACATTATCAAAGGTCATGCTAATCTACTCTGTATCATTCCAATTTTAGTATATATGCTGCCAAAGCGAAGCCATTCCTGATGAAGGGCTTATGCCCAAAACAACAACTCTCCTGCTTCTCGGATGCTGCCTGACCTGCTGTGCTTTTCCAGCATCACACTCTCAGCTCTGATCTCCAGCATCTTGCAGTCCTTGCTTTCTCCCCATACTAAAAGGTCATTCAGTTAACCAGGCAAGTGGAGGCTAGAACTCAGATCCAATTCAAGGATTGTTAGTGGCTCTTAAACATTTTTATATTTATGTCCATTATGATTACAACAAAGCTATCAACAGGCGCTGATCATAATCCCTTGGCCTTTAAAGAGAAACTCAAGATTTGAGATTATTTTGATAGAGCTTGTCAATTCAACTTAATAATATAAGCACTATTCATATCACAGGAAAGAATAAGTAATGGTAGACACTTTATCAAGAAAGCAATGATGCTGGAAAATGTTGAACATTTGAAAAGGCAAGGGGACTAGAAGTTGTACAAATCCTGCATAAAGAATGAGCGAGGGTGAATTAATATAACTTGTTTTGTGTTTTATTGCACACACATATTTACCTTTGAACATAGAACATTCCGGAGTAGTACAGGCCCTTCAGCCCTCGATGTTGCGCTGACCTGTGGAACCAATTTGAAGCCCATCTATCCTACACTATTCCTTGTCGTGAAATCCATTCAAAAAGTATAATTTCACCTCTTTCAAGGGTGTAAGGAGTACATATGTTTTATTTGGAGGCATATCCTGGCAAATGGATGTTTGGACAGATGTATGGCAGCGCAAGAATCAGTTGATAATGACTTAGAGAAAAAGTGGTACTTTGTGCTGCACAGGAACAGTACCTCTGCAGCTTTTAGATAAAGCTGGATTTGATACTTCTGTAAGAATAGCTGGCACTGGGCACTCTTGTATTGGGAATAAAATAAATTGTCTAGCAACAGTTTTTCGATTGGTTTTCAGGAGCAGTTTATCATAGAACTGAGAGGAGAAAGACCAATTGGGCTCACAGACCATCAACAGCTTGCAAGGAAATCAAATCACTTTCTCTACCGGAGTGAGTGCAAACAAAATAAAACTCAAAGACTTTGCCAAGAGAAAAAAAATAACTTCTAAATTAAGCCAAGTCCTAGGTTCAACTGAGCAACCAATAAATTGAGCATTATCAAAACTGATGTGATATATTCATCAAACTCATTTCTCCTCATAGTCTAGTCTTTTAGTCCACAGACCTTGTTGTGATTTCGCTTTTCTTTTACCCACGATATTCCTGAAGAACCGATTATTTTATCTGTCTGTCATATTTGCGAATGAGTGCATGTGTGTGTGTGTGTATTTAAAGGAGTTAAAGTTTAAGTTTGCACATTAATAATTAATAAACAATTTTTCTACATTTTGAAATTATGGTTGATATAATACGGATTTTTTTCTTCTCTTATTCAGTGATGAAACCGGGTGCGAGTTTCTTTTATCTTCGACAAAGGTTGAAAGTCAGGTATTAACCATCCTAGTGATTAAAATGGTCATATTGCACTTTTGAGATGACTTATGGAACAGTGAGTCTTGAAATCCAGTGCACTCTTCCCAACAGAATCACAGCAAAGTGTTTGCACAATCCTATTCTGAAGCAAAGAAGACATCTCACAGTAATAGATGACCTGCTTATTTGTGATGAGAGATTGGTCTCACATTGGGTCTTCAGACCTGATATACTTTAATAGTTGCACTAGCATCATTTGGGTATTGTGAAAGGCAGCAGCAGAATATAAAATTTCGTTTGGTGGTCAGGACTGTCAAAATAATTAGAATGGATGGCTTCTAATTGTATCACACGTACTGTCTAGGAGCAAAGCGAGCAATGACTGACATCTTCGATTCTGCCCAGAGAATGGAAAAGTCAAAGAATGTGTCTTCTGGAACTCAGAGTGAAAACATTAAAGGATTGTAATTGCTGGGCATATCCTTCAACACTTTTCTGAACAAAAGCAATTTTCCACTTCCTTAGCATTGCCCCATGTTGTAGGAAGAATGTAAGATTACCACTAAGGATAAGAATTTTAAAATTTTGGTGTTGCTTATCATAGAACATAGAACATTACAGCGCAGTACAGGCCCTTCAGTCCTTGATGTTGTGCCGATCTGTGAAAATAATCTGATGCCCATCGAACCTACACCGTTCCATTATTATCCATATATATGTCCAATGCCCATTTAAATGCTCTTAACGTCGGCGAGTCTACTACTGTTGCAGGCAGGCCATTCCATGCCCATACTACTCTCTGAGTCAACAAACTACCCCTGACATCTGTCCTAAATCTATCACCCCTCAATTGAAAGCTATGTCCCCTCATGCTAGCCATCACCATCTGAGGAAAAAGACTCTCACTGTCCACCCTGTCTAACACTCTGATTATCTTATACATCTTGATTAAGTCACCTCTCAACCTTCTTCTCTCCAATGAAAACAACCTCAGTTCCCTCAGCCTTTCCTTGTAAGACCTTCCTTCCATTCCAGGCAACATCCTAGAAAATCTCCTCTGAAGCCTTTCCAAAGCTTCCACATCCTTCCTGTAATGCAGTGACCAGAACTGCGGCCTTACCATTGTCTTGTACAGCTGAAGCATGACCTTGGGTCTCCAAAACTCAATCCCCCTACCAATAAACGCCAACACACCATATGCTTTCTTAACAACCCTATCAACTTGGGTGGCAACTTTCAGGGATTTATGCACCTGGACACCGAGATCTCTCTGTTCATCTACACTGCAAAGAATTTTACCATTAGCCTAATACTCTGCATTCCTGTGAACTATCTCGCACCTTTCTGCATTAAACTCCATTTGCCACTTATCAGCCCAGCTCTGCATCTTATCTATGCCCCTCTGTAACCCACACATCCTTCAGCACTATCCACAGCTCTGCCTGCTTAGTGTCACTTGCAAATTTACTAACCCATCCTTCTACGCCCACATCCAGATCATTTACAAAAATGACAAGCAGCAGTGGCCCCAACACAAATCCTTGTGGCACACCATTGGTAACTGAGCTCCAGGATGTACATTTCCCATCAACCACCACTCTCTGTCTTCTTTCAGCTAGTCAATTCCTGATCCAAACCACCAAATCACCTTAATCCCGAAACTCTGTATTTTGTGCAATAGCCTACCGTGTGGAACCTTATCAAACGCCTTACTGAAATCCATGTACACCACATCAACTACTTTACCTTCATCCACCTGTTTTGTCACCTGTCAAAGAACTCAATAAGGTTAGTCAGACACGACCTACCCTTCACAAAACCATGTTGACTATCCCTAATCAAATTAATCCTTTCCAGATAATTATAAATCTTATCTCTTATAACCTTTTCCAACACCTTACCCACAACCAAAGTAAGGCTCACTGGCCTATAATTACCAGGTTTGTCCCGACTCCCCTTCTTAAACAAGGGAATAATATTTTGCTATCCTCCAGCCTTCAAGTCAGGTCAGTGAGCACTCGGGTAATGGATGAACAAGATATTTTCGGGCAGTAGAGTCATGGATTTTTAAAAATTTACTTATGGATTGTGGGTGCCACTGGCTAGGCCAGCATTTATTGCCTGTCCCTAGTTGCTCTGGAGAAGGTGGTGGTCAGCTGGCTTCTTAACCCACTGCACCTGAGTCCACTTGCACAATGCCATTAGGGAGGGAATTCCAGGATTTTGATGGAGTAATAGTGAAGGAACAGCAATATATTTCCAAGTCAGGATGGTGAGTGGCTTGGAGGGGAACTTGGAGGTGGTGGTGTTCCCATATATCTGACAAACTTGCCCTTCTGGAGGGAAGTGCTCATGGGTTTGGAAGGTGCTGCCCGAGGATGATTGGTGAATTTCTGGAGTGCACCTTGTAGATGGTACACACTGCGCTACTGAGCATCGGTGTGGAGGGACTGGATGCTTGCTGATGTGGTGCCAATCAAATGGAGTGAGCATTGGATCAAGAATTCCAAAGTACTGCACATTAACCCTATTACATTCTCCAAAAATATTGGGTAGGGAGACAATTGCAAAATCCTGTGTCGGCCTCCAGATACACGAGAGAATACAGAGTCTCAGAAATAAATAGGCTATAACAGATAATGTTGCATTGACATGCTAAAGTCACACACAGTTTTGTTTTAAGGTATTGCTGCAAATAATAAGATCAGATTGCAGGAGATACAAAAATAAAAATAAAATAGTGTAGTATCTGGAAATCTGAAATTAAAACCAAGTGCAGAAACCTTTTGAAGATGACAAGATGTTTGTAAATTTACTGCAGATACTGGAAATCCGAAGCAATTGCAAAATGTGCTAGAGAAATTCAGAGAAACTCTAGTTAGGCCCCATTTAGAATACTGTTTCCAATTCCAGGCCCCACACCTCAGGAAGGACATACTGGCAACTGGAGCGTGTCCAGCAAGATTCACACAGATGATCCCTGGAATGGTAGGCCTAACATACGATGAACAGCTAATGATCCTGGGATTGTATTCATTAGAGTTTAGAAGGTTGAGGAGAGATCTAATAGAAACTTATAAGATAATGCATGGCTTAGAAAGGGTGGATGCTGGGAATTTGTTTCTGTCAGGTGGGGATACTAGGACCCATGGGCACAGCCTTAGATTTAGAGGAGGTCAATTTAGAACTGAAATGAGCAGACATCTCTTCAGCCAGAGAATGGTGGGCCTGTGGAATTCATTGCCATGGAGCGCAGTGGAGGCCGGGACATTAAATGTCTTCAATGCAGAGATTGACAAATTCTTGATCTTGCAAGGAATTAAGGGACACGGGGAGAGTGCGGGTAAGTGGCATTGAAATGCCAATCGGCCATGATTGAATGGCAGAGTGGACTCGTTGGGCCAAATGGCCTTACTTCCACTCCTATGTCCTATGGTCTTATAGGTCTGGCAGCATCTGTGGAAAGAGAAACAGCGTTAACCTTTTAAGCTTGATATGATCTTCACAACCCTGACGAGAGTAATTTTGGACTCCATTCTGCACGCAAAAGTCAATCACTGAGTTGGAAATGATCGGTTTGGTTCTTATCCTAGTAAAATTCAGGCAAGTTAATGTTTTGAGCCCCATGACCCTTCTTTGAACTCATCTGAAGATCCGTTCTGAAGAAGGGTCGCTGAACCCAAAACATTAACTGGTTCTAGTTCTCTCTCCACAGATGCAGCCAGACCTGCTGAGCTTCCCTAGCAATTTCCGCTTTTGTTGCAGATTTCCAGCATCTGCGATTCTTCATTTCCCTTTAATCCTTTTCCTTGTCGTGTTTTACCCATGTTCTCATTGACCTTTCCAATCAAACAATAAGATCCTGACTTTCACAGATATAGATGCTAACCCATGTAGGTCAAACACTGGGTATAAATCTTCTTGGCTTCGGGCAAAGGCAGAAGGTAGTTGACTTGCAGAGTGGGCTGGGCTCAGGCACCACAGAGAGTGGTGGGATGTGACAGGTTCATGGTCCACAGAGTTGGCTGCACTTGCAGTTGGCTGGAGGCTAATCTTCAGCATTGTGGCCAGTTGGTTGCTGATCACTGTTCTGGAACACCCACTTGCCAGCTGGGTAACAGGATTAATGCCCAGTCTGAACATTGAGCAGAGAGGCTTGTAATCAGACTCATCCCATTTATTATCTTAAATAAAAATTAACACATTACCAGATACATGACAAAGAAATGCAGAACAGCAACAATTAAAGACACACTCAACTTTGTGCAAACACTAATATTGGTCGATAGATAGGGAAAACATATTCATGTCGTCCATCATTTTGTCCATGTATCTGTTTTATGTTAGATGGGTAAATCAAACACACAAAATAGGAATTGGAAAGGCCATTCAGTGCTTCAAACCTCCTCCACCTCTCAACAGGATCATGGCTGATCATCCAACTCAGAGACCTGTCCCATACTCTTTGATCCCTTTAGCCCTGAAAACTATACCGGCTTCCTTCCTGAAAACATTCAATGTTTTGGTTGCATCCACTACCTGTAGCAGAGAATTCCACAGGCTCACCATTCTCCGGAAGAAGACATTTCTCCCCATTCCTGTCTTAAATGGCCTACGTTGTATCCTTAGACTGTGACCCCTGGTACTGGACTCCTCAGTCTTCGAGGAACACCCTTCCTAAATAATCTGAAAATAAGATTACTGACATATAAGAACTGAAGAATGTTGTGGGAATGTTAGAATATAGGAACTTCTAATTTGTGACAAATGCGAAGAACCAGTACTTGGGCAAGCCCCTATTGATGGGCAACACGGCAATTCAGTGGTTGGCACTGCTGCCTCACAGCACCAGGGACCTGGGTTCGATTCCAGCATCAGGCGACTGTTTGTGTGGAGTTTGCATATTCGCCTGTGTCTGTAAGGGTCTCCTCTGGGTGCTGTGGCTTCCGCCCACAGTCCAAAGATGTGAAGGTTAGGGCGGGTTGGCCATGCTAAATTGCTCATAGTGTTCAGGGATGTGTAGGTAAGGTGGGTTAGCCATGGGAAATGCAGGGATACAGTAGGGGGGGGGGATGAACTTGGGTGGGATGCTCTTCAGGACTCGATGGGTCAAATGGCCTGCCTCTACACTGTCGAGGTTCTCTCATCCATCACCTCTCATATGTCAGAGGCTACCAATTCAAACTCTAAGCCAAGTACATATTGTAGCAAACTATTTCACTAGAATGCCAATGTCCAAAACTTTTACTGGTTTGGACAAGGGGAAAACAGCAGGAGAGATGGTAACCAGAGGATACACATGCAGGATAGCCAGCAGAAAGTCTGACCACAATGCACAAGAATTCCTTTTCAATTCAGCAAATCCTTATGATCCAGAGTGCGCTGGGCTGCTCATCTCCGAAGGGAGACAGCAGGAAGAGACACACAGTCAGTCAATTCACCCTACTTCTGTGACGGACGCTGATATCCATGATTCCTATCTGAAGAAGGTTGAGTGCAGTTTTGTGTAAGGAAAATCAATAGAGGGAATTAAAGAATGGGAGAAATATAAGAATGGCAGTAGTTTGAGGAACAGGGAGAGGTCAGTAAATCTCTCAAGCCTATTATGTTCTTCAATTAAGTCATGGCTGATGAAGGGCTTTTGCCTGAAACGTCAATTTTCCTGCTCTCTGAATGCTACCAAACCTGCTGTGCTTTTCCAGCACCACTTTAATCTTGACTCTAATCTCCAGCATCTGCAGTACCCACTTCCGCCAAGGCTGATCTGTCACCCTGTGAAATCGACATGCCTCTATTTCACAATGTTTGATATCTTTGCCGACCAAGAATCCAGATTTCCACAACTTTTATATCACATTGATGAGAGAATCTGTAGTAAGGGTGTTAACCAGAGGACGTTGAACAGTGGATGTTATCCAGAGTCCAAAGATGTACAGGTTAGGTAGATCGGCCACACTAAATTGTCCATAGTGTCCAAGGACGTGCAGGCTAGGTGGATTAGCTATGGGAAATGTGGGGTTACAGGGATAGAGTGGGAGGCCGGGTTTGGGCAGGATGCTTTTCGGAGGGTCGCTGCAGACTCAATGGGCCGAGCAGCCTCTTTCCAAACTGCAGGGGTTCTATGACTCTAAGTACATTCGAGACAACAGACAAAAAATCTGAGTGCAATACTCAAGAACATCTCTTCCATTTAGCGAGTCGCTGAAATCCAGAAGATGCTCGGCTGTTAAGGTGCTTTTTGTCATTTATACAAATGATTTGGATGTGAATATAGGAGGTATGGTTAGTAAGTTTGCACATGACACCAAAATTAGTGATCTAGTGGACAGTGAAGAACGTTGCCTCAGAGTGTGAGTGGGATATTGAACAGATGGGCCGAGGAGTGGCAGATAGAACTTAATTTGGATAAAAGTGAGGTGCTGCATTTTGCAAAGGCAAATCAAGGCAAGACTCATTCACTTAATAGTAAGTGGAGTTTATAAAATCCAGAAGGGCATGGATAGAGTGAAGAGTCAGGGTCTTTATCCCAGGGTGGGGGAGTCCAAAATTAGAGGACAAGTTTAACGTGACAGGGGAAAGATTTCAAAGGGGGCAACGTTTTCATGCAGAGGGTGGTGCGTGTATGGAATGAGCTGCCAGAGGAAGTGGTGAAGGAGGGTACAATTATAGCATTTAAAAGGCATCTGGATGGGTATATGAATAGGAAGGGTTTGGAGGGAGATGGGCCAAGTGCTGGGAAATGGGACTAGATTAGGTTAAGTTATCTGGTCAGCATGGATGAGTTGGACCGAAGGGTCTGTTTCTGTGCTGTACATCTCTGTGACTCTGTGGTGGATAGAGATCCAAAAGTCACATTCAAAGGGGAATTGAAGACATGCTTGTGAAAGAAAAAGGAGCAGTCACTTTATTGGGAGTTTTCCACATGCCCCCTCAATGGCAACAGAGACACAGAGGAGCAGATTGGGAGGCAGATTCTGGAAAGGTGCAGATGTAATAGGGTTGTTGTCATGGGTGACTTCAATTTCAATTATTGATTCTAACCTCTTTAGTGCAAATAGTTTGGATGGAGCAGATTTTGTCAGGTGTGTCCAGGAAGGATTCCTGACTCAATATGTAGATAGGCCAATCAGAGGGAAGGCCATATTGGACTTGGTGCTTGACAATGAACCAGGTCAGGTGTCAGATCTCTCGGTGGGAGAGCATTTCAGTGATAGTGATCACAACCCCCTGACCTTTACTATACTCATGGAGAGGGATACGAGCAGATGGAATGGGAAGGTATTTAACTGGGGGAGGGGGAATTACATTGCTATTAGGCAGGAACTATGAAGCATAAATTGGGAGCAGATGCTCTCAGGGGAGTGCACAATAGATTTGTGGAGGTTCTTTAGGGAGCACTTGCTGTGAGTGCTGGATAGGTTTGTCCACTGAGGCAAGGAAGGGATGGTAGGGTGAAGGAACTTTTGGATGACAAGAGATGTGCAGCATCTAATCAAGAGGAAGAAGGAAGCTTACTTAAGGATGAGAAAGCAAGGATCAGACAAGGATTTAGAGTGTTACAAGGTGGCAAGGAAGGAACTGAAGAATGGACTTAGGAGAGCTAGAAGGGGGCATGAGAAAGCCTTGGTGGATAGGATTAAGGAAAGCTCCAGGACACTCTATGCTTACGAGAGCAACAAGAGGACAGCCAGAGCGAGGGTAGGGCTGATCAGGGATAGTGCAGGGAACTTGTGCCTGGAGTCAGAGGAGGTAGGAGAGGTCCTTAATGAATACTTTGCTTCAGTGTTCACTAGTGAGAGGGACCTTGATGTTTGTGAGGACAGCATGAAACAGGCTGATACACTTGAACAGGTTGATGTTAAGAAGGAGGATGCATTGGAAATTTTGAAAAACATAAGGATAGATATGTCCTGTGGGCCAGGGGAATATACCCAAGGTTACTATGGGAAGCAAGGGAATAGATTGCTGCATCTTTGGTGATGATCTTTGCATCCTCACTGTCCACTGGAGCAGTACCGGATGATTCGAGGGTGACACATATTATTCCCTTGTTCAAGAATGGGGATAATCCTGGGAATTATAGACCAGTCAGTCTTACGTCGGTGATGGGCAAATTATTGTAGAGGATTCTGAGAGACAGGATTTATGATTATTTGGAAAAGCATAGTTTGATTAGAGATAGTCAGCATGGCTTTGTCAGGGGCAGGCCTCATAAGCCTTAATGAATTCTTTGAGGATGTGACAAAACACATTCATGAAGGTAGAGCAGTGGATGTGGTGTATATGGATTTTAGCAAGACGTTTGATAAGGTTCCCCATGGTAGGCTCATTCAGAAAATAAGGAGGCATGGGATACAGGAAAATCTGGCTGCCTGGATACAGAATTGGCTTGCCCATGGAAGGTGGTAGTAGATGGAAAGTACTCAGCCTGGAGCTCAGTGATAAGTGGTATTCTGCAAGGACCTGTTCTGGGATCTCTGATCTTTGAGATTTTTATAAATGACTTGGATGAAGAAGTGGAAGGGTGGGTTAGTAAGTTTGCCAAATGACATGATGGAGTTGTGGACGGTGTGGAGGACTGTTGTAGGTTACAGCAGGACATTGACAAGATGCAGAGCTGGGTTGATAAGTGGCAGAAGGAGTTCAACCTGGAAAACTGTGAAGTGATTCATTTTGGAAGGTCAAATTTGAATGCAGATTACAGTGTTAAAGGCAGGATTCTTAGCAGTGTGGAGGAACACAGTGATCTTGGGGTCCACGTCCATAAATCCCTCAAAGTTGCCACCCAAGTTGATAGGGTTGTTAAGAAGGCATATAGTGTGTTGGCTTTCATTAGCAGGGGGATTGAGTTTAAGATCCACAAGGTTATGATGGAGCTCTATAAAGACCTGGTTAGACCACACTTGGAATATTGTGTTCAGTTCTGGTTGCCTCATTATAGGAAGGATATGGAAGCTTCAGAGAGGGTGCAGAGGGGATTTACCAGGATGCTGTCTGGATTGGAGGGCATATCTTATGAAGAAAAGCTGAGGGAGCCAGGACTCTGTTCATTGGAGCAAAGAAGGATGAGAGGTGACTTGATAGAGGTGTACAAGGTGATGAGAGGTCATAGATAGAGTAGATAGCCAGAGACATTTTCCCAGGGCAGAAATGACTATCATGAGGGGGCATATTTTTAAGGTGATTGGAGGAAGGTTTAGGGGAGATGACAGAGGTAGGTTCTTTACACAGAGAGTGGTGGGTGTGTGGAATGCACTGCCAGTGGTGGGGGTAGAGTCAGATACATTAGGGCCATTGATGCAAATCTTGAATAGGCACATGGATGATAGTAAAATGAAGGGTATGTAGGTTAGTTTGATCTTAGAGTAGGATAAAAAGTCGGCAAAACATCAAGAGCCAAAGGGCCTGTACTGTGCTGGACTGTTCTAATTTCTGTGAAATTGCAGGATTATGGGGGCAGGAATATTGTGGGTTGTGGAGCTTATTAATTGGCTCAATCCAGGGGCTGGCAAAGGCATGATGGGTCAAATAGTCTCTCTGCTGCACGATGTTCCAAAACTATTTCAGTTCCAGCAACCTAGGGACAGGAGGAGGAGGAGGAGCTTCCTGTCCTTGAACCTGCTCCACCATTCAAGTGAACCATGGCTGATTTATGTCTTAATTGCATCTACCTGTTTTGGCTCTGTAACCCTCAATACCCTTGCTTAACAAAAATCTATCTATAGAACTGTGACAATGAGTAAAAAAACATCAAACTAAAAGTCACACAACAGAACTATGCGCCTGGCAGTCCTGTTGCACAATGATCTAACTGTGTCTGAGCTTGAAACTGTCTCATTAACTATGACATTGAACAAGGCTCATCTTTTGTCAGAAACCTGACACAGGGAAGAGAAATTTCCAGCTCTACTTGCGCAGTGCTGATTAAATCACTTTTACGAAAGGAGAACAGTATAACATCAGTTTAGACAGGAACATGTTTTAAATTAAATCACTAATATTTCTCAACTTGAGAACCATCCTGCCTGTGACATGTGTTAGTTGCACATCCCTCCAGTCACTACCTGCCCCAACTGCAGCAAACACTCTATTACTCCTCTTTGCGATTGTTTTCCTCACCCAAATATTAAAAAGCTAATAGTGCTTCAATTACATTCAAGTAATCTGTAAGAAAATACTACAAGTGCCAGGCTTAAAATGTTGATTTTCAAAACACTCAGAAAATTATTTTGTCTGAAAACCTTGAAGATCATAAGAAATAGGAACAGGAATAAGGCCCTCAAACACGCTCGACCATTCCTTAGGATCATGTCTGATTCCCTCCCATCCATTTTCCTGTGTTTTTCTCTGTAATCCTTGATTCCCTTACTGATCCAGAATCTACCTCAGCCTTAAATATACACAAGGACTCTGCCCCCACAGCTCCCTGTTGCAAGATGTTCCAAAGACTCTCGCCTTTCCCCCGGCACCCCACCCCCACCACTCCCCCCACCCCTTTCTAGAGAGAGGAAATTCCTCCTCGTCTCATGATTTGGAGGAGCCAGTATTGGACTGGGTTGGACAAAGTCAAAAATCACACAACACCAGGTTATAATCTAACATGTTTATTTGGAAGCACTAGCTTTCAGAGTGCTACTTCTTCATCAGATGGTTGTGGAGTATAAGATCCTAGGACCACAACCACCAGTTCCACTCTCGGGCAACTTTCTGTGTGGAGTTTTCACATTCTCCCAGTGTCTGCGTGGGTTTCCTCCGGGTGCTCCGGTTCCCTCCCACAATCCGAAGATGTGCAGGTTAAGTGGATTGGTTGTGCTAAATTGCCCGTAGTGGGCTAGCCATGGGAATACAGAGATTGGGTGGAATGCTCTTCGAGGGTCAGTGTGGACTTGATGGGCCAAATGGCCTGCTCCCACTCTGTAGGGATTCTATGGTTGCCCCTGAATTCGAGGATGATGTCTACTCAGACATTTTGCCATGGGGTTTCAGGTGGCTGAACAGACCAATTCTCAATTCCAAGGATCGTTGGACAAAACAGAGAGGACCTAAAGATGGTGGATCCAAGTATCTCCTCACAGAAGTTTCTCTTTGAAACCCTGAGCCATTAGTTTGGCTTTCATTTTATATGTCTCACCAGAGAGCACTTCTTCCTACATATCAATCTCTGTGATAAAGCTTCCTGTCCCCAACTTGACGTGCACTAAAACCTTTACCACCCCGCCAACTCTTTCTCTTTGCCATTCTTTTACCAACTTATCTTTTAATTTATTTGCAGTCAGAAAATGCAGTACAACCTTTGAAAGTGGACCAGGGAAGTGAACATGGTCCTGGGAAAAGATTGTGGACTTTTCAATCAGACTCCCTGAAATATTAATTCTGACTTCTCTTCACAAATGCTGCCAGACCTACTGAGCCTTTCCAGCAATTTCTGTTTTCTGATTTACAGCATCTGTCGTTACTTCAGTTATTGATTAAAATGAGCTTGCTTGTCACAAGATACGTTCTTACCGACTGTGTACTGTCACAGGGATTGGAGGTTAGTCAACCTCTGACAATGCAGTGCCTGAACTCAGTGGGTAGACAGGAGTACAGTGGTAACAGTTACTGAGTACAACCAGAGATCCTACCATCAATCTGTTAGATTGCTCTTTCCCAACACACAGTAATATAAGGACATTCACATTGACTGGATGGTCAGACAACAGGCCATTCAGCCCAGCCTGCCGATACCAACCCTTTGTAAGAGCAAAAAGCAAAATATTGTGGATGCTCGAAATCCCAAACAAACACAGAAGGTGCTGGAGAAACTCAGCAAGTCCGGCAGAATCAGTGGAGAGAAATGATTAATATTTCTCATCTGGTATGGCTCTTTCTTCAAAACAATTTTCTGAGGAAGGATCACTGGGCTGGAAATGTTAGCTCTGTTTCCTTCTCCAGATACTGCCAGACCTGCTCAGTTTCTGCAGCCGTCCGTGTGTTTGCCTTTGAAAATGATATCCAGTTCGGCTCACATCCCTGCTCTTTCCCCATGGCACTACAAATGTTTCTTTCTCAGATATACATCCAATTTCCTTAAGATTATTGTAGTTTAACCACACTTTCAGGCAGTGCATTCCAGATCATCATAACGCATATGCAAAACAAACTTTTTCTCCCCTCTTGTTCTTTTTTGTCAATTACCTTAAATCTGCCCCCTCTGGATAGCAACAGTTCTGCCAATAGAAACTGTTTTCAATTTAATTCATCAAAATCGTTCAGAGTTTTGAATGATTTACCCTCAACCTTCTCTGCTGTTCAGCAGCCCAATCCCACTTTCTTGAATCTTTCTCTCCATGCCTAAAGTTCCTGTTTTTTGTTATACTGTTGCCCCTCTCCATTGTGCCTCTAACACAAGGATTACATTTCAAAACTACTTCAGCACACTTTTGGAATATTGTGCACAATTCTAGTCTCCCTGCTATGGGAAGGATGTTGTGAAACTTGAAAGGGTTCAGAAAAGATTCACAAGGACGTTGCCAGGGTTGGAGGGTTTGAGCTACAGGGAGAGGCTGAACAGGCTGGGGCTGTTTTCCCTGGAGCATCAGAGGCTGGGGGGTGACCTTATAGAGGCTTATAAAATCATGAGGGGTATGGATAGGGTGAATAGAAAAGGTCTTTTCCCCAGGGTGGGGGAATCCAAAACTAGAGGGCATAGGTTGAAAGTAGGAGGGGAAATATTTAAAAGGGACCTGAGGGGCAACTTTTTCACCCAGAGGGTGGTGTGTGTGTGGAATGAGCTGCCAGAGGAAGTGGTGGCGGCTGGTACAATTACAACATTTAAAAGGCATCTGGATGGGTATGTGAATAGGAAGGGTTTGGAGGGATATGGGCCAAGTGCTGGCAAATGGGACGAGATTAATTTAGGATATCGGGTCAGCACGGACGCGTTGGGCCAAAGGGTCTGTTTCCGTTTTATTACCCATGACCCAACTCCCACATCTCTATGACCCTAAGCCTTAAAACATGTTGAGACATTCTGAGGTTGTGGAAGGAGGCCTCTCAATCCAAATCAATCTTCAGCTCTGCCTATTTATTTAGATTTCCTTAAGAACTTAAATGTAAAATGTGAGACTTAAAAGAGAGTATAATGTAATATAGGCCAACCAGTGAAGTTAGCAACTTGAGTCAGTTTACATTTAAACGAACTTTAAATCCAGGAACAAAATCCTTTCCCATAATAACATTCACTGAGCATAAATGACTTTGATTGCAATTGCAAAGTAAATCCTGTTACTCACTAATTGTGACTCCTACATAGTTTAAATAATATGATTTCACTGACTTCCTATTTAAAAAATGATATTTTGTACAAGAGAGAGGGCGATGTCCACCTAAAAACAGAAAATGGAGTATTTTAACCTGTCTTGTGGTTTGAAATTTTTTCTATTATAATAAATCTATGTATCTAGGTAGCATCTTTTGATCATAGGAAGAGGGCACCTGGTCTAGCAGCTGGATAGCTTGACACACAAATATAGTGCAGCTCCACAGAAACACTTCCAAAATTACTTTCTTCAATGAGAAGAGAGCTCATGAATTAAAGATCGCTGTCCTCCCTCTATTATTGTGATGCTCTAGATACTGCAGGCAGCTCCGCACGCCTCACATTCCAAGCTGTGGCTGGTACAGAGTTTCTGAGGGACAGATACACAATCTGCTTTATTACCCTGACCCAACACCCACATCGCTAGCACCTTTCCTCCACCTCACCAGACACTCTCCTGACTGGAATCCATCAATTGTTTTGTGTGCAGTCATTGAGTCTTCCCTGAGCAAGATCCTGACAATCCACTGGGACGTACCAACACAGAGTCCTCGACTAGGCCAACATCCCCACCATCGAGGCACTGACCCCTCCCTTGATCAGCTGCGATGGGCTGGGTACGCCGTCCCCATGATCGACACGAGGCTCCCCTAGCAGGTGCTCTCCTCCCAGCTCCGGAACAGCAGGCCAGCCCCAGGTGGGACAGAGGAAGGGCCTCAGGGATATCCTCAAGGCCTCACTGGGGAAGTGCAGCATTCCCACAGACACCTGGGAATCACTGGCCCCAGACCATCGCAAAGTGGGGGAGGAGCATCTGGGAAGGTGTTGAGTTCCTCCAGACTCACCATCGGGAAAAAGCGGAATCCGGGGTGAAACAGTGAAAGGGGCGCACTGTCACACCAACGCCCCACCCACCCCCTTCCTGTGACCACCACCTGCCCCCAGTGTAACAGAGCCCGGGGTAGCTGCATCGGTCTGTACAGCCACCTACAGACTCACCCTGAGAGTGGGAGAGAGTCACCCCCCGCCTCTGAGGGACTGGCGATGAATGAATGAGAAATAGGTTCTAACTTTATGATTCTACGGCTGCTGTATTAATGACCAGCTTCAATGTGAAGCTCACCAACAGTTCTGTGTTCTGCAGATTGACCGAGAAAGCAGCTTCACAGGTCTGTGAGGCAACCCTCAAACCTCAACTTCCATTTCAGGCTGAATAAAGTGTATCAGTTACACCTCGCAGCACCTCTAACATAGAAAGATAAAAATCCCAACGTGCTTCAGAGGGGCATAATCGAAACATAGAAGCAGTAGTCAAAAATATAGGGCAAGACTTGGACAGTAGCTTGGGCTGACAACTGCCAGACAATGGGCGAAGGTGAGGACTGCAGATGCTGGAGATCAGAGTCAAGATTAGAGTGGTGCTGGAAAAACACAGCAGGTCAGGCAGCTTCCGAGGAGCAGGAAAATCGACGTTTCGGGCAAAAGTTCCTTCATCAGGAATGAGGCTGGGAGCCTCTGGGGTGGAGAGATAAATGACTCAACTGCCAGACAATGGTCATCTCCAACAAGAGAGAATCTAAACATGTCCCCTTGGCACTTAATAGCATTACCATCCCTGAATCTTCTATCTTCAGAGTTCTGGGCATTTCCATTGACCAGAAACTGACTGGATGCACTATATAAAAACTGTGACTACAAGGGGAGGTGCTGATGGAGTGGTAATGTCACTGGACTACTAATCCAGAACCCCATACTACTGCAGTGGACATGGGTTCGAATCCCATATGTTGAAATTTGAATTCAGTGAAAAATCAGTGGAATAAAAAGTTTACTTAATGATGATCGTGTCACCATTATCGATTGTCGCAGTGAAAGAAATCTGCCCTTCTTATCTGTCCTGGCCTATATGAGACTGTTAACTGGCCTCTCGGTAATAAGTGCTTGCCTAGCCAGCAGTGCTGACATGCTACGACAGAAAAGCAGCTCAGAGGCTGGGGTATCCTGCAGTTAGTAGCCTCCCATCCACAAAGCATAAGTCTGCAATGGGATGAAATTCCCTGGATGACTGCAGCTCCAACAACATTAAACTCCATTTACAATATCCAGGGGAAAGCAGCCCACTTGCTCAATAAGTCCTCTAAAGGTAAGGTCATCACAGTCCCAGAGGACCACTCTACCATCTTAAACATAGAATCACCGAATCTCCACAGTGTGGAAGCAAGCCATTCAGCCCACTGAGTCTATACTGGCCCTTCAAAGAGCATCCCACTCAGACCCACCCCCTACCCTGAATTTCCCATGGCTAACCCATTTAGCCTGTGCATCGCTGGACTCAATGGGAAATTTAGCATGGCTGATCCATCTAACCTGCACACCTTTGAACTGTGGGAGGAAACCGGAGCAAACCCACGCAGACACAGGGAGAAATTGCAAACTCCACCCAGTTTGTCGCCTGAGGCTGGAATTGAACCCAGGTCCCTGGTGCTGTGAGGCAGCAGTGCTAACCACTGAGCCACCAGTACATACATAGTTGTTTGCTCCATCTGCAAGATGGTACCATCCACAATTCACCAAGGCTCCCTCAACAGCATCATCCAAAGCTTTCCCATCTAGAAGGACGAGTGTAGCAGATACATTGGGACACCACCTACCTGCGAGTTTCTCTCCAAGCCCTTCATCATCCTGACTTGGAAATATATCACCATTCTTCCAGTGTCACTGAGTCAAAATCCTGGGACTATCTCCCTAATGGTGGCTCTAGCTGCACAAGGCGGACTGCAGAGGGTCAGGAAGGCAGCTTGACACCACCTTCTCCCAGACGTCTACAATGGACAACAAGCGATGGTCCAGCCAGTGATGCCTGTGTCCCAAAAACGAATGAAACAGTTGCTCAAAGGGGTAGGCAAGTAAGACTGCCTTAAAAGAAACAACAGATCAGGGAGGCTAGGCAAAGCTTGAAGTTCAGACAGCTAAAGACAGGGCAGTGAAATCAGGTTGAACAGAACAAAGAGTATATAAGGGGTCAGAGTCAAAGGGATAAGAAGATGGTGTTTACAGATTGGAAAGTAAGAAGCTGGGAAGGAATTTAAACAAAAAGTATTATTTTCTTCATTTTAATTTTTAGGGGACTAGAATTTAAAACAGATCATCAAGGATAGGGTGATGGGTGAGCAGAGCTTAGTGTGAGATAGATTCGGGCAGGAGTGGTTTGAATAAACTCTAGATCTTGCATAAAGGTTCTCTGTGGTCCTAGTGACCGACTGAAATTCTCTCAAGATGCATTTCTCTATCATTGCAAAAATTAAAAATAAAGCATGCAGTTGTACAGCCACAGGACTTCCCAATACATCTTACAACGACTGAAGCTTATTTTTTACCCCTGGAGTGCAGTCACTGCTGCAATAAAGTGGTAAACAATTCGTGCACAGCAAGATCCCAAAAATACCAATGAGCTCTTGACAAGATGCTGTGTTAGCGGTTCAGGTATAAGTACTGGTCAGTTCAACAGGAAGAAAACTTCTTTGAATAACATTCGATCATTCTGTGTTTAATGATGTTAGCTTGGTAACTGACCAATGCTCATTTTGCTGAATTTGGTCAGTGTGGATGTTGATTCAGAATTAGACATAAATACCGAGAGGCTGAGCTGAGATAAGCATTGGTTCAGATCTTTTGTGATTACAGAAATATTTTAAGGAACGGTAATTAAACCTGATACCACACTTACAAATGAATGCCCCTCTGCGTTGTTTCGAGACCCATTAAATATAGAAAATGTACAACAATTTAGTGAATCACAACACCATGTGATCTTTTACAGCGATGTGAAAGAGCAGATGGGGCCTCAGTTTAATAACTCTCCCAAAAGCTAGCTCCACCCACATCGCTGATATTAGTTAAGGGACAGAAAGCTGAGGGTGATGACAGAAGGTTGGTTCTCAGTGAGCGGCACAGTGGTTAGTACTGCTGCCTCACAGCGCCTGAGACCTGGGTTCAATTCCCGCCTCAGGCGACTGTCCGTGTGGAGTTTGCACGTTCTCCCCGTGTCTGTGTGGGTTTTCTCCGGGTGCTCCGGTTTCCTCCCACCCTCCAAAGATGTGCAGGTCAGGTGAATTGACCATGCCAACTTGCCCGTAGTGTTAGGTAAGGGGTAAATGTAGGGGTATGGGTGGGTTGCGCTTCGGCGGGTCGGTGTGGACTTGTTGGGCCGAAGGGCCTGTTTCCACACTGTAATGTAATGTAATCAGACCAGAGGGAAGTATTAGGACCATTGCTGATTTGTATACATATACATAGCTAATAAATACTTGATCAGGACTCAACAGGATAAATGTAGGAAGGATGTTTCCAATGACCGTGGTGTACAGGACCAGGGGTCACAGTTTAAGGATCTAAGTTATAAGGAAAAGTTGGATAGGCTGGGACTTTTTTCATTGGAGGTTGAGGGGTGACCTTATAGAGGTTTATAAAATCATGAGGGGTATAGATAAGGTGAATGGCAAATGTCATTTCCCTAGGTTGGGGGATTTCGAGACTAGGGGGCATTTTTAAGCTGAGAGGAGAAAGATTTTAAAAAGACATGGTTTTTTTTTTATACAGAGGGTGGCATGTGTGTGGAATGAACTTTCAAAGGAAGTGGTGGATGCAGGCACAGTTACAACATTCAAAAGACATTTGGGTAAGTACATGAGTAAGGGTCGTTTGGAGGGATATGGGCCAAGCGCAGGCAGGTGGGTCTAGTTTAATTTGGGATTATGGTCGGCATGGACTGGTTGGACCGAAGGGTCTGATTCTGTGCAGTATGATACAGGAGACGACATTTAGGACTGAGATGAGGAGAATTTTCTTCACCCAGAGAGTGGGGAGCCTGTGAAATTCTCTGAAACTGAATGTGGTTGAGGGCAAAACATTGAACTTTTGCAAGAAGGCATTAGTTATAATTCCCAAGGCTAAAGGGATCAAAGGGCATGGGGGAGATAGCAAGAAGAGGGGACTGAGTTGGAAGATCAGTCACGGTCACATTGAATGGGCTTGAAGGGCTGAATGGCCTATTCCTGCTCCTGTTTTCACTCTTTTTAATTTAATTATAGAAATATGGAATCCCTACAGTGTGGAAACAAGCCATTTGGCCCAACATGTCCACACCAACCCTCCAAAGAGCAACCCACCCAGACCTGTTCCCCTACCCTATTACTCTCCATTTCCCCTGACTAATGCACCTAACCTACACATCCTTGAACACTATTTAGCATGGCCAATTCACCTAACCTACACATCCTCGAACACTATTTAGCATGGCCAATTCACCTAACCTACACATCCTCGAACACTATTTAGCATGGCCAATTCACCTAACCTACACATCCTCGAACACTATTTAGCATGGCCAATTCACCTAAGCTGCACATCTTTGGATTGCGGGAGGAGCAGCCGGAGGAAGCCCATGCAGACACGGGGAGAATGTGCAAACTCCACACAGACAGTCGCCCGAGGCTGGAATCAAACCAGGGTCCCTGGCGCTGTGAGGCCCTTACGGACCTGTACTTGACTGTACTGGTGACAAGCAGAAAGTGAGGACTGCAGATGCTGGAGAGTCAGAGTCGAAAAGTGTGGCGCTGGAAAAGCACAGCAGGTCAGGCACATCCAAGGAGCAGGAGAATCGATGTTTCGGGCATAAGCTCTTCATCACTCAGAGCCTTTAATGCAGTGAAAGGTCACAAGTCAATTTGCAGGAGAATTGACAAACAAAACATGACACAAAGTCACATCAGTAGATAATAGGATCAAAGGTTTGTCAAAGACTTAAGGTTTCCGGAAGCAGCCTAATAGATGATAAAGAGACAGAGAGGTTTAGGGAGTGAAATCCAAACCTTTGGGTCTCAGCAGCTAGACATAACGACCAATGGTGGAATAATATCAAAGCAGGAATGTACAAGTGGCCAGAATTGGAGCCCATGAAAGTTTGTTTGAGTAGAGATAGGGGGAGGAGAAAGCATGGAAGGATGTGAAGATAGGAGAATTTGAAATGAGAGAGGACTGGGAGCCAATGTCAGTGAGAGAGTACATGGATGGTAAATGACCAGGACACAGCAGGAGATGGTGCTGAGCTGCAATGTTAAACCTGAAAAGGTGACATGATTAGGTTAGATTAGATTCCCTACAGTGTGGAAACAGGCCCTTCGGCCCAACACGTCCACACTGACTCTCCGAAGAGTAACCCACTCAGACCCATTTCTCTCTGACTAGTGCACCAACGCTATGGGCAATGTAGCATGGCCAATTCACCTGACCTGCACATCTTTGGACTGTGGGAGGAAGCCCACGCAGACACAGGGAGAATGTGCAAACCCCACACAGACAGTCGCCCGAGGATGGAATCAAACCAGGTCCCTGGTGCTGTGAGGCAGCAGTGCTAACCACTGAGCCGGTGTGACATCCCTACCCACGATGCTGAGATGGACTCTGTTTTCTTTCTGAGCACCATTACCAGTCAGCAAGGAGATATTTTTATCCGCCTGGCAATGATGCGCTTGGGAGCTGAAACTGTTACCGATAACTGGTTAAAAAAAGGACTAAAATTACAGTCTTCAAATGACTCCCAGACACAGGAATGTAGCCAAAATGCTGAGGCATTGACATGTGTCTACACTGTAAGAAAATCACTGAACACAGAAGAGTTTACAAACTGTCCTTTCCCTTGCTTCAATGGCTTTATCACACACTTTCCCCCTTTTTTTGGATTGGCCTCCTTTATTGTCCACTTGTGCTGTTTACATAAGGCGCGCATTACTGAGCATGCTCAGTTTTAGCATCTTAGATGTGCACCTCCTAACACATTCCCCAGTGAAGTAGATCCATCGTTCCCACTCCCGTATTCACAAGAAGTACCCTTTTTTTTTCTGGAGAGGGTGCAGAAGAGGTTTACCAGGATGCTGCCCGGATTAGAGGGCATGAGCTACAAGGAGAGGCTGGAAAAAAAGGGTGGTTTTCTCTCGAGTGGTGGAGGCTGAGGGGAGACTTGATAGAAGTCTATAAAATTATGAGATGTAGAGATAGGGTTAATGGTCAGAATCTTTTTTCCCCCAGAGTTGAAAAACTAGGGGACGGTGCATTTAAGGTAAGAACGTGACTGTTCATAGGAGGTGTGAGGGGCCAGTCTCTTTGCACCGACAGTGGTAGGAGTCTGGAACAGGCTGCCAGGGGTAGTGGTGGAGGCAGATATGACAGGGGAATTTAAGGGACTTTTGGATAAGCACATGAATATGCAAGGAATAGAAGGATATGGACCAAGGGCAGGCAGAAGGGATTAGTTCAATTTGGTGTCATGTTCGGCACAACATCGTGGTTCGAAGGACCTGTTCCTGTGCTATACTGCTCCACGTCCGAAGGAGATCACATGAGCGGATGAACTTTAAACTTTCCATGCCTCCTCAATGTTTGGACCATATTCGCTGCACATGCTCAGAGCACAATCTCGTGGAGCACAGTCACCAAGCTGCAATCGATGTCATATCCTGTGTGGCTCTGTACTACAGACTCAGTCTGTAAGATCAGTACAATGAAGCAGGTTTATGTCCTCGAGCCTTAAGCCACTGAGAGAAGCCAGTGTCTTCCCTGACAATTAGATTCATGATTTTAAAAAAAACCTTTTCTCTCTTTTACCAGGAACTTTGTTGTTAATATCTGTTAGTCCACTCAGATTAACGATTCAGACCAGATCCCAACTAGATCTGTGATACTTCATAAATATTTGCATTTTAATAATGCCTCCCACAACCTCAGGGCATCCCACATAATGAAGAGACGTCTAATCCAAAAAAAGGCAGCAAATCCTGCAGTCCTGCACGGGTGTTTCAGGAGTTAATAGCAAATTCCTTCTCAAATCTGATCCGCAAGTATTCATACAAAACCCCTGCAAGATCAGATACGATGGAGTAGAAATTGTCCAGAGAGCTGTGACGTATATCTATCCCGTGTTCTCAATTCTCAAATGGTAACGATCCTAAAGAACGTTCTTTGAAGACACTCTCAAGTTCTCCTTGGACAACATGGACCTTAGTGACTGAGAGGCGCTTGCCTAGAAAAGTGACTGAGGAAAGCATTAACTTGCCCATCAATGAGTATCTTGCTTCAAGTCGCAAATGTCTCACAGATGAGGTGCAGCAGGGAAAGAAAAGAAAGAAGCTCTGCCGTCCTGGATCTCATTATCCCATCGCACTTCTTGTCCATGTGCCCAAAATTAACCTGTGCACATGAAATCAGACAAAACTCTGCACCAGCAATCTTGAATAGGCATCATCCCTGTATCAAGAACCAGGCAAAGTCAGCCTGGATTACACACGCTTGATTCCCTACAGTGTGGAAACAGGCCATTCAGCCCATACCATCCCTCTGAAGAGCATCCCACCCAGACCCATTCCCCTATCCTATCCCTGTAACTCTGAATTTTTCATGCCTAACCTACCTAGCCTGCACAACCCTAGGCAATATGGGCAATAGCCAATCCATCCCAACCTGCACATCTTTGGACCGTGGGAGAGAACCCACACAGAGACAGGGAGAACATCCAAACTCTACACAGACAGTTGCCCGAGGGTGGGATCGAACCCAGGTCCTTGAAGGTGTGAGGCAATAGTGCTAACCACTGAGCCACTGCTTTACTCCTACTCTCTAAACCTTCCCCCTCACCTGAAATACAGAGAGCCTCAGGTTAAACCATCACCAGTCATCTGGATCTATTGAGAGAGCCGCCCTATTGTCTGTAAAACAGTGGTGATTTTGTCAAATGTTAAACACCAGAGATAAATGTTAGTCAGATTCCTTCCAGATATATTCTTTTCTGGTCAGAATTTTATTCCAACTTGCATCAGAAAACTCCAAACATTGATTCTTTGTTCCCCATGCAAATAACACACTCAATGCTCACTCCATTAGTCAAATAACCTGCTTCCACACACTGTAGGGATTGTATGAAAACAGACTCAGTAATGTTTGATTTATTTTCCAACATTTGGAAAAAGACCAGTTTCTTCTTTATTCTGGACCAGTGTTAGAGGTTACACATTTTGGAGTTTGTTTGATATCAGGTGGGTTCATGTGTGGGGAGACATCCAAAACACACCGACTCTTGAGAAAGACGCAGATAAGATCTGCACTACTCAGACTTTGAAACTGCCTGTTTCGAGAATGGGAAATGTGACCACAAGCAGTTGACAGATTTCTCTCACCCATGTTTTTTGCTGGTGTGGGAGTCTCCCAGGTTCAAATACATCAAGATCCTTCACACAGCGTTCAGATAAAACTCCAGCTTTCCCCTTTAAGATTTTGAGTCCAAACCTCCCACCTAGTTTTGCAGTAAAAGTGCTCAAGGCACAGAGATAGGCACAGGTGCAAAACAATGAGGGGCAGAGTCGAGGGAAAGATATATGTTGTCCTCGGAGAAGGGGGCTGGAGGAGCTTGGCTTCCCAGGGAGTGGAGCTGCTGCTCACTGAGTAATGATCAGCATGGGCTCCAACACACAGCAATCTCAGGGCCATCTGTTGAGTGCTACTGCCTTGCCCTCGGGGTGAAAGCTGACTCTGACCTTCAATAACTTTATCCCCTTTCACTTCCACCTTCTGCGTGTTCCACTTGTTCTTCGTTGTGTTTAATTCTGTTCAGTTTCCAGCCAGTTTACGGTGCCAAGGAGTGTGATACCTTCAAGTGAAAAAAAAGTCAGTTTAACTTCTTCACCAACATCCCCAGCTCCAGGTAAACTGCTCAGGTCTCTGGGGTGTCAGCACGGTCGTGGTTTCGAGTCCCACATGGAGACTGAAGCGCATTATTCCGACTGACCATCAGTGCTGCTGTCTCTCAACGGAGACATTGAAATCCCTCATCTACCCTCTCAGGTGAGGATGAAAGATACTATATCCATCCTCAAGGCAAGGCAGTGAAGAGCAGCTGTTCAATGTCTTTCCCTCAAATAATATCTCATTGATACAAACCCAAAGAATGCAGGTAAAACTCAGCAGGTCTCTGCAGAGAGAAACAGAGTTAACATTTCTCATCCAGTAGGATTCATCTAATTGATACTTAAAGGCTCAGTTTGATTGCTGTGTTTTCACAGAGTGTTGTGGGCGCTGATAGCTGTCAATATTTGATGGCCATCCCGAATTTTCTGCAGAAGATGGTGGTGGTGAGCTGTCTTTTTGCTGCAGGTAGACCCACAATGCAGTGAGGGGGAGTTACAGTCATTCGCCAGACCGGACAAAAAAGGGTTCAAACTTTCCTGTTAATCATTGCCTTTGATTTGATTGCAATGATGCATTAGGAACAGTTTTACACATACCTCAGTTCATATACAATTAATTTTTCTATCCTCATGGTGTATCCAATGTGCCGTGGTAGGGGTCACTTGGCAAGAGGGAAAAGCAGAGTGCTCAATTCAAATACAAACATGCCGTGATAGGATTAATTTTGTCAACTAGAAATTCAGCAGATCAACCTTACATCCGCTGACTGGAAAATAATTTTTTGATTTGATTTGATTTATAATTGTCACATGTACCTAGGTACAGTGAAAAGTTTTGTTCTGCACGCAGAAGAGGCAGGTCATACTATACAAAGCGTGTTGGGGTAATAGAACAGAATACCAACCAAAGATGGCGCCCGGTTATGGTCAACTCCTTGCGAGCTCCTATGTGCAGATCTAAGTTTCCTATTTCCTATAATCGTTCTACACCCTTTAAACTTAATAGCATACTTCTAAAACTTACTAATAACTACTGAATGGACTCGCAAACTCTTAACGTTCACTTGTACCTGTGTTTTTGTTCTTGCCGCTGTTTACCTATTATTTACTATCTATGCTACTTAACTCTGGGATCTGCCTGTTTTGCTCTCAAGACAAAGCTTTTCACTGTGCCTCGGTACATGTGATAATAAATTCAATTCAATGTTACGCTGCAGAGAAGATGCACAAAGAGTGAGATCAATATTAAATTAAAAATGCGAGAGGTACATTCAGCAGTCTAATAACCACGGGGAAAAGCTGCTCTTGAACCTGTTGGTCCACGTGTTTAAACTTCTGTTTGGCAGAAGAGGGTTGGGAGAGATTATAACCGGGGTGGGAGGGGTCTTAGATGATGTTGGCTGCCTTCCCGAGGCAGCGGGAAGTGTAGATGGAGACAATGGATGGAAGGCTGGCTTCTGTGATGGACTGAGCTTTGTTTACAACACAGCAGTTTCTTACGTTCCTGAGCAGAGTTGTTGCCATGAAGAGACGTGAAAGACATCAGATTCCATCAGAGAACTGGATCACAGAAAGGTTTCTCTAGATGATGGGAAACAAGTATTCACTGTCACCTTCCATTTCCTGCAGGAAAGAGTTAAGTTTAAGAATTACTGTCAACTGATGTATTATTTCTTACTATTCACTTCCACAAGACAGAGTCTTAGCTGCACATGACGATGTTTTGCTGCTTTCCAAATCAAACAAAGCTCAGATAAGAATTTAAGGTAAAACTAACATGAAAAGGGTGATTCCCTTGGCGTAAATCATCGGAGAGAGCTGGGTGAGTGGAATCTCTCTCTGGGACATTGTGGGCACAAGTTAAGTGCCATTCAGTGGATAGCACTCATATCTCTGCAGTTCTGCATTCAATTCCCACTCAAGAAACTTCAGCCCATAATCCAGACGGACACTGCGGCGCAGTGCAGAGGGAATGCTGCACTGTCAGGGGTACCTTCCTTCAGGTGACACGTTAAAACAATTAAGGACCTGCCATATTTCTGAGGAAGGGTCACTGGACCCAAAACGTCAACTCTGATTTTTCTTCATAGATGCTGCTAGACCCACTGAGCTTCTCCTGCAACTGCTGTTCTTGTTGCCATTCTTACCCGATCTGGCCGACCTGCGACCCCAGGCCCACAGCCGTCTGGCCAATTAGGGATGGACAATAAATGTAGCTAGTGAAACCCACACAGTGTCTTAGAGTCATCTCATAAATGAATACAAAACTCACTATTGAGGAGGAGGAGGAGGTGAGTTCCAGTCAATATTTGTCCCTGAACCACCATCAGTAAAACTGAATTTGCTGGCCATTGTCAGCTTGGAGTTTATGGGATCGTGCTGTGTAATCGCTGGCTGTTGTTTTTCCCACATAATACAATTAACTCAATTTGAAGAAATATCCCATTGAGTGTAAAGACATTTGGGGCGTTATGATTTTGCTTGATAAACATAAGTCATTGAGGGAGCACAAACAGAAACTGCAGAGACAGAAGCAGAGTTAATATTTTTTAGTCCAATGACACTTTTCCAGAACTGACAACAGTTAGGGAAAGTCAGGATGGGGGAAAGCAGGGAAGAAAGGAGTCATTAGAGATGGAACCCAGGGAGAGGGAAAGACAGTTTGACAGACAAAGGGATGGTTGATAGTAAGCCAGGGAAGGAGAGAAGCTGATGATTAGGACAGTGAATAGGTGAAAATGGGTTTGCTGTACTGAAATGACAATGTGTCATGACTGGACCTGGCCTGTGGGGCTGGCTAAAGGACATGGGAGAAGATGATCAGGCCCTAAAATGGCTGAACGCGACACTGAGTCCTAAAGACTGCAGAGTTCCCAAGTGGAAAATGAGGTGCTGTTCTTCCAGCCTGTGCTGAGCTTCACTGGAGCACTGCAGCAAGCCCGAGACAGAGATACTGATCAGGAACGAGGGTGTGGTGCTGGAAAAACACAGCCGGTCAGGCAGCATCCAAGGAGCAGGGGAATCGACGTTTCAGGCATAAGCCCTTCAGGGTTTACGTCCGAAATGTCAATTCTCCTGCTCCTTGGATGCTGCCTGTCCTGCTGTGTTTTTCCAGCAACACATTCTCGACTCTGATCTCTAGCATCTGCAGTCCTCACTTTCTCCATGTTGGCCAGGGAACACGGTGGGTTACAGTGGCAGGCAACTGAAAGCTCAGGGTCCTTTTTACGGAAGTCATTGAGGAGGGGGTCTTATGGCACAGTGGTAATGTCCATACCTCTAAACCAGAAGCTCTGGTTCAAGTCGCATCAGCTCTGTCTGATTGGGTTGTATAAAATAACTATAAATGGTAACTGTTTCGTTGTGTAAGAGCGAAAACAGAGACAGTGTGTTGAAGATTAAAGCATTAAACCCTTACACTGGACTGAAACAAGGTAAAATACTTCTGAATTAGAAGCATGTGTCCACCAATGAAGCCAAGCTGACACTAGCAGGAAAATGTTTCAAGGCCAGTGATTGAAGTAAGATTAATTCATAAACAAAATGGATTTAAAAAAATTAAACAGTCAAAAACAAAGGAGTTGGACGAGAAACGATATAATTTGAGAAAGCTAGAGAGAGGCCAAACCAAATTAATTGGACAGAAAGGCTCAGATAAAATAACAGACCAGCAGCAAAATGCTTAATTGTGAGGTACATAAGGAACAGATTTCAAATGCATTCCAACCGGAATAAAGGAATTAGCAACTTGAAGTCTATACTTTTACATCAGCGGAACATAGAAACAGGAGTAGGAAAGGCCACTCAGCCCCTCATCCCTATCCCCCCATTCAAATGGATCATAATTGATCTTGTATCTCAACACCTGCATTATCAGGAGAACTTTGTTGTGCTCCCTCTAAGGCAAGTCCACCCTTCCTCATATAAGGCAGCCTAAACTGAACACAATATTCTGCACCCATCAATCGCAAAGTTGTAGTCCGCAGAGATATTTAGCACAGGAGGTTGCCCTTCAGCCCATCACACCTGTGCTAGCTCTTTGAAAGAGCTGTCATGAGGAGTCGCATACTCCTGCTTTTACTCCTGACAGGGACGGACAGTGGTGAAAGAAAACTTTGCTCTGTTGCATTAACGGAATTCGCTGGGAAGATCTGTGGAGCTGTCCTGGTGAAGGTACTTCCGTCTCCCTGCACTCAGGGCTTGGAGATTTCCTTGGTTACAGAAACTTCCATTTGGAACTGGCAACGATCACAGGAAAACCGATAACTGACAGTACAGGAGACCATTCAGCCTATCATTTTCCTGCCAGCTCTCTGCAAGGCAACCTCATCCAGTCCATTGTAAACCCCCTCCCCTCATTTCCATGCAGCCCTTCAATCTTTTCCTCATCAAATAATGATCAACTTCTCCTTTAAAAGCTTCAAAATCGAATCAGCTCCCACCATACTCCCAGGCAGTGCATTTCAGATCGTCGTGTTAGATGGTTTTTCTCATTGCTCTTTCTGTCAGTAGGCTTCAATCTGCGCCCTCTGGTTCCCAATCCTCTTGCCAATGAGTACATCATTTCCCTTTCGCCTCTGCCTCAGCCTCGCAGCTTTGAGCAATTTGATCAAACCTTCGTTCAACCAGGGGAGAAAGTGAGGACTGCAGATGTTGGAGGTCAGAGTCAAAAAGTGTGGCGTTGGAAAAGCACAGCTGGTTAGGCAGCATCCGAGGACCAGGAGGATCGATGTTTCGGGTATAAATGTCCCGATGAATGGCTTATGCCCAAAACGTCGACTCTCCTGCTCCTTGGATGCTGCCTGACCGGCTGTGCTTTTCCAGCGTCACACTTTTTGACTTTATACAATCATCTCACCTCAGAGGGGAACAGCCTCAGGTTCTCCCAGTCAGTCCACATACCTCACCCCAGACACATTTTCATCGATCTTTACTGCACCTTCTCTCCTGCGTTCACATCTTTATGAAGAGTGCAGTGCCCAGCTAGTTGAGATTCTGAATGGGCTAACAATTGAAAAGTCTGATAAGTCTCCAGGTCAGATGGGTTGCAACCCAGGATTGGGAGAGAAATAAAGTTGAAAATTGTATAAGTGCAGTCCTGAATAATTCAATCCCTCTTAATGCTGGAGTGGTGCTGGTGAACTGGAGAAATGTTCCACTTATATTCCAAAAAAAGGGTGTAAGGGTTAGGATAATGCCAGTAACCCCGAGGGACTCAGTTTGGTGGTGAGAAGGCTGTGGTAATAATAAACTTAGGACAAAATTAATCATGTCATGGACTCACTCAGTCCCACACTAGAGTGTCAGCCTGAATGATGGACCTGACGTCCCTTTCGATTCCCACTGCAGCAATGCACTCGAGTTGATGAATCTAGGTTAAAAATCACACAGCACCAGGTTACAGTCCAACAGGTTTATTTGGAAGCACTAGCCTTCAGAGCGCTGCTCCTTCATCAGGTAGCTGTGGAGCAGGACCATAAGACACAGAATTTACAGCAAAAGATTATAGTGTCATGTAACTGAAATTATATGTTGAACAAACCTAGATTGCTGTTAAAGTCTTTTATCTTATGTGTTGAATAATTCCTCAAACCCTTTCCTGCACCAACAAACTGCTGACCCAATTTCCTGATAGCTGCCAATCCCTTGGATCTGGTTAGACAAAGGGAATAATTTCTCAGGTCACTGTATATAGCAGCACTCCAAATCAGAGTGGATAACGTAGCCAGCACGTCAGATGTTAAATTCCCCAATGGTCCTCCAAACGTTAATAATGCAAATTGTAAATTTCATCCAGAAATCCTGGCCCATGTAATTTATTCATTTATAGGATGACATCTCACTGGTACTTAAATAAAACATTTGTTGCCCGTTCTTAGTCAACTGTGAGAAGCTGGTGGGGAGCCATATTCTCAAACCACAGCAGTCCTTGTGAAGGTACATCCACAGTGCTCTGAGGAAGGGAGTTCTCGGACTTTGACCCAGCGACAGTGAAGGAACAGGGATATACTTCCAAGTCAGGATGGAGAGTGGTTTGGAGGGGAACATCAAGGGGGAGGTGCTCCCTGTATTTGCTGGCCTTGTCCTTCCAAGTGGCTGAGCTTAAATCCCCACACTCTGGTTAAGAATGAATATTGTATGAGAAACAGGACCAGAGCAATCCATGCTTTATTGTTGTGTCAAAAATTTCCGAGCTCAAAGACTTGCAGTTCATGACAGCTCCCTACCTCCCATTCCCAAGTCAGGTTCCGACAGGGAGTTCTGCTGTGTCACCCATTCCCTGACTTTTTACCTGTCTCATTAATCTTGCGTATAGAAGCTTGTCAAAAACCCTTTGAAAGTCCAGAGCTATAACACCCACTGCATTATTCTTGTCAAAAATGGCAGTAATGCCACCAAAACATCGAGAAATGTAATTAAATATGATCACCCTTTCTGAACCAACACAGACAAGTTCCATTTTTATATTTGTGTCCATGTTGGATCCTCTACCGTGGCCTTAAATAGTGTCCTAGCTTCGAGCCTGTTATCAAAGTATTTGTTAATGCGGTATGGGGCGGCACTGTGGTTCAGTGGTTAGCACTGCTGCCACACAGCACCACGGTCCCAGGTTCAATTCCAGCCTTGGGTGACTGTCTGTGTGGAGTTTGCACATTCTCCCTGGATCTGCGTGGGTTTTCTCCGGGTGCTCTGGTTTCCTCCCACAGTCCAAAGTTGTGCAGGTCAGGTGGATTGGCCATGCTAAATTGCCCATAGGGTTAGGTGCATTAGTCAGAGGGAAATGGGTCTGGGTGGGTTACTCTTCGGAGGGTCGGTGTGGACCTGTTGGGCCGAAGGGCCTGTTTCCACACTGTAGGGAATCTAATCTAATCATATTGAATAATAACAGTACATTCGCCAACTTGCTGAGGTTCTCTTGTAAATCATTAAGTATTACTTACCACATTTCTCTTTTAATTGTGAATGAATTTAATCAGGACAAATTTTGAGCCTAACTTTGATGCTGTATGAACACTGCCTAACCCCTCCTAAAACCATCCCTCTAGATCTGCTCCTGAATTTGCTTTCAGTTCTCTTCCTTCTGTAAAATTTTTAATAGCAATTAACTTAGCTGTACTCTATAAGGACACAATTCAGAAATATTCTAAAATGTACAGCCTTTGTATAAAACATACTGTTTAAGCTACATATATCACATCCTACAGTGAATCATTCCTTTTATTGCTCTGAAACTCAACCCTCATTGTTTCAGGAACAATTTTAAATTGATCATCCCATTTCGCTGTCTCCTCACACTGGAGAAACGTTTAATCACACAACAGACACCCTTCGTCTTTAACTTGCTTTAAAACTCTCTATTAAATCTCCAGTGATGCTTGTACCCAGGGAATAATTGAAATAGTCACAAGAGTCTACAATGTGAAGGACATCAGAGCAGAAAGCGTAGAGGACAACAGACTCATGAGTTCCTATTAGATCACCAGTGATCATACCCAAAGGATCTAGAATGGTCACAAAGACATGTTCTCTCAAGTCAGCCACAAATCAGCTTTTCAAGTGAAATTTACTTGTCCTCTTGCTGTTAGTAAGCAAGGCAATTCTCAGTCAGTTTGTTGTACTCATAACTAAAGATTTTCCTAAATTTGCTTTAGAAGGGCAGCACAGTGGCTCAGTGGTTAGCGCCAGGGACCTTGGTTCGATCCCAGCTTTCGGCAGCTGTCTGTGTGGGGTTTGCACGTTCTCCCTGTGTCTGCGTGGGTTTCCTCCGGGTGCGCCGGTTTCCTCCCACAGTCCAAAGATAGGTGAATTAGAGGGGGTCAATTTAAAATGGAAATGAGGAGACATTTCTTCAGCCAGAGAGTGGTGGGCCTGTAGAATTCATTGCCATGGAGCACAGTGGAGGCCGGGACGTTGGGTGTCTTCAAGGCAGAGATTGATAAATTCTTGATCTCGCAAGGAATTAAGGGCTATGGGGAGAGTGCGGGTAAGTGGAGTGGACTCGATGGGCCAAATGGCCTTGCTTCCACTCCTATGCCTTATGGTCTTATGATCCAATGTCCTGTTGTGTCCAGGGATGTGCAGATTAGATGGATTAACTATGGGGAATACAAGGGTGGGTTTGGGTGCTCTCCGTACGGTCAGTGTGGACTCGATGGACCAAATGGCTTGCTTCTACACTGGAGGGATTCTTTAACTAGGTGTGCTTTCTGTTCCAGTTCAATCACATCCATAGTGGGGATTTCTGTGACAATCCCCTCTCAGAGATAGGTAAGAATCACACCAGTTGAATCCAAGCTAGCATCTCAGAAATGAGCGCTTTGTACCACAATGGATACAAGGAGCACGGAACCACATGGTCCCTCCCCTTCTCTTAGTTGAGGTTGGGAGTAATTCAGGATTCACAGGACACATCAAAAGGAAGGACAGGACATTGGGAAAGGTGCAAAAAAAAGAGCTATAGGAAGAGGCTGAATAGGCTGGTGCTATTTCCCTGGAGCATCGGAGGCTGAGGTGTGACCTTATAGAGGTTTATAAAATCATGAGGGACATGGATAGGGTAAATAGACAAAGGTCTTTTCCCTGGGGTGGGGGAGTCCAGGACTAGAGGGCATAGGTTTAGGGTGACAGGGGAAGGGATCTAAGTGGCGACTTTTTCACACAGAGGGTGGTACATGTATGGAATGAGCTGCCGGAGGATGTGGTGGAGGCTGGTACAATTGCAACATTTAAAAGGCATCTGGATGGGTATATGAATAGAAAGGGTTTGGAGGGATATGGGCCAAATGCTGGCAAATGGGACTAGATTAATTTAGGATATCTGGTTGAGATATCTGGTCAGCATGGAGGAGTTGGACCGAAGGATCTGTTTCTGCGCTGTACAGGTCTACGACTCTACGTTCCTGCCTTCTAAACAGCTCGTTTTACAATTCCGGACAAGTACACGAAAGGCGAAGGTCATCCTACAACCCAATCAAAATAAGGAGCGGAGCTCAGATTGGAAATGTGTGAGTAATCCTCCTCTCCCCCCCATTCTGCAGTAATGGCAGCTTCCAATATTCAAGCCAACCACACAGGATTCATGCTTTTATTTGTTCAAGGAATGCGGGCACAATGGAAAGGTCTAAATTTGTTGCCCATCCCTGTTGCCCTTAAACCGAGTGGCTTGTTAACATATTTCAGAGGGTGGGTAAGAGTCAACCACATTGCTGTGGGTCTGGAGTCACATACAAACCAGAGTGGGTTAGGCAGACATCTTTCCCTGAAGGACGTGACTGAACCATTGGCGTTTTAACCACCTTTGAATATAGTTTCTTGGTCACCAGCTTTCAATTCATGATTTTTAGAATGGCATTTCACTTCCATCATATCTCCACACCATCAGCTTGGGTCACGGGATTACTGGTCCAAAGGCGTCACAATGCTACCATCTCTAATTGAGCATTCAACAGTACTTTTCTAAGATTACATCTCTCTCCAAACACTACAAAGTCCCAGCAAACCTGCCATCTAAACATTTGTTGGTCCACGATAGAAATAGATCTGCCAAAATCTGGCATTCTCCACATTATTCACATCTAACATTGACTTCTCAGCAGCATCTTCAAACCCCATGACCTCTGCCAACGAGAAGGACAAGAGCAGCAGATACACGGAAAAACCACAACCTGCTAGTTTCCCTGTGAGGTACTCACCATCCTGACTTAGTAATATACTGCCATTCCTTCACTGCCACTGGGTCAGAATCCACGATCCCCAAGAGTATTTGGGTGTAGAAACCCAAACATATAAATAGAAAGCAGGGATCATGAACAATGTTTCACCTGGAGGCCCATTGAAGATGTTACCTAGTAGGGTGACGAAACGTCTGGAAATGAGCCTTCCAGCTTGGCGAGCAAACCTGTATCCTGAATGGACATGTTCAAGCAGATGGCCAACCTCCATCTTCTCAAGTACAAACGGCGCTGTAAGTGTCAGTCGGGCCAATTATACCCCAGAGCTGGACTGAAATAGTCACAACAGTCCACCATGTGAAGGAAAGCATAGCAGAAAATATTGGAAAACAGATCCATTAATCCTTGGTCTTGTTAGTTACCATACCATAGAATCCCTACTGTGGAAACAGGCCATTTGGCCCAACAAGTCCACACCAACCCTCCATAGTGTATCACCCAGACTCATCCCCTTACCCTATACCCCTACATTTCCCATGGCTAACCCACCCAGCCTGCACATCCCTGGACACCATAGGACAATTTAGCATGGCCAACCCACCTAACCTGCACATCTTTGGACTGTGGGAGGAAACCGGAGCACCCAGAGGGAACCCATGCAGACATGGGAAGAACGTGCAAACAGGCAGTCGTCTGAGGATGGAATTGAACCTGAACCTCTGGTGCTGCGAGACTGCAGTGTGAACCACTGAGCTATCATGCCACCCAAGTCAAAACATAAGTCAACATCTTCTGCTGAAAGGAGCAAGTGAGGACTCCAAATGCTGGAGCTCTGAGTCGAGAGTGTGGTGCTGGAAAAGGCAGCATCTGAGGCGCAGGAGAATCGACGTTTCGGGCATAAGCCCATCATCCCCATTCGCATCTTCTGCTGAAAGTCTGTAACGTGTTCTCTAGCTGTTGGTAAGCAAGTCAAATCTCTGGCATGTGTAAAGAATATTAACTAATGACCCTCTTAAAGATGCTTCAAAAGAGTACGACATCTAAAGCTTACCTTCAATTCCACTGTTCTATCGCCAAATTAATCCAACTTAAACCTACAAGAGTAGTGAGGAATGAGGGATGGTGATGTTTCTTTCAGAGGTTATTCTTGGGTATGTTCACTGACATTGTAGCACATCAATGTAAGTCACATTACATTTCAATTTCACTTCAGCTTGATGTGATTGTTTATTTCTCTTAGTCAAAAGGTTTCAAGTTCAAACTGAAAGTACATTATCAAGGGAGTGTTACACTGTCAGAGGCACCAACATTCAGAAGAGATGTTAAACCAAAACCATGTCCGTCCTTTCAGATACGTGTCAAAGATCCTGTGACGCTCCTTGATAAAGAACAGGAAAGTACTCCCTGGAGAAACTCAGCAGGTCTGGCAGCATTTGTGGAGAGAGAAAGGTTCAAGCTCAACATGGCGCCTTCTTTATAACTATTCTGAAGAAGTCATGTCGGACTTGAAAATGTCAACTCTGCTTCTCTCTCCTCAGATGTTGAGTTTGTCCAGCACTTTGTTTTTATTTCAGGTTTCCAGCATTGGCAGTATTTTCCTTTTGTTTGAGTTGTCTCTGGTGCCGTGATCATGATTTATCCCTGAACCAACATCACAACAACAGATTATCAGGTCGTCATCAAACTGTGCGGTTCTGAAGGAGGGGAACCGGGTCTGAAACATTAACTCAGCTATCTCTCCACAGATGCTGCCAGATCTGCTGAGCTTTTCTAACAATTTCTGTTTTTGTTGAGGGGCTTGTGGAATCTTGCTGTGTCGAAATTTGCTGCTATTTCCCCTACATGACATCATCTAAAATCTGGTGGTCATAGAAGAAAATATTTAAATACATTCGTTTTCTCTTTCGTTCAGTTCTGAGGGGTTGCTGCACTGTCTGATGTGCTGTTTCTCAGAAATAAATTAATATCCCATTTCCTGCTCCAGTATATATAGAAGATGCTAAACCCCAAGAATTCCCCTGATGTTCTAACCAACATTAATCCCCCATTGCCAGAATTAGCTTAAGTGATCAATTAAGTTTTGCTTTGTGTGGGATCTTATAGTTTATGGATTCGCTACTATTTTTATCTCCAAGGCAACACTTCTTACTCATTTTGGGATTGAGGATGTCAATGGCGAGGCCATCCCTAATTACCCAGGGGGCAATTAAGAGTCAACTACATTGCTGTGGGTCTGGAGTCACATGTTGGCCAGACCAGGTAAGGATGGCAGTTTCCTTCCCTGAAGGGCATTAGCGAACCAGATGGGTTTTCCTGACAATTAATTCATGGTCATCATTAGACTATTAATTCCATATTTTTACTGCATTCAAATTCCACAATCTGTCCTGGCAGAGTTCGAACCTAGGTTCCCAGAACATCAGCTGAGTCTCTAGGTTAACAGTCCAGTGATAATACCGCCAACCCAATACCTCCCCCTTGTACTTCAATAGGACTGTGAGACATTCTAATGTTGGGGTAAGCATGTGTTCAATGCAAATTCTCACTCGCTTGTTTCTTCTCTGTACTAACAGAAAATGAAAGCAATTAATTTTCTGAAAAGCTCCAAATTGTTGCTTCACGTCTGATACGGGTAGTAGGTGTGGCTGATACATGTACCTCACCTCTGTGCTCTTTCGCAAATCTTACTCCTCTGACCTCACTTTGCTTTTTTCCTGAGACAGTCACTCCTTCCCAATTGGAGATTCACCCTCACTACTTCATTGAAATGCCCAAGAGTCGCTCAGTAAAATGGCCATTTTAGTTCATTCTCTTCCCTTCCCCCAGGTTATTATTGAACAACATTCTTAACTGTACATGGGCATCACTGGAATTGTCAGCAGTTATTGACTGTCCCTAATGGCCCCTGAATTGACTGGCTTAGACAGACGTCCATGCAAAAGTGTTAGTGGGTTTCTTGGGTGGCACAGTGGCTAGCACTGCTGCCTCACAACGCCAGGGACCCGGGTTCAATTCCAGCCTTGGGCGACTGTCTGTGTGGAGTTTGCACATTCTCCCTGTGTCTGCGTGGGTTTCCTCTGGGTGCTCCGGTTTCCTCCCACAATCCAAAGATGTGCAGGTCAGGTGGATTGGCCATGCTAAACTGCCCATCGTGTTGTTAGGTCAATTAGTCAGTGGGGAGCGGGTCTGGGTGGGTTACTCTTCGGAGAGTCGGTGTGAACTTGCTGGGCTGAACAGCCCGTTTTCACATTGTAAGAAATCTAATCTTGAACCGCGGCAGTCTGTGTGACGTAGATACACCCATTGTTGGGAAGGAGCCCAGAGACAGTGAAGGAACGGTAATATAATTCCCAGTCAGGATGGGGAAGTGGCTTGGAGGGGAACTTGCAAGGGATGGTGTTCTCATCTATCTCCTGCCCTTGCCCTTCGAGAGGATGGAGTGTAGATTTAGAAGGTGCTGTCGAAAGAACCTCAGTGAGTTGCTGCAGTACATCTTGTAGATGCTACGTACTGCTGCAACTGGGCAATGGTGATTGAATGGTGGAGGATGTTGTGCCAATTAAACGGGCTGCTTTTGTCCTGGACGGTGTCAGGCTTCGAGTGTTATCAGACCTACACCCAGCCAGGCTATTGTTCCATCACACTCCTGACATGTGTCTTGTAGATGATGGACAGGCTTTCAGGAGTCAAAGTACTTGTCCCTGAGTTCTCAGACTGTGAACTACTCTTATAGTCACATTATTCCCATAGCTGATCCAGATCAGTTTCTAATCAATAATAATTGCTGCAGTTCCAGCGTTACACATGCGTATAAATCTGATAGAGTTTTATAACAACTGATGTGATTTCACACCACCATTTCAAAGACTTATTTTCACAATCCAGATGTACAGATCATTCGGCCATAACGTGCGTTTTATTAACGCAAATTCACTGTAACGCGATTGCCAAATTAGGGACGTTGTTTCAAAGGCGCAAACTTGAAAACGTGTGTTGACTGTAATGCGATTACATCGCCAACACTAAGCGCTGTTTCTAAAGCGCAATTTTTCTATAATAAGAATGCAACCATTGCGTTACAGAAGAACTGTGTGTATGAACTGAATTTTAATTCTACCAGCCGCTGGTGTAGGAATTGAATCAGTGTCACTAGAGCCTTAATCCAGGCCTCTGTAAAACTAATCCATAGATGTCACTACTATGATACAACTATGAATATTTTAAAAGCCGTCGATCAATTTAATTTTTGGGTCATAAATCCTGAGAGGACACAAGGATTCTTTCTGGGTTTCTCTGGACTGGTGAAAACTGTCACCCTCACTGAAGAAGGTTGGGGTGCCATGGGTGGCTCAGTGGTTAGCACTGTTGCTTCACAGCACAAGGGATCTGGATTCAATCCCAGCCTCAGGCGATTATCTGTGTGGAGTTTGCATGTTCTCCCAGTGTCTGCCTGGGTGTGCTCCAGCTTCCTCCCACAGTCCAAAGACCTGACGGTTAGGGGGGTTTGGCCGTGGGAAATTGCTCAGTGTCCAGGGATGAGCAGGCTAGATGAGGTTAGCTATGGGTAAGGCAGAGTGGTTGTGGTGGGTCTAGGTGGGATGCTCTTTGAAGGGGTGCTGTGGAGTCAATGGGCCAAATGACCTGCTTCCACACTGTAGGGATTCTCTTTAAAAAAAAAAATAGCTGCAAGTCAGGACTGGATGCTATACCAACAATTCTGGCTTTTCCATTTTTCTCCAGAATTACAGGTTTAAATGGAAAAATGGAGTTGGAGTGGGTCGGTATACCATCATCAAAGATTCATTGGGAGGATGTTTGTGTCAAATCAGAATTCGATGGGTATCATTTAGATCAGTCCCATGTCCAATCAAAGGATCTCTGAGTTTCAAACTGTTTGTCACAAAGCAGCATTTGGATCCATCACCAGAATTCTCACAGCAGTCTCTGCCTGTCTTTTTGCTTTGTTCTATTATTAGAAACTAGTCAGTGACCACAGAACCCTGCTGAGCACCACCGCCTCATTGCTTCAGAGTGCTGTTATTTCCCTGTGCCCTTAATATGTATAGCGTTCACTGCTGACAATGGTAAGTGCCAGGTACCATTGATCAGTTGCTGCAGGTGCTCCCTGCATCCTTAATCAATGTCCCAGCAAAGAAAAGGACAAAAATTGAGATGGATAGGCAGTGAGAAAAATTCATCGTCCTGTCAATTGCCTCACAGTTGTGCTCAGCTGAGGCCATGCAATCAGCATGTGTAAATCCAGCAGCTCACGTCTTCATTTCCAAAGCTTATTAATGTGCAAAGCACCTGCACCAGAATTAACATACCGTGCCTTCCAGAAGGATGGTTATTCTCCTACGTCTTTGCTTGCGTTTGGGACAAGTACTGTCCAGTTAAGTAGCTGCATTTTCACTTCTCTAAGTCACACAGCCAGAATAAAATGCCTTAAGCTTTGTTGTTCTGTACAGAATTATCAAAGGCATGATCGATGGAACGGGTGATGTGCCTTTCAGGAGGTTTGGGGGCATTATGCAGTGGATTAGAACCTTTATAGACCACTGTCTGAACCACCAAGATAGAAATTGGCAGTGGAGGGAGCAGAAAACTATCATTATTTTCAGACTTCGTGCTGGACAGAATGGGAGACAGGGAGCAGAAGGGAGAGGCGAGTTAAATGGACAGGTCTCTTGAATTTATGGAGATCCACCAGCCCAGGCAAGACTTCTGCATTAAACCATGACCCTGCAGATATATCTGCATCATCCTTGACTATGCAGAATTGGGAACATCCCATTTGGGTCAGGGAGGGTTGCAGGCCGAGGAGGGATATCCTGATACACAAGGCGGGGAAAAGCCCACTAATTGAAAGCTCGGTTCAATATTTGGATGTAGGGTGGGCAATTAGAGCCATTCTTCCAACTGTCACACAGCAACCAGTTCGTTAATCTCTCAATAAGAATGATTTATATAGAATTATCCAACACAACACAGAAAAAGGTTATTCCACTTAACAGGTCCACGCCGGTGTTTATCTCCCAGCTGAAGCTTCTGTCATCCCTCTCCATCTCACCCAATCAACGTGGCTCTCATGTTTCTCTCATTTTCCCGTAAATCCAGCTCAATGTCACACTCAATCGACACCTCATCACTGTTTGGGGACAGAAGCCCCTTCTGAATTCAGGGACTGAAGACAGACAACTCATTCCCACACTTCTAGCTGTTTCCCCACTGCTCCAACAATGCTCCCAATCAAAACATTTACCAAATTTACTTTTACAAGTTAGGATTTGACCTGCTGTCATGAGCCTTTCAGACAGAGCACTGCAGCACCTCACTGTGAGAGATTGCCCCTTTCCGATTTATTAGTGACCATCTGATGACAGCTGACTGAACGTGCATCATCAGGCAGCGTTTCCTGGGGCAGAGTTTAATGGTGTGCCTTATCAATGTGCAAACTGTAACGAGGTGGTGATACTCATGAATTGGCACAAGTTGTTGCCTGACCTGTGTTCCTCCAGCACTTGCCTCATTATAATGTGACCCCCACCATCAACTGTCAGCCACAAGCAATTACTGGACTGACATCATGAAGATAAAGTCAATTCATTGCAGAAAGGGAGGTTTTGAAACAAAATGGGATCTTTCCAATGGAAACCTTTATTTTCCAGTGTTACCACTCAGCTCTGGCCTGGAAATGGACAATTGACACTATAGACTCGCTCTTATATGTTCTTAATATGTATCTTTATTAAAACAGCTTTAAGAGCAAAAGTAGGCCATACAGCCCTATAAAGCAAAACTTAGTTTGCAGAACAGGTGGTCGGGTCTCTTGCTCTAAGTCCCACTCTAGCCCACTGTTCAAAATGATGCTCCGGGTCACTGCCAAGGGAGTGCTGCACTGTCAGAGGGTCAGTGCAGAGGGCGTGCTGCACTGTCGGAGGGTCAGTGCAGAGGGCGCGCAGCACTGTTGGAGGGTCAGTGCTGAGGAAGCACTGCACTGTCAGAGGGTCAGTACCAAGGGAGCAGGTCACTGTCGAAGGGTCAGCACTGAAGGACTGCTAAATTGCCTGGCAGTCAGTAGTGAGTGAGTGTTGCACAGCCAAAGTGTCTCTACTGAAATAGCAGGGCATTGTTGAAGGATCAATACTTCCGACACTGTCAGAGAGGAATTAATAGTTAGAGGGAAGCTTTGGGAGCACTGCATTGTCAGAGAGCCAGTACTGGGCAAACATTGCACTACTGGAAGGGACATCCCTGAGGGAATGCAGCACTGATGGAGGGGCAGTATTGAGGGTGTACTGGGCTGTGGAAGAGTCTACTCCGAGGGAGTATCCCACTGTCAGATGGACAGGACTGACGGATTCTCTGCACTATTCAAGATGTTATTTTTAGATTGGATTTTATATGGAATCTAGCCATTCAAGATCTCATAGCATTAACTGAAGAGGGGAGAATTCTCCAGGTGGTCCTGGCCAATATTTATCCCTCAAAAATACTCTGGTTAGTTCGGTTTGCCTTTTTTGTAAAATCTTACTGTGCTGATTGGTGCTGTAGGGAGTTGCAGTTGTCAAAGACGACACTTCAAAAGTATTTCATTGGAAAATCCTGAAGGAACCAGAGGCAATATATAAACACAAGGCCATTCTGGCTATTGAGGGAGTGCAGCGTAGGTTCATGAGGTCAATTCCTGGAATGGCGGGATTACCTTACACTGAAAGACTGAAGCGACTGGGCTTGTATACCCTTGAGTTTAGAAGACTGAGAGGGGATCTGATTGAGACGTATAAGATTATGAAAGGATTGGACACTCTGGCAGCAGGAAACATGTTTCTGCTGATGGGTGAGTGCCGAACCAGAGGACACAGCCTAAAAATACGGGGTAGACCATTTAGGACAGAGATGAGGAGAAACTTCTTCACCCAGAGAGTGGTGGCTGTGTGGAATGCTCTGCCCCAGAGGGCAGTGGAGGCCCAGTCTCTGGATTCATTTAAGAAAGAGTTGGATAGAACTCTCAAAGATAGTGGAATCAAGGGTTATGGAGATAAGGCAGGAACAGGATACGGATTAGGAATGATCAGCCATGATCATATTGAATAGCGGTGCAGGTTCGAAGGGCTGAATGGCCTACTCCTGCACCTATTGTCTATTGTCTCTTCCCCCTTTAACCTCACAGCCATAGCTCCTGTACAGCAGTGACAAGTATTTCACAAAACCCTTACTCCAACAACAGGAAAAGATAATTTTAAAAATGGTTTCAACTGGATTGAGAGACACAGAACTACAAAATAAGGGTAAGAAGCTTTCGCCTCTAATGTGTTGTCTGGCTAGTTCCCTGAGGAAGAAAGTAAAGGCAATTTTTCATGTTTGCTCCCAGAATGAGAGTGCTGCTGGCTGAGCCAGCATTTATTGCCCATTCCCAATTGCACTCGAGAAGTTGGTGAGTAGCTGCCTTTATGAAGTGCTGCAGTCCATGTAGTGTAGGGACACACCCATAGTTCTGGAGGGGAAGGAGGTCCAGGGGGTTTGACACAGCAACAATAAAGGAACAGCTAGGTAGTTCCAAGTCAGGATGGTGCACGACTTGGAGGGGAACTTGCAAGTGCTGGCATCCCCATGTCTCTGCTGCCCATCGTCTTTCCAGATGGAAGAGGTCACGGGTTTGGAAGGTGCTATTAAAGGAGCCTTGGTGGATACAAATTGCCTCATGCTCCTGCAGACAGTACACAAACACTGCTGCCACAGGCGATGGAAAAAGTGAATATTTAAACTGGAGGACGTACTTGAACTTAATGTTCTCTTACCGAGTAACCCCTTAACTAGGAACAAGAAGAATTATAAGGAATGCCCTCTTGTTAGCTCAGGTCCAGGATTGAAGTCGTGAATTGCTAAATTGAACATTAACATCAAGAAGAAAGGATACTCTGGTCACATTATTATTTACAAGATTTGGTGATACCAAAATTTAAAGAGAACCAACTAAATTAATTTGGTGTGCTGTCAAGTTTTTGATATTTACAGAAACCTCACAAACATTATTCGGACACTGTGGGGGCAAGAGACTCAGGGCTAAGGGTGAAGGAGACTCATGGACACAAGAATTAATCCTCAAAATGAAACCCAGTAAACACTCTGAAGCTGTAGAACCTCTAGAGCAAATTTCACTTTGGAAAAATAATGAGATTAAACATGAACTGAGATTATTTGTTAAAGAAATCATAACTTAGGCTGATAAAGTCAACTCACCCACCAAATAACTCTACCATTTTGGTTCTCATATGGTTCTGTGTGTTTCATGATGACAGGACCTTGTAATGGTTACTTCGTCTGTAGAATGTACGGCTCAACAGTTTAATTGTTCCTGATGCACTTATTATCAGCTGTCAGTGATTCTAATAGTGTTTGAACTTCTCTCAAAGGCTGCTCTAACATGTACACATTGATGACAATAGTAAAAGGAACAGGAGGAGGCCATTGAGCCCATCAAACTAACTCCAACTTGAAGGGCAGCACGGTGGCGAGCCTTGCTGCCTCTCAGTGGCAGGGACAAGGTTCGGTTCTTTAATAAGATCTGATGAGATTGTAACCTCTACTCCAATTTCCCAGTCACTTAACATATCATTAATAAGGCACAATCTGTTGAGCATAGTAGAACAAAATATATGTAAGAGCTTCAGCATTCAAAATCCTCTTGCAAAGACATCTGAAGAGTGCAGATCCTCCTGTGTGCACCTTCCTCTGCTTGGATCAGATTCTAACATCTCTGTTTGAAGCCTATTCCTACATGAGGTCTAAGCGCCCTCACATGGTATGCTCAGATACTGCAGTTGACATTCCTTTATAAAGAAACTGTCCTAATAGAGTCATGCAGCACATGGTCAGTTTCTTCAGTCCAAACCATCTATGCAACCAAGGTTCCCATGCTAGTCCCACCTGCCTGCATTTGCCCAAATCCCCCTAAACGTTTCCTATTCACTTACCTCTCCAAATGTCTTTTTATAGCTCCGTGGTTAGCACTGCTGCCTCACAGTGCCAGGGACCTAAGTGGACTTCCTTTGGGTGCTCCAGTTTCCTCCCACAGTCCAAAGATGTGCAGGTTAGGTGGATTGGCCATGGGAAATTGCCGCATAGTGTTCAGGGACGTGCAAGTTAGGGGAAATTAGCCATGGGAGTTACAGGGATAGGGTAGCATGGAAGGTTTGGGTGGAATGCACTTTGAAGGGTCTGTGTGGACTCGATAGGCCGAATGGCCTGCTTCCACACTGTGGCAATTTTATGATTCGATGAAACGTTCTAACTGTACCTGCATCGATCATTTCCTCTGGCAGGTCATTCCACATACTGGAGAACTCAGAATATTCATTTGATTAGTAAGAGTAGAAATGGACAAGTATGTTTATCTGTACAGTCTCCAACCAAGGACAGATTCAAAGCTCTGTCTTCAAGCAAAATACAATAGCTATTTACATAGAGTCATAGAGATGTACAGCATTGAAACAGCCCTTTTGGCTCAACTCACACAGGTTGACCAAGTATCCTAAATTAACCTTGTTCCATTTGCCAGGATTTGACCCATATCCCTCTAAACCCTTCGTATTCAGATACCCACCCAGATGGCTTTTAAATGTTTTAATTATACCAGCCTTCACCACTTCCTCTGGCAGCTCATTCCATACGTGCACCACCCTCTGTGTGAAAATGTTGCTCCTTGGATCCTTTTAAATCTTTCCCCTCTCACATTAAATCTACGCCCTCTAGTTTTGGACTGTCCTACCCTGGGGAAAAGACCTTGGCTATTCACCCTATCCACGTCTCTCATGAGTTTTTAAGATTTGCCTGCGGATTGATCTGGATGAATGTTACTGCACTAACTCCAATCCTATGTAAACTGATCACTTTTTGTTCTTATAAAGTTTACAGCTTTTAACAGTGATTTCTGCCAGGAATGAACACACAAGCTCAAGTTACCCAAAAAACAATCTGCAGCACAAGCATTCAAATAAAGAAATTTTGAAAAAATGGTTTGCACATATAGAAATATCTTTGTTTAGTTGTTTCAGAATTACATTCAGATTCGAACAGAGTTCGGTATTGACACATTGTCTTCCCTGCAGCAGGTGGGTGTTTCGGTGGATGAGGGGGTGCTGCAGGGGTCCCAATGCTCAGTGAATCCTCCATCATCTACCTACCTGACACCAACCCATCACCTTCACATTCCGTTTCCTCAACATATCTCCTTCGACGGCTGCTCCTCATACCAATATGGCGGCCTCTCCCAATATCGAACTTCATCTTTCGCCCATCCATCCTCCCCGTTCCATTGCTACCACCCAATTCATTCACCCCTCCCCATCCGATCCTTGATCGTGCATTCTGCTACTGAGGAGTTTCTTGCTACTAGATGCGACTACAGATGAAACTGAAAAGGATTTTTGGTAAAAGCAAGGGATAGAGGATTTGACAGATATTCGTAGAAAACCGACAGCATGGAAGCAGGCTATTCAACCCATCTAGTCAACACTGACACTCTGAAGAGCATCCCAGCCACCCACTTACTCTATCCCTGTAACCTCATTTCCCATGGCTAACCCATCTAGCCTGCACACCCTGAACACTATGGGACAATTTAGCATGGCCAATCCACCTCAGCTGCACATCTTTGGACTGTGGGAGGAAAGGAGAAAGTGAGGACTGCAGATGCTGGAGATCAGAGTTGAGAGTGTGTGGTGCTGGAAAAGCACAGCAGGTCAGGCAGCATCTGAGGGGCACTCTCGACACTTCACAACCCAGGAAGTACTTTTCCAGTGCCATCACTGTTGTAGTCCACAAAAATAACTTGGCTGACAATGTGCACAAAAGCAAGATCCAACAAGTAGCCATTAAGTGAGTGAGTATATAGTCCGACTATGGCAGGAAAGCACAAAGAATTCCTCAGTGGAATAGACCAGTGTTCAGGCTCCTAAGCCAGAAGCTCATCTGCTCCATCAGCTTTTCTTTTTGGTTTTGTTTTCACTTTGTGGTTTTTTCCTTACCTTATGAAAAGCAGCTGCATCGGTGATGACGTCGGTGGTGGCAAGGTGGATCACCATGGACTGTGGAAGTGGCAAGCGAGCTTTTGGGTTCTGGGTGGTGAAAGGCAAGTTTGGGCCCAGTCTGGGACCCTATAGTATTGGCAGCAGCACTGGCGAGGTCAGACCAGAGTGTAGACTCAGGTCACCAGCAGCAGGATGGAGTTTGGACCCAGCGACATTGGATGCGGCTGCATCAGCGAGGTTGGCTCAGAAGGCAGTATGGAGTCGGTCGAGTGCAGGACCCAGGAGAATCAGTATCGGTGGCAGCTGTGTTAGTGAGGTCGGCCCAGCGAGGACCCAGGGGTGGTGGCATCAGTGGCGGCATGATGGTGGTGAAGAATGGTGACCGTGATCCAGCAGCAATGGTGTAGGGACTTGAGTCTGGCTGACTACTACGTGCTGGTGACGGTCTCCGCATCGGGGTGGAAGAGTGCCCAGATCCAGGTCCGTGACTAAGGCACTTAGGGCAGGCTGGAAAGTTGAACATTGTTTTCTGCACTTATATTCTACATTTTGGTTTACTCATCTGCATTTCAAGTTGGTGCCAGAGAATGGTGACACTACGCAAGTAGTTCTTGTATGACGTGATGGTTGCATTCTTGTGTAACCCAGTGTTATAGAAAAATTTTGCTTTAGAAACAGCACTTAAAGTGTTGGCGAAGTAATCACGTAACAGCCAACACCTAATTTAGAAGTTTGTACTTTAGAAAGTGTCCCCAATTGGTCAATCACATTACAGTGAATTCGCATTAACAAAACAAGTGTTATACCTGAATGACCTGCACAACATTTTCCAATGTATTTGGTAACAAAACACACTCGACAATAAACAAATCAAATGTGAATATAAAAGATTTCATGATTCCATTCTGAAGTGAGGCAGGGGAGCTCTCTCTGCTGCTTTAACATTTATCCCTGAAACAGCATCACGGAAAGCAATTTAAGTTTCCTGTTAATGAGGACCTAGCCATTCATTGACGGCTGTGTTCCTTACATTACAAGAACAGCTGCACTTCAAAAGAACGCTCCAGTGCTTGCAAAGTGCTACAGGCTTTCCTGGAGGTCATAAAAGGTGCTGCCCGAAAACAAGTCTTTCTTTCCTCTCGGGGTTCTTTAAAACAGTCACCGAGAGGTCGGTCAGACTATGTGGACATCTCATCTGAAGAAAAGTTCTCCCAGGCATAGGAGCTCAAGCTTTGCATTTTCAAGGCAAGACGGTTTTAGTTTCTGCAAAGTTAAAAAAATCACACAACACCAGGCTATAGTCCAACAGGTTTATTTGGAAGCAATAGCTTTTGGAGCGCTGCTCCTTCATCAGGTGGTTGTTTCTGCAGTTATGTTAGGCCAGTGCAGCTTGGACCCAGCAATAGTAAAGTGTAAGCAGTATGAGACACCCAACAAAAACAAAGTTAAAGATTGGCTTCCACTCGGTGTTCAGCCCAAAAAGCTTAAACCACATGCCCTTGCTACATTATGAAGGACTCAAATTATTGATATTAACTGGACATAAAAAATAGGCAATGGGATATGAAAATGCAATCTCTTCAAAGGTAAAAAGCCCAAGAGAATGTGCTAGAGGACCTTGCAGTGGGGAATAAACCAGAGGATCGAGCAATAAAAGGGGAACAATCTCTGGAAAAGCGACCAGAATACAAAGTTTTAAATGACATTAAGTAGAACAGTAATTGCTAGAACAAATTAGAGACAAGCAGATATTGAGGGATAAGAAATGAACATGGGGGGAAAAGAAACAGCAGTAATAGTGGCAGACAATGACTGGATAACAATGGGAAAGCTTTAAAATGGCATTAAACAGAATACAGGAAAAATAGAGTTTGCCTAAAGAAAAGAACAAAACTAAACATCAGTGAGATTCCACAGTTGAATAAAGACATAAGGGAACAATTGAAAGTTAGGAAAGAAGCATATATCAAGTACAGAGACACAGAGATGTGCACAATATAAGGGAATAGAGAGATTAGAACAGAATTTAAAAATGGAAATCAAACAGTAACTATGCAATTGTTATTAAGGAGGCTTGTGTTTGAGAGAGAACCCCCCTGGGTATTTCTAGATTTTAAATAAGTGTATGCACAGACTAAGTGATTTTTAGTCACTGCACGTTTTGTCATAAGATTCCTTAGCCTTAAAATGCTGAGCTGAGTGAAAAAGGAAAACTATGTAAAAGCAGCTTCAGAAAGTTGTGTTTTGTTGTGCAGAAAATCAATGAGCTGAATTATGGCCCCAGCTGATATTAATAAAGAACAAGCCAGATCCCTGGTTAGTTACATCCCTAGTTTAGTTTTTTTTCCTCAGTGAGGCTGAGTTACTAAACACAGTTATGAGACCACCAGTGTACTTTTAACACGAAGAATAAAACATTTATTAAACAAAAAATGTAATTACACCAAGAAAAAAGTATTTCGTTACAGAAAAGGATTCAAACTGTCATTACAGCATTTACCACAGGAAAACCTCACGATACACTTCACAGAAAAGCCCCTTCCCTCAGGGTCAGACCGAGACAGCTGACCCCAGTTTCATTACAGCGAGCGACTACGCAGCCACTACTTGCTTTTTCCCATCATACTGTACCTCCTCCTGAGGCACAAACTCAAAACTAAATTCACTCACACTTTTAACCTCAGCAAACTTGTGTTTCCTGAGCTGAGCAGGCCAGTTACCTTGCCTCCAATTTCTGGCACACCTGAACATATTTGCTGGCTGGTTCTGCTCCTTGGTATATCTGAAGTTCTGTCAGTAGGTAATAGCACCTTTTCCCCGACTTCAGCTTTCTTTTAATATTGCATCAAACAATTCAACACTAAATCCTGACTTCAGTGTTGTAAAACCTCATTTAAAGGCATGGAAATAGCACAAAACAGCAGACTTCTCTTAACCACTCTGATAAATTTAAAATGAAAAGCACACTTCCTCCTTAGGACACAGTACAAAAACAAATTCAACTTCAAGTTATATATTGTTTCCAACAGCTAGCTTTGCATGGCCGTTTGTTTATAACTAGTAGAGGTAGCTTTCCATACTTGATCAATATTTAAGCAAATCTATATGGTCGACTGAACAGTTAGTGGTTAAGTCAATCAAAAAAACTGAAACAGATGATTGTTGACTCTCTGGGTCGGAGGGATACATTGTACATGAAGCTTTGAATTATGTATGGAATTGATCAAATGCAACTGTGAAGATCAAGCATGGGCGTAAACAAATTCTTAAAACGACAATTTTCAACAGTTGAAAATTCTTTGCTGCGAAGGTAGAGCTGTCCATGTTGAGAGATTCATTGAGCTTCCATTACGAAAAGAGCTGACATTTTGATTCTCAACCAGAAGCTCAGCATTTATCAAAGTGAGTGTATTAGTGACCAGATAAAAACATACAATCTATATAACATAAGCTTTTTATTTTCAACTTATACATGAATTTATTTTTAACACTTGAAAGATTTTTGGTAGTGCAAAATTAGCAAATCTTTAGAATATTAACTGAAACAATCAACATTCAGATACAAGAGAATGTTGATATCAGTACAAGCACGCCTATTCTTCTGCATAGAAAAGATACCAATAGTTCACAGAATTCATACATTGAGAATCATATTTCATTAGAAGTAAGAAAATATATAGTTGCAGTGCAAATTACAGTTTTGTGGAAAAGCAAACACTGGACATTAATTTAGTGCAAAAGGAGCAGGAGTGCATAACACCTCAGGGCTTCAAAAACCTCAGTGATTTTCGTTTCACCAGCTGTTGCTGCTGCCTTGCTGCCTGAGCTTCTTCAAGAGCATCGATCATCCTCTGGAATAGAGCATTCACATTCAAGTTACTGACTATTCTTGTAAAACTAAACGTCAAAAGCTCAAGCATGAAGTTCATCAAATTACGTGCTGCATGGTTAAAGTCATAGAGAGTTAAACAGTGCCTTTTAAATCCACAAAGACTTTGTGTCAGAGAACAAAGGACTGCTTTCTCCCCCTCCCCCCACCCCAGCCATTCATTATCCTGACTTGGAAAGGCATTGCAGTTCCTTCAGTATGTCCATATTACAAAGGAGGAAGTGCTGGATGTCTTGAATCACATAAAGGTGGATAAATCCCCAGGACGTGATCTGTACCCTAGAATTCTTTGGGAAGCGAGGGAAGTGATTGCTGGACCTCTTGCTGGGATATTTGGATCATCGATAGTCACAGGTGAGGTGCCGGAAGACTGGAGGTTGGCTAACATGGTGCCACTGTTTAAGAAAGGTGGTAAGGACAAGCCAGGGAACCGTAGACCAGTGAGCCTGACCTCGGTGGTGGGCAAGTTGTTGGAGGGAATCCTGAGGGACAGGATGAACATGTATTTGGAAAGGCAAGGACTGTTTTGGTATCGTCAACATGGCTTTGTGCGTGGGAAAACATGTCTCAAACTTGATTGAGTTTTTTGAAGAAGTAACAAAGAGGATCGATGAGAGTAGAGCAGTAGATGTGATCTATATGGACTTCAGTAAGGCATTCGTCAAGATTTCCCAAAGGAGACTGGTGAGCAAGGTTAGATCTCATGGAATACAGGGTGAACTCGTGAATCTGCTATCTCACCTTTTAAATACAGAGACAATGTAAACATTAAAATTATTTTATAAACTAATGAATTATGTGAAATTTATAACTGTGGGTTTCAAATTAGGTATATCGCTCTCGTTTGATTTTCTGTAAACACTCAATATACATTCATTCCAGCCATCTGTAGCTTTAACGTAACATGCACAGGATGCATCACAGCAATGCACCATGGTTATTTCCATAACATTTCCTCTCTGTAAACTCCTTCAACCAGAACTGTTGTAGAAAACACTTCTACATTCCCCTCCAGGCCCCCCACACACATGGGGGTCAATATCCTGTAAACTTTACTGTGACAATGCTATGACTTTAAGAGGTTATTTTGACCTTTTTGTTTGAAAGGGAGGTTTCAAGTTAGAGGTTCTAAACAATAGAAGCAGCCTGGATGGGTGTAGCCAGCTCTCTCAGAGCAGAATTTCTAGTTTGTGATTTTTTTTTAGCTTTGAGATTGAGCATCAGTTGTTGTTGGAGTCTTAACAGTATTGAAAGCTGCAGCAAATGTCTCCTGGCTGCTTAGTCTGAGTTGTCTTTTGATTTTTTCCTTCTGGGCTGCTGGAATTACCTGGGAGACAAATGCATTTTCTGAATTTTGCCAAGGATTGTGTTTAAAGGATATTGCTATATTGGAACAGTTAAATAGTAATTACTGAACCCCCCAATATTCTGTTCAGTTTTTCAATAGAATCAAGTTATTTTAAATCCCTCTTTCTTTAGTTGTATTTCAACTATAGTGTTTCAATAAATTGTTTTGCTTAATGTTTGACCAGTCACACTGCACCTGGAACACGGCACTTCACATTTCCCTTTAAACTTGAAAAAAGTTCAGATCTAGGCTACCTTCTTCATATATTTTGAGAGGTCTTGTCTGGTCCATAACATTACATAACCCCATGATGAAAGCACCATCACCATAAAGATTAGTGTTGGTCCAAGAAGATGGACAAGGTAGAATGAGCAATAAGTGTGGCCTTCTCAGCATTATCCAGAAACTGTTCTTAAATTACACAAAATGATTATAGGCAGATTGTTTCTAATTAAATGTTTGAAGCTTTAAAACTAACTAGTGCATAATTAACAACCAAGAAAAATGCTTAGGGATCCATGGTTCTTACTAAGTTCACACAGCAGTGGTGTAACACAGCATCATGAATAAAATCGAAAGGAATTGCTTGAGAATATCACCAGACTCTACAATAAGTCTTAACTGTGACATGTAGTGTACTGGATTTCTATTAGTGAACCAGATGGATTTTTGAAACAAATTTCACAGTGACCATTAATGAGACTAGTTTTATATTCCAGATTTATTTGAAGGCAATTCAATTCCACCAGCTGCCACAGTGATTCCATAAAGTTCAAATCTCAATCATAGAATTTAGAGAATCCCTACAGTGTGGAAGCAGGCCATTTGGCCCATCAAGTCCACAACGACCCTCCGAAGGAAGGATAACCCACCCAGACCCATTCCCTTACCCTACTTGTGTGTGAAAAGCCTGAATCCGGTTTCTAGATCGAGAAATCAGGATTTGATATAATGAATTGAGTCAGTTTTATTTCTTGAATAAAAACAAAATATCCCAGTTGCTGGAAACCTGAAACAAATGCAGAGAATGCTGGAGAAACTCAGCAGGTCTGGAAGCATCTGGTGGAGAGAGAAACAGAATTAACGTTTTGAATTTGGTATAACTCTTGTTCAGAATGGATTCATACTGGATGTAAAATGTTAACTCTGGTTTTCTCTCCACAGAAGTTGCCAAACCTGCTGAATTGCTCCAGCATTCTGCATGTTGGTTTCAGTTTTATTTCTTCTTGGTCAATCACTGAAATCTGATAATATTGTTATGTAATTTCAGATGTGTTTTAGACTTTGTTAAGCACAGGATCATATCTTTAGTCCTTTCAAGTATTGTTGCACACAGCACCTTATCACAATGAGAAGGTTGACAATTTATAAATGAAACAGGAAAACAAGGAAATTATTATGCTTGGTTAAATAGGAACGAAAGGTAATTTGGGGAAAAAGGGAATGAATTTGCCAGTGCCTTGATGCTTACCTACAGTGCAAACAAAGCAGATGCAATATGAAGAGCCATTACAGCATCAATATTGGGAGGGTTTAATCACAGCATGGTAAGTTTGCATGGGTTATTTCCCATCTAAATGTGCACATGGGGATTTCTAATAAAAATGACAGACAATTATATTAAAAAATGACAATCGGTAGTCAAACTTTCATACAGGAAGTACTCATCTCATTTCTAATGTAATAAAGAAGTGTCCCTTCAGGAAATCAGGCTGGGTTCAAATACTCATTGCTCTTTTGATGAAATATTTACCTTCGCCATCTTCACATCCTGGACAGCAACTTTCCTCACAAAACCTTCAGACCCACTTTTTGGGTTTGAAAATCCAATTATCGACTGATCCTGTTTTAAAAAAAAACACACAGCTTTTCACCAATAATTCAACTGGAAAAATCTTTACAAACGATATTTTTGAATTATGTTTTAAATGTAATGGCACACTACCCAGCTGAGACATTGGCCAGAGATAGGAACAGGAATCGCTGCTCCCACTCCCACCTGGCTCCTGGGCTAGACAGCTGGCCCTGCCCCTCTCTTGTTACCCCAGTGGCCGCAACTCCATTGACCCAAGCATAGAGGCCCACCCCGAGCCCGAGGCCCAAGTATTATACTGAGAAGAGTGTCATGGGCACTGACGTACTTATAAAGTCAGGGTCGGGCTAAATTTTGAGCAAACTCAAGACACAGATAAATCATACTTTTCTAACAACCACTTTGATAAATCACTCAAACTCCTAAACCTTGTTTATATTCTGCTATGCACTCAGGGAGGTCTCTAAAAATACAGAAAATTGTTCAAAACTTACAAAAGCTTTAATATTTAATGATCAAACTTCCAGCTACATATTAAATCACAAGGAAGCATAAGAACAATAGCCTTTGAGAAGTATAGTGCTGCGGAAATCTGTAGTTCGCGTTTTTCATAAAGGATAACACTCTGATTATTACAGTAATTAAATGTTAAATTAGTATTTGCCAGTGAGCATAATATAATCATACGTGGAACGTTAATGTCACTCTTTGATCATAAGTAAATCATAGATGCTGGATGCTGTTTGAGAAATCAGTGTACCTTGATGTACAGACTCAACACATTGCCTTCTAAAGTCGGTGGTTGAACAAATTCTTCAAAAGTGTAATTCCAGTCACTACCAAGATGGCCTAGAATCTCATCAGACAGACACACCACCCTCCTAAAAGAATGACAGGGAAACAGAAGAGAGAGATCAATTTGTGCTTAGAATGCAGAATTACTACTGGTTTCAATTCACATAGTTTGTTTACTATTGACTGGTCTATCAAAACAATTAAAAACCAAATGATCAAAACAATTAAAAACCTAACTGAGCCATAGAGTGTGGAAAACCTTCCAGAGCCCTCATGGGCTCGGCTTCCCTCTGGTCAATGGAAATCATATACCACCATTTAAACAAACTTTTCACTAAACGTCCTCATAAACACTTAGGCTCATTGCAAAGCGATCAATGTATAACTAGCAACCACTTGACAACCAATAAAATTGTTAAAAATCACACAACACCAGGTTATAGTCCAACAGGTTTAATTGGAAGCACACTAGCTTTCGGAGCGACGCTCCTTCATCAGGTGATGAAGGAGCGTCGCTCCGAAAGCTAGTGTGTTTCCAATTAAACCTGTTGGACTATAACCTGGTGTTGTGTGATTTTTAACTTTGTACACCCCAGTCCAACACCGGCATCTCCGAATAAAATTGTTGGTATCTTCCCAAAGACTATCTAAACTTTCATCAGAATAAACACTCAAATTGATGCAAAAAATAATCATCCATTCTGGTTTTTAAAAACACAAACTGATGTCCTTTCACCGAGTATCATGGACTTGCCTTTCATAACATCGCCCATCACAAAGATCCTCCGGCCTCGAATCTTCACATCCTAGTGATTTCTGTGTACTGTACTTTGAGTAAATTTCAGCCATTCCTGCCCCTTTGCTTTGGTCACAGAAAACAGCAAAGCCATTGGTAATATGATACCCCTTCCTATCACCCCCCCAGTGACTGGTTAGCCAGTCCCAGTCTCCTTTCTAATGAGCTTCATGGTCAAGCCTACAAAAAGGCACAATGCTTGCGGTCACAACTAGCAATTCAGTTCTTAATGCAACAAATAAGGCCCTTGACTTCTTTTGATTACTCTCTGGTTGACGCACAGCCTTAGAAAAATGGCAGAGGAAGGACCGGCTGATAGCAGAGGAAGAACAATAGATGGAGAGGAAGAACAGATGGTGGAAAATAGAGAGATGGAAGGCAAAAAGTTCCAAAATCCTGGAGATGGAATTTTTAAGGTCATGCGAAACTGTTTGAAATCATGAAGAATTAGAACACACAGTCTAAGTATTGGTGAGAACCACAAGAGGTGAAAGATTTCAGAGCATTGGAAGCGTCTGAGAACAGCAGCAATGGGATTGTTTAGATTTAACAGGATAGTAAGGTAGATGAGGGAATCAGCGGTGGGAGAGAGAAGCAGGAGGGGGAGTAAAAGAGAGATGGCAATTTTTGTAACCTACATTTAAGGCATTATCCTCCTACAGCACTTCAGTTTTCAGGTTCCTCCTAACTGTTAGGCTGCTAGCTAATATGGAAACACCTGCTTTAAAACATTTCCGAGTAATTTTTATCATTGTTGTCAGCTCCTGCTAGAAAACGGTCTCTCGAGGCTGTGATTTTCCATTTACTTAAAGAAACCACACCTTCCACTGCCTCTTGTGAAAATACTATTGCCTTGGGAAAATAAAAACCAGCACTGAACTCTCTAACACCCTAATTCCTTTCTGTGGAGAAATAGCCAACAGAAGAAAGGTTTGGCACAGACACTCTGGTGGGGGGGTGGCTTAACAATATGTGTCCAAGTGTTGTTAACACTGACAGTGTAACACTCATCAAAACATCCTCATTTGACAGTTGGGAAGTCTGAAATTATTACATGTCCCATGGGGATCATTTCTCTAAATACAACAGAAAACAGAGACATGGCCAGAGAGCAGTCTTTAGAATTACAAAGGAGTTTAAACAGGTAGTACACAAAGAAAATGTTTTCACTTGAGGGGGTGACAATGAACTAGGAATTAGAAATGTACAATAGTCACTAACAAATTAAGTAGGAATTTCAGGGGATATCTCTTTATCCAAGGAGTGGTGAGAATCCGAACTCTGTACCTCACGGTAAGGTGACTAATATAGATAGGGAGAGCGAAGCTAGATATATACTTGAGAGAGAAAGGAACACAAAACCAAGTTGAAACAGTCAGAGGACATGAAGTAAGCAGCAGCTCATATGCAACATAAACAATTAATTACAAGGTCCAGTGGAAGCAAATAGTTAGCTCATGTGTTGTAAATTTACAGTTAAAATACACGTGCACCATTAGAAAACTAATTGTGACCGTGTTAACAACTGAGAGATTAAAGTTTTGTTTGCGTTATGCTTTATTTAAATTGGTTATACAAAACTATTGACTCTGCTGAGAACCAGTTGGTGTTTTGTGTACCTGTTTGTGATGAGCAGATGAGCCTTTTTTCTCCCATGCAAGCGACAATGAATCCGGTAGTGCTCTCCTTCAAATTTCTGAATATCCAATTTCTGTCAAAAAAAAATTAAATTTCAGTTGTCATTTTCTCCAGCACCATACAATCACAGTTACGCACCCAGTGCCCATCAAGCCCATTATGTGCAAGCTCCATACTCCTGGCAGAATGGTTAATTTGTTAGCTCTGATCACTCGCAGTCCAATCAGTATAACCAGGTTGGACATAATTTAAGAATGTTGCCTTGAAATGCTAATTGTTAAGATTCAGCAAGTGGTGCAGGGTATCAAATCATCAACGATTCAATAAAGTGACACACACTTCATCTCCATGAGTTCCCACTGTCTACTCTCAATATCAGCAAAGTGATAAAGGTGTTGACACCAATGCGAACAATAACCTACTCACTGATGTTCTGCTTGGTTTCTGTCAAACCCACCCAGTGCCTGACCACATTAAAGCCTGGTTCAATCCAATGGACAAAAAAGCTGAACTCAAGGGGGAAGGATGTCTTGCCTTGACATGGAGAGACATTTTGACTGAATGTGGATTTGAGGAATCCTAGCAAAACTGGAGCTAATGGGAATTGGAGGAAAATGGTCCACTGGATGAACTAACATAGGACAAAGAAAGATGCTTGTGATCATTGAAGGTTAATCATCTCAATCTCAGAACACTTCCGCAATAGTTCCTCAGGTCAGTCTCCTAGGCCAGACCATCTTCAGCTGCTTTGCTAATGACCTTCCCTACATTATAAAAACAGAAGTGGTGATGTTTGCTGATGACTGCACAATGTACAGCACCATTTGAGAGCCTTGGAAACTAAAGCAATCCGTGTCTAAAGGCAGCAAGACCTGGACAATATGCAGGCTTGGACTGCTAAGTGGCAAATAACAGTTGACAAACCACAAAAAGTGTCAAGCAATGACTGCCTCCAACAAGAGACAATTCCAACTACCTTACTTGGATTTTTAACCCCACTATTCTAAAACTAAACTAAATCAGTCATATAAATATTGAGGCGAGGAGACCAGGTCAGAGGTTGGGAATTCTGCAGTAAACACTTCCTAGTCCCTCAAAGCATGCCCATCATCTTCATGGCACAAGTCAGGTGTGCGATAGAATACTCTCCACTTTCTTGGATGAGTGCAGCAACAACAACAGTCAAGATGCCCGACACCATCCAAGGCCAAGCAGCCCACTTGATTTGCGACAATCCTAATACATTTAACATTTGCTCCTTGCACCACCAAAACACGGTAACAGTAGTATGCAACAACTTACCAATGCTCCTTAGGCAGCACTTTCCAAACCTGCGACCTCTACCATCTAGATTCCCTTCCAAACCACATACCATCCCAACTTAGAATTACAATGGCTGTTTCTCCACGGTCAAATTCCCCAAACTCCCTTCCTGTGTGTGGATCTACACCGCATGGATGCTATGGTTCAAGACGGCAGCTGACTACCAGCATCTTAAGGGCAATTAAGGATGAATGGAAAATACTGGCTTAACCAATGACACCCACATCCGATGGATTAATTTATAAATAAACAATATTTGAGGAATATACACATTGCGTTTATTGGGGAGGGGAGGAATGAATTACTGAAAGGATATATCCCATGTTGTAGAATACTAGCCAACCACTTCAGAAAACTTTTGACAACAAAACCTGCAGAAACAATCTGAATGCGCTATATTTTCATCTATTTCAGTGCCGTTTCTCAAATCTGTACTGTCCCAAATGTAATGCAAGAATTAAATTCTACATTCAAGCCAAACAAAAGCTTCAATGGCAAAATCTAGGCTCAATTTGTCTCATTACAGAGAAACGTCAGATTCTAGACTGAAAAAGAGTTCAGATCTCTAGAATGGATCACTTGGAGGGGTTGTGTTAACAATTCTAAGTTTCAGCTGAGTATATACGTTAGGACAAATACAGGAGTATTTGTTAACCATTCAGCATTACCTGAATTTTTTTTTGGTAACTGAGTTCTCAAATGTCAACATTTTCTGTTTTTTGTAGTCCTACTGCTCAAAATTATATCTGAGGAAATTTCATGACAGAAATGCATTTTGAAAACTGCAAAGGGTGCACAAAGCACTTAACTGATTTGATTTTAACACCCTATTGTCAACTACATTTCTCTACTTCTCTTAATCGACAGAGCAACATGATGTAAAAGCAGACAATTGTAGAGTGAAGGCAATGGATATAGTCTACTATGGATGTCGCAGAATTTAAGTGTATGCAATGTTAAAAGCATCTCTGCCAGAAGCCTTAAGCATCAATCCTTTGTTTTCCAGTTGCACAGAAGCACAATCAAAACACAGGTTTAAATTAAAACCCCTTTCTCGGAGGAGCAGCTATCCTTATAGACTAACTTTGCAAATGAGGACAAACTGGAATTCTATCTTTTGACTGCTTGTTAAGTATGTTCTGCATGCAACATTTGGAAAGCAAGACAGTAGGAATCAAGGGGTGTGTCACTCGAGTCAGGCAGAATTCTTATTTCTAAGGAGAACTGCAGCATTTTCTTTTGTCAATAGGTTTCCTCATAGGCAACTAAAACGCACTAGCTCTCAACCAGTATTGCAATGGAATCTTTCACGCAAGCAACTCAAGCACTGAACAGCATGGAAACTTGATCGAGATACTCAGCCTCTTCCTTCATCACGAGTGACAGGTAACTCTCCCTTTTCATGGATTGACAAAACTGGGGAAAACACAGGACAGAAAGTGAAAGAAACCAGGACAGAACAGTCAGGACGTTAAAGACAGATACACACAAATTAAACACAGATTTTTGGAAAACAATGCAGAGATAACAACTAATATTCAGAACTTTTCAACATCCCAAGTTACACCACAGAGGAATCAGACCAAAGTAAATGTCGAGACAGAGGGGAAACTACAAAAGACTTGGCCACAAATGTCAGCCTTAACAAGGGTCTTAAAGAAAGAGAGCTAGGTGGAGTGGGAACAGACTGCTCTGGAGCTTAGAGAGTAGACAATGGAAGAGATATGACAACTGTTGGATCTTCAGGAAGGAAGCCACGCACAAAATAACTTCTATTCAAAGCAGTGAAAATAGTTCAACTGGATCACAGAGGTATCAAGGGAAAATCTAACCCACACATTAGGACAGGTAGCCAAAACATTTGATCATAAATTAGATTCATTTTGGAAGAGATTAGCAGTAGTCTTTTGTGGAGAAACTACCTGTCTTTTGAGTCGATGCAAAAGGGATAATAGTGTTAATAGTGATGAAATTCAATCCAGAAGCAAAGTTCAAGGGCAAACAATTGGAGGACTCCAGGAGGTCACACCAAGATGGGGGAGGGGTTGGGAGGGGTAGGTGGTGATGCCACAAGCTAATTTTGAAGTGGAAATGTAGAAGATTGGGAGTCTATATAGGTAAGCCAAGACACAGGTGATGAGTGGCTCAGACACAGGTGACTGAGACATAGCTCGCGATGGATAAGAGCTCTGGGTGAGTGCTCAAATTTAGGGTACAAGGTGGCCAGTCAGCAGAGTATGAGAATAATGAGCTCTGGGAGGTGAGAAAGAGACAATGACAGTTTCAACAGCAAACTGACTGGTATGCAGGATGAAACAGATGATGTTACAGAGGTGGAAATGGGTAATCTTAATGACGAAGAGGATGAGGCTGGAGGCTAAGCTTAGGGTCACTGAGGTTGTGAACAGTGGGACAAAGATATGACTAAAAATTAAGAAATCACATCAACTGACATACAAAGCAGACGTAACATAAAAAACAAATAAATAAGTCGCAGCGACAGAATGGCATAAGCATGCTTTTGTGAAAAATGGTATGTACAGCACAGCCTAATTGAGTGTCATGGAGTGCTACCTATTTTGTTGTTGCAAGCTTAAAACAATTATCCTCTCTAATCACAGATCAACAGCAAGTGCATACAAGGTACTAGCTTTCGGCTAAATGGAAGAAACCTTAGCGAACATGGATGCATGGTGTTGTTTACATGTACTGAAAACACTGATTCTACTAAAGTTCAAGTTCACTGTACATGTGAATGACAAATATATGTTGTGTAAATATGTAATTTATATAAAAAGGAAATATCTTAGTAAACAATGTAGTGGCAACTGTGTGTGTGGTTGGTATAACACAGGCCACTACAATCTGACAGGATAGGCACTAGAGTTTTCACTGATCCACCAGGATTCATAACTCATTGAAAAACAAGCTCAATGTTACATCATGTTTTATCCAATGCTTTTGTTTAATACCAAGAATGAGAAAAATCAAATAAAGTATGTGGGGATGTAAACTGTTTTATTAGATAAATGCTAGGAACACAACCAGCCAAAAAGATTTCTGAGTGAAGTAAATATGCTGTCGCTCCTTGCTCACCATTGATAAATTCAGCAGCAGTTAATTCTGTTAACTTTTTTTTTGAGCAGTGTGGAGTGAGAGAAATAGAAAGTGAGAAGGAAAGTCACTTACACCTCACTCAAACCTTCATATCCCATCAAAATACATAGTTACATCCCCAAAGCTAATTTTTAAAATGGGCGGTCAAGGAACAAAATTGAAAGTTATAAACATTGAGGAAAAGCTATGCACTATACAGATTTTCATACAAAGTAGCAATTTTGGTGCTTCCCTGTTGATAAATACAGATTGTCGTCACTTCACATTCACCCGTGCAACAGGAATTTTGATCTCAACATGTTGGAACGTGCAAAACAAAGATATTGCAATCGGAATATCTCTTATTCTAAAATACCTTTTTGTTAAGGTTACTTATTGCTTTCTTAATTAGTAGATTATGAAAAGAAATAAAGTTTGACTGCAAGGTCAAAATGTGAACTGAAACGTACATTTTAGTGGTAAGTTAGAACTCTTTTTGGTTTCAGCAGGAATAGATCGTCAAAAATATAGATACTTCTACTGTTCAAATATACACATTTCAAAATCAATGAGATAAGTGATTATCCTTTCGAAACTGATGCTAACTTTAGAAACAAAGAGGTGACTTAAGAGTTACTCTATAAATTTTATATGTAAGTTTATAATGTTACATCATTTTAATCTGTTTGGTACATTCAATTATCAATTAAAACTAATATTCCACAATTAAACATGCTCGACACATCAGAAAGCAAATTATAAAAATGCATTCAGGACGCTCAAAGTCAGGCTTTAAAATACAATTTATTTTTATTTTAAATCAAAGTATCCACTTATTTCCTGCTGCTATAGTAAGAACAATCATAATATAGAAATGAATCAGGTAGAAATGTACATGAACAAGACTACATGTGTTTCATAGCATGGTTCCTTCATGTTCATAGGTGTACTAGGCTTATCGGTGAGACAACAGAATAATTTGTTGGATACAAGTTTAAGCGATGTACAAACCCATTCAAAATATACCCGTCCATCATAATATATATATATACCCACTATTTATCAGAACTTGTATGATAGAGATAAGAAAGTTATGTTACAAAATGAATATATTTACATTTGATGCTGAGACAGTAAATCAACAGGTTAAGAAAAAGCTTACAACATAAAATTAGCACAAGCGAAGAATTTTAAAATCTCATTCCATGTCTTGCTGCATGTTTAAAAAAAAGAAAGAAAAAAGTAAGAATCTTGCCACATTGAAAGGCTGAAGTGCAAATGCATTTTCATTTCATAGTTTTATTTTGCGATAAAAGTAAAAGTGAAAACCGGCAATAAAAAGATGACTGGAAAATCGCAGAAGATTTACAACATGTGGGAAAAGGAGGACCAATTTAATTTTTGGGACATGGAATCAGCAGCAACAGTAGACATTACATGCAAAGAATATGTATCTGCAACATTTCTCAAACCAAAATTGTATTTGGAGGTTGTAACGATAGTGAGGGGATGCAAATGCAACAGATTTTACATCTGGTTCAATGATACAGGAAAGTAAGGGGCAAAAATACATCAGGACTAAGTGATGAAAAGCTAAACAAGGGTGTTGAGGATGGAATGGGCCTCACCAAAAAATTCCAATTCTTCTGATTACAGTTGCTATTCCATTAATGCTAAAGTCACTTTTTGAGAGCATCCATGAGATGATCAACAACATTGGAGGTTCCAAAGCTCAAATGATTTGGATACCACTTGCAATGACAACTTGGGCAGGCATAAAAGGGCTCAATACTTTGTTACAGAGTGGAGGTCGGGTGTAAAGTCTACACAGACCTTGAATTATTTAAATTATTCAGCCAATAATTACCAGGGATATCCAACTGTGTTTCAAAGATATTAATGTGGTGTTGATATTCAAGTAAACTGACATGAAACAAAAACCCTTCACCTTTACATTAGTAACTGGAAATAATGGATGAGATTGTTAAAACAAATCATGAGTACCACCTGTATGGAAATAAACTAGGAAGTGACATTTCACATGATAATATAAAAGGGCAGATTCTGTTTGACTTCTGTTGAGGAGATGGCATTGTAAGTTGGACCCCTATAGTATGGCTAACCAGGTGTGGCTTTCAATAAACCTTTGCATGAATAACTGTGGTGCAAGCACAGGATACTGGGCACCTTTGGTAAAGTGTGAAGGTGTACAGACAAGGAGCTGGCAAAGGGGAAGCAGTGGGTACCAGTGAGGAAAGTGGCACAGGGCTACAGCTTGTCAGGAGCAAAATAACCCAAGCCAGCTTAACTGTTTCACTTGCCACAGATCATCTGATTTGGAAATGCAAACTGGTCACATTAGCAGATAAATACCAAACCGAGAGTTGGTTAATTGTGCTGGTAAAGCAGCCAAGAAATTACTCAAGGAGATGAACAATTTCTGAGCAAGCTACAGCAATAAAACCATGGCAGGTTACACCCATACAGATAAATGTGGGTGGTACATAAAGAGGAAAAGTGGCACATGTCCTTATAGAAAATTTGATCCAACACTGAAAATGCCAGCTCAATGCTAACTGGAAGCAAAAGCAAACAGAATAGATATTGGCAAAGCACACAGAAGCAAGTCCTTCAAGGCTGCACCATCATCCAATCACATCGCGGGTGAAATGTATTTCAACCCGATTTACCCAACTCTGGCTTTGTGTGACACAAGTAAAGCTATTAATCTGTCTTCAAATTTTCAATTGTCCCCCAGACTCAATTGACTATTCTGAAGTAAGAGAATGCTAGATATTCTTCCCTCTCCCCCACCAGAGAAAATAGTTCCTCTATATCGACCCAAACAAATTCCACCACTATTTTAAAAAATTACCATTTAACTACAAGTCGTTCTTCTATAATTTGCGTTTTATAGTCTGAATTAGCTATGACACAATTGATGATGGTGGATGGTTTTGGAGAGCGCAAACGTTCTGGAGAGTTATAGCAGTTTTTCCATACCACGAGCTTCTACAGCCTGATTTCCATAGCAGTTTCCCATAGTACGAGGGTACAGAGGAGCGCAACTGTCATGTTATAGCAGAATGATCTGTATCTAAATTTAGATGAAAGCTCTGTTTATATATCCTGTGACATTTCAGAGAAATATCTAAGTTACATGTCAGGGAAACCAATTATATTTAAAGAATATCAAAACACCCTGAAAACACAAGAACTCCAACAAGATCAGTTTTCCATGGGGATTTGCTACAATGATAATTAATCAACAATTAAGTACATCCTCAACTATGAGACATTCACAAGTTCCAATAATTGCAGCATGGCTGAATTAGAGTCAGAGAGAAGTACAGCGCAGAAACAGACCCTTTGGTCCAACTCGTCCAAGCCAACCAGATATTCCAACCTAATGTAGTTCCATTTGCCAGCATTTAGCTCCTTTAGTTGACAAGTTCAGGAGAAGCAGGTGACATTAACATGTGATGGAAAGATGAACACATTATTGTCATAGACTGTGCAACAGAACCACAGAAAGGGACTTCGCAATTAAAGAGGAAGAACAGTGAATGCACATTCAAGCAATATTTAAGCCATACTGGAAAAATAAACTACAACAGGATGATAAGCAACATACAGAGCAAAACAGGGCTAGCCCAGTAAAGGTATAAAGAAACACACACTCGGCCAGAGGCGATATGCACAGTCCAACCACAGGGACTGCAAACAAACAGTTAAGTGAGGGGAGATATAAACAAACAGCTCAGTGAACTGCAATATAACAAATGCAGGTCAGCCAGTGGCAATATTGCTTGACTTTGGAAGTGGTTTAAGTGAACCAGCTTGAACTTGTGTGTCCTTCATAAGGCTGGGAGCAAACATTGCAGCTGTTTGTAATTTGTATAAAGTAGGGGTCGTTCTGCTATAACGCGACAGTTGTGCTCTTCGGCAACCTCATGCAATAGAAAACTACACAATGCAAACCCGCTATAGAAATTGCATTGTAGAGAATGCGCTGTGGAAAAACTGCTATACCTATTCAGCAGGAAGCTCATATTATGCAAACAACATCCTCAATTCATCAAGTGCATTATACCCAATTCGCGTTGATGAAACTGTACGTGCGTTATAGAAGAACTATCTGCAGTGAGCATGATGCTATCTCCAGCAGCTGGGTCACTCCCTGCACAATTATGTTGCTTGCAGCACAACTTATGACACCAAAGCTCTTTGACTTGGAGTCTCACAAAATAATAGAGGATTTAGGACCCTGTTTGCCCCGTACTTTTCAATTTCCAAACAAATGCGACAGATGTTACCTCAAATAAATGGCATCCCTCGGATTCTGTGCGATCATAAGGCCTAATGATTCCATCCTCACGAATACACCGTGGTGGGCGGAGTTTATTTACATCTTCGGTCGATTCTGCAACCCTAGTGGAATCAGATATTGTAATAAGTGACTGATAATTAAAGAAGGAGAAAATTATCGATTTTTTAAACCCATGATTTCACCAATGGTGCAATCCACTACAAGCCCACTCAACATCATCGGCAACCTCCAAAAGGATTTCTCTCACTAAACGGCTAGAAAACTGCAGCAAGTGTGTAGCCGGTGTAAGACGTACTACAGTAATTCACCATGTTTGTTTCTAAAAACAGCATTCCCCAAGCCGATAATCTGCAATAACTAGAATGGCAAGAGCAGTATGTGCATAGGAATACTGTCATTTATATTTGAAATAGTATCCTGACTTGGAAACAGATCATCATTCCATTGCCATTCTGGGTCAAATTCCTACAACTCCCTCCCTAACAGCACTGTCAGAGCCCCTTCACAGAGGCAGCACATCACCATTGTAAGGGCAATTAGCGATGGCCAAAAAATGCTGGTCTTGCCAGCAATGCTCACATCCTAAGAATGAGTTAAAATAAAACTGCTGAAAACAAATAAAAACCGAGGCAAGGTCTGCGCATTTTAATTGGTGCTTTATTCCGAGTTTAAGACATTCGTCATTTTAACTTACTTTGTGCTCCTTGTGACTGCTGTTAGTGCATTGTGGACAATAATGTCTGAATTTAACAATCAGGATTAGTTAAATATTTTTAAAAATCACAGTTATGCTAGAAATCCAGTTTTTGTTAAAGCATAAGCAATGAATAGATTTTTACTCCAAATTAAAAATAGCTTTTAGCGTCCCAGTTGGTAAGGGCACTATTTACAAATTTGAGACTTCTCAACAGGCAAGAGCCATTTTGGGTGGCACAGTGGCTCAGTGGTTAGCACTGCTGCCTCACAACACCAGGGACCTGCGTTCAACTCCAGCTTGGACAACTGTCTGTGTGGAGTTTGCTCATTCTCCCAGGGTCTGTGTGGGTTTCCTCCAAGTGTTCCACTTTCATCCCACAGTCCAAAGATGTGCAGGTTAGGTGGATTAACCCTTAACGTGTTCAGGGATGTACAGGTTTAGTGGATTCACCATGAGGAATGCAGGGTCACAGGGATAGGGTCGGGAGAGTGGGATGCTCTTTGGACAGTCAGTGTGGACTCAACAGGCCAAATGGTCTGCTTCCACACTGCAGGGATTCTATGCTTAGTAGAAGATTCAGATAAATTCAGTTGGTTCAGTACATCTTACTTTTTAATTCCTTGCAAAGTGCTGCTTGCCATGTCAACGATCCCACCAGTTGGCCGTGCAACGACACCAACCAGGCCTTTGCCCACTCCTTTGAAGAAACCAGCTGCGCCTTCTTTTTTGGCACCTGTTGTAGGAAATGCTACTTCATTACTTGGAAATGGTAATTCAATGAGTGGAACATATTCAGAACAGATACTGACACCAGCTGCTTACATAAATTAGACATTACACACTGGGGTTTGGCTTTCCTGTCAGATTCTCTCACATGGACACACAGCACAACTCAAAACAAAAGAATTAAAAAGAACTGGGCAGAATTACATAACATAGGCAAAAGTGAGGACCGCAGATACTGGATATCAGTGTCGAGATGAGAGTGGTGCTGGAAAAGCACAGCATCGGTTCATTCCTGATGAAGGGCTGCTGCCCGAAACGTCGATTTTCCTGCTCCTCAGATGCTGCTTGACCTGCTGTGCTTTTCCAGCACCACTCTAATCTGGACCCAGAATTACATAATATGTCCATATCTGCATCAAGAACCATGACAACGACAATTACAGTCAAGATTTTTTCCAAACAAAGAAGAAAACTAAGCAAAAGAATCACGGAGCACTTAGACCATTCTTGTTTAAACATCTGTCTCAAAATGTTGACTGAAATGTGCACATCAGCCCCTGGCCTACTCTCCAGAGCAGGGATGCCCCTTTAAGCCTTCAAGCTACAAGCTTTGTGGGTTTTGTTCAAAACAAAATCCTCTAAAAGACAATCCCACGAACCACACAGAGGTTAACATATTCAATCGATAATTAGTAGCCTGAATTATCAAGGAATGGAGGCGCAGAAAGTAATGCTCAAAACACAAACAATTCTCCAATAAAAACAGAATTGGACTGTCACTTTAATCGTCTTTACAGGGCTTTCATTTTTCGGTGATCTTCATTAAAAGGATTTGGAAATGAAAGATACTTAAGTTTTAAAACTTAAGTGATTTTACACATTTTGAAATGCTGAAAAGGTTATTTATTCCTTCAACCAGTAAGTTAAACAGCCATAAAGCTAAAATTGGAAAGGAATAATACCAGAATAGCTGAAAGCATCACAGAAGCTGAAGACAAATAGCTGAACACATTATATGAGAAATGTTTCTTTGATAGACATTCAATTGCCTGTTTATTACAATACTGTTTCAAGACATTTATATAATTCTACAAAGTTTTTATGCAATTTACCTTCAACTGGTTTTGTGACTATTCCTGTAAATCCTCCAACCACACCCTAAAAAGATACATGATAAAAACTTGTAATTGTTTTTCATTGTGGAATCTATTACTTAATTGAAATCATCAGACTGCAACATAATAACAGGGCCATTATGTCCGAAAAGTGAAGAACGTTTTGCTGAGCCAGTACACCGAAAAGAAAATACAAAGTTTCATACGTGAAATTGCAAACATATTTGTTTTTAAGATTCCCGATGGCTTGGGAAATCTGCTTGAACACTCCACATGCACAGACAGAGGTGGAAATCAGATGTTAGAGAGTCTATAAAGAGGATGCTTTCACCCATGCTGCTAATCCAAACCAACAGCTGCAAGATGTTGGAAGCAGGTTACAAGTTCACAAGCTATAGAACTAACTTGGGTGAAGCAGAGCAAAAATTACTGTACTCATCGCACAAGATAATGGAAATTGGTGTTGTTCCAAAAGGTGTCTAGAATTTGGCACAATAGAACAAGTGGTACTGAGAATAAAACCAAGATCCAATTTGAAGTTACAGTTTCAAATGCATTATTTTGGGCTTTGAAACAACACTTAATGAATTTAAATATAAAAGACTTCAGAAAAACATACTACCAACGTTAAGAGTATGGCCAACTACATTCTCAGGTCACATTCACATCTATTTTGACGTAAGCTCCTGCAGATCACAACATCTCGCCAGGTTAAGGTTTACTTAATTTTGACAATTCAGGTTATGAAACGTAATATAAATATTCAAAATTACAAAAGGATGGCTCAGAATAGGCCATGTTGATAAAATGTCAATCATTCATAGAGTCATACAACATAAAGGCCGTTTGGCCCCTCAAGTCTGTGCTGATCTATCTGCCCTAATCCCAGTTCACAGCACATGACCAATAGCACGGAATGTCGTGACATCGCATGACATCATGTACTTAAGGGTTGTGAAGCACTCTGAAAGATTCAACTTTTAGAGCTCGGACTATAACCTGGTGCGCGATTTTTAACTTCGTCCACTTCAGTCCAAAACCGGCATCTCTACATCATCACTGTCCTTCCAGGCAGTGCATTCCAGACCGTCACAACATCTGGGTTAAAAACGCTTTCCCCAAATCCCCACTATACCTCCTGCCCTTTCCTAAAATTATGCCCCCTCATTATTCACTTCTCAATTTTGGGGGAAAGCGACTTCATATCTGCTCTATCCATTCCCCGCAATCTGAGGGACCTCGATTACGTAACCCTTCAGTCTTCTCTGTTCTGTAGTGATAGCTGTTTCTCTCTCCACTGATAATGACTAACCTGTTGAGTATTTCCTGCATCCACAGCATTTTGGTTCAGATAGAATCAGACTGTTTCTACTGGGAGAGAGTCTAGGATGAGGAGTCGTAAATACAAAAACCTCATGTGAGAGACACTGTGGAATTCCAAAAAGGATTAGACAGTGAGACAGAAACTGTGCCGCATCCAAATTTACACCAGTTAGATTAAAGCGTATTGGGAGAATTTAATTACGTAGAGATCAAAGTCCGACATGAACTACTCAGGGAGCAGACAACACGATGAAGGGTGACACGGCAGTGTTAGAAACACGTTCAAAAAGAATACTTATCCAGGCTATACCTTAGAGAATGGCGCTGAAGCTACAGGGCTGTGTTTCAGTACCACAGTAAATCACGAAAAAAAATATACATTTAAAAGGAATAAATCTACTGAAAAAACTGCCAAGTTGGTTAATTTCTTTTCAGTTGCATCTGGTACAAAAGTTGCTTTCTCAGTACAGTCTCAGACATTTTTGCTCTACATTTGGTTAGATGCTCTGTAGTTTACAACTTGTCCAGGAGGTGGAAGTAGTAGACAGTGTCATTCATAAATGTCCTACCATTTCACTCGCAAGGCAACAAAGTATTACAAAAAGAAAGTGATGGTTTGTTTCAAAGATGTGATATCAGGTCACAAGCAAGGTAGTACAACACTGTAGTCTACTTACTTAAATTTCTGAACACTTGATTACAGTAGGACTTTGCACGTTCAGTTATTATGTAAATCTTTATGAAGCAGATTTGTACAAACATTTTTGATGGGTTTAAATTCATTCATGCAAAATGGGTGTTACTGGCCAGGCCAGCAGTTATTGCCTATCCCTATTTGCCCAGAGGACAGTTATGGCTCAACCAGATTGCTGTAGGCATGGAGTCACAAAAGCCAGGCCAACTAAGGACAACAGATTTACCTCCCAATGGGGATTAGTGAATCAGATGGATCTTTACAACAATTGATAGTAGTTACATGGTCACCATTAAGAGAGCTCTTTATTACAGATTTTTGTTTTATTAAACTCAAATTTCATCATCTGTTGTGGGGTAATTTGAAACCATTTCTCCAGAATATTGGCCTGGGGTTCTGGATTGCTAGTCTAATTATATTACCGCTACACCATCGCCTCCCCATAAAGATTATACAGTAAGGAATAAAAAAAAAAGAGTTTTTCAAGGTTTAAGACATAAGAGTTAGTAAAGCGAGTATAGGTAAAGTTACTGTGGCCCAGAGGAGCCCAGTTTGCTCTCTGATTAGAGAGAGATGACTGCTGATGCTTTAACCAAAAGATCACAACGCCACAGGTGAGGGGAGAGGTTGAGAGGGACAGACCTATGTGGTAATCTCAGCTGGTGCAGGAATGGAACCTGCACTGTTGGCATCACTCTGCATCACAAACCAGACATTCAGCCAACTGGGCTAACCAACACTATTAGTTCACTAGAGAGTGAAAATATGGATGAAATAAAGAGATATTTTGCTTCCATCTTCCAGGTACCTAGGCACATTTCACAAATACCAACTCCTAACAGGCTTTGGCAAGAAGGAAATGGGCCAAGTGCAGGGAAATGGGATTAGTGTTAATGGCAACTTTGGTCGGCATGGACCAGTTTGGATCAAAAGGCCTGTCTCCATGCTGTAGGACTCGATAACTCTAGTAAAAAAGATTGGTCAAAGGTTGCATTAATGAAGGCTCCATGAAAAAGAGAAACAGGACGAAGAGGAATGTTGCTTGATAAGAAATTCAAGCTAGCAGCTGAAACACACCTACAAGTATTGAGATGAAGGGAGAAGATTGGATAGAAGTCTTAATGTACAAGTATGATTTGATGATAGCATATTTCAGCTTCTAAAAGGCATTCAATAGGGTGGCACGCAAAGGTGAAAACAGCAGAGCTGAGAGGTGGAGATCATATATTAGCATGGTTGCAGTATTGCTCAACAGCTGGCAAGCAGAAAATGCAGAAAAACAGGGTAATTTCAAGTTGGCAGGATGCAACTGGTTGAGTGCCGCAAGGATCATTGCGGAGGCTTCGGCTATTCATGATCTTTACTAATAACTCAAACACAGAACAAGAGTAAGCATTTTCACAATACAAAATTACAGCTAGGAGAAGGTTATATACAGGTTCTGAGGTGATATAAATTGGTTAAGTAAGTGAACACATAGGTGGGTTGGAACAGAAATACAAGGAAGGAGAAATTATTCACCTCCACAGAGTGCCATGTACTCTTTTTAGTCACTCACGGGAAGTGGAGTCGCCAGCTGGACAGTATTTATTGCCCATCCCTAGTTTCCCTTGAGAATTATAGAATCCCTCCAGTGTGCAAGCAGTCCATCTGGCCCATTGAATACCCCCCTGTCCTATTCCTGTCACCCTGCATATCTCATGGCTAACCCACCTAGCCTGCACATCCCAGAATGCTATGGGCAATCTAGCTTGGCCATTGCACCCAACCTGTACATCTTTAGACTTGATCTTTCAGAATGTGGTCATGAGCTACCTTCTTGGGCCACTGCAGTCCACATGCTGTAGGTTGACCCACAATGTCCTTAGAGAGGGAATTCTAGGATTTTGACCCAGCAATAGTGAAGAAAGTGCACTATATTTCCAAGTCAGCATGGTGAGTGATTGAGCGGGTTGAAGTGGTGGTATTCCCATGTATCTGCAGTCGTTGTCCTTCTAAATGGAAGTGGTCATGGGTTTGGAAGGTGCTGCCTAAGGATCTTTGGTGAATTTCTTCAATGCATCTTGTAAATAGTACATACTGTTGCTATTGAACATCAGTCATGGAGGGAATGGATGTTTGTGGACTGTTTTGCCCTAGATGATGTCAAGTTTCTTTAGTGTTGTTGGACATGCAACCATCCAGGAAACTGGGGAGTCCGGGGATGAATTATTCACCAGAGTATTCTTAGCCTCTGACTTGCTCTTGTAGCCACTTTGATTATGTGGCAAGTCCAGTTGAGTTTCTAGTCAATGGTAACCCCAAGGATGTTGACACTCGAGGATTCAGTGATGGTAACATGATTGAATGTCAAGGGGCAGTGGTTAGTTTGTATCTTATTGGAGATGGTCAATGTCTGCATGTGTGTGGTGTGAATGTTACTTGCCAATTGTCAGCCCACGCCTGGCTATTGTCCAAATTGCATTGCATTTGAACATGAACTGCTTCATTATCTGAGGTGACTCAAATGGTGCTGAACATTCTGGAATCATTAGCAAGTATCCTCATTTCTGACCTTATAGTAGAGGGGAAATCATTGAGGAAGCAGCTGGGTTAGATGGGCCTAGGTCACTATCCTGAGGAGCTCCTACAGAGATGTCCTGGAGCTGAAATGACTGACCTGCAATAACCACAATCTTCCTATGTGCCAAGTATGACTCCAACCAGCAGAGAGTTTGCCCCAAAGACCCAGTGATGCCAGTTTTGCAGAAAAGAATAACATTGCATAAATCTCTCATCAGCTGTCAAGTTCTAAAATGCACGTTTTTCTTACTCGTAAGAAGCCTTTCCCTCCTTTGGCCAAACTGTCTCCAAAGTCCTTGGGTTGGCGGTTCATTTCCTCTCTTCGTTTCTGCTGGTATTCTTTATCCATGGTAATTGCAGCCAGCCCTTTCCCAACAGTGCCTGTGATTCTAGATACCACACCAGCTGCACCACCTGAGAGTAGCAACAGGACATGCATGAGGCACACAACTAACTAGGCAGTGTGGAACTAAAGTCGGATTCAACACAGTACATGATCATGCAGATTAACAAACTGATTCTACTCCTCAGCTCCAACATGTGCTAACACTGAAGGTGCATCGGAGAGTTATCACCTACCTACAGTGTGTCCAAGCAAACTCCTCACTCCTATCACAAAGCCCTCTGCGAATTCCTCTGGTCCCTGAACAGCACCCTAAAGATTCACAATCACCATTGTTAGAGGATAAAAACTGGGATCTGCTTTGAAAGTCATTTTTCATGAGTCTTCCATGCTCTTCTCAATTACTTACCTGAAAGGGCTCATAGAAGAACGCCTCAACACCTTCAGACAGTCCTCTGATCAGGCCAACTGGGTTGCCCAGAACATCCAGCCCCAAAACAAGTACGTACATTTGCTTTAGAAACTGAAAAAGGATTTTGAAGGATTTGGTTAGCAATGCAATTCAGGCTTTTTATTTCTATTAATGAGAACACTTTTACCACTTAAAAATGTAATGTCAGTCCAACCACTTGTATTGTTACATTCCCCTTCTGCAAAAGAATATGCATGAAGTGTCACATAGATCCAAACCAAACAAGTGTTACAATCCCAGTTGGTGTTATTACTGGACAATTTTGACCCCAGACTGAAATGTGGCTTGATAAATCATATTTTGTTTTGGTCTTGTTTAATGAGGTGGCTATTTCACTGAAACACAAGAACACAGTTCAGCTGGTTTGGTTTTTAACTATAAAACAAATGTTTATTATGAAAAATAAGAAAAATAAAATAAGCTAGGCTATTTACATTAAACAAAATTTGAAAATTTCAAAACACAAAAAAACAATCCCATTCATCTTCACACAACTGCCGTACAGTATTCTGACACCAGAGAATTCACTTCACAAACACAGCTATAGGTTTGACCTAACTGTTTCTTTCAATTCCTAGTCTTCAGAATTTGATAGCCTTTTCCTCGAGTCCCAAACTTAAACTTTAACTTCAAATAAACCTTGGAAGTTGTGACCAAATTGCTGGTTTGTGACTTTCTCATTAAAACTGTTAGACTGAGATAACCTGGTTCCTAACATCTCTAAAACCAACTCCATCCTCCAGAAGAAACTAAATCAACTCCTGACACTGAATGGAAGCTTTTAAATTTTTTACTCAGTCCAATAATAAAAAGCAACCTTTTTCTTAGTGACTGAAAATTGTAATTCCAGAAAAGTAGTAATATGGACACGGCTAGAAAATTAAACAAAGAGAACCATAAAGTTACATACCAAAGCAAATACCTATACTTTTAGGGATACACTGACTGAAAGTCTGGCTCCAGATGCTAGTGCAGAGATAATAAGGACTAAATAATGATGTCGGCAAAATAGAGAGAATGACTGACAGCATTAGGGTCACTCAGTAACTCTATCTTGGGAATTCTAAATCAGAAAAAAAACTCACAAATCAGTTCCCTCTGTCTGTCTCTCTCTTAAATCATCCTCTCAACTTAAAACATGCCCTCGCCTTGAAATTCCCCCATCCTCGGGGGACAGACACCTGGCATGAACCCTATCTATAGCCCTCATGATGTTATAAACTTTATCAGTAAAGTGAGTGGGGTGAAAATAATGGAAACATCACATTGGTATTAAAAAGCATTCCTGCCTCTGGATCAGGAAGCTTGGGGTCAAGTCCCACCTGTAATAACATCCCTGAATAGTATGATTTGAAAGTATCAGGAGGCATTTGCTACTGCACCTCAATCATTTGAAGAACCCTACTCATAATCTCTTGATCATTGACCCAGAACATGCAAAGCAACAGCAACGTCAGAACCTTTAGATATTCACACCTGGGCACCACCTTGAAAAATAAGCAACCTGCAGGATTATTTAAAAGAATAATCACTTACTTGTTCACTATAATGCGAAATTACAGCCCACATTAATTGATCCCGCTTTTGGAACTGGAATTTCATTTCAAAGAATGCAAGCCTGCAACACAAGAAGCTTTTCAGCTTTTCTTCAAAAGTGACTAAAATATATTCTCAAAGATCCATCCCACCCTAGCAATATTTTTCTACAACCTCTACCATTGGGGAGAGGATACAGAAGCCTCAACAGATGCACTAGTCAGTTTCAAAACAGTTTCAACCTTCCTATTGTTAGAATACTGAATGGACTCCCAAACTCTTAACATTCGTCTGTATCTCGGTTTTTGTTTTTGCTGCTGTTTACCTATTATTTACTTATCTATGCTACTTAACTCTGATCTGCCTGTATTGCTCCCAAGACAAAGCTTTTCACTGTGCCTCTGTACACACGATAATAAATTTAATTCAATTCCTCACCTTTTCCTCCGCTACATTGATGACTGTATCAGCGCCACCTCAAGGTTCCATGAGGAGGTGGAACAGTTCATCAATTTCATCAACACATTCCACCCCAAATTTATGTTCGCCCGGACCATTTCAGACACCTTCCCCGCCTTCTGGACTTCTCCATCTCCATCAATGGTGACTGTTTCAACATGACATTTTCTACAAACCCACCAACTCCCACAGCTACCTGGATTACATCGCCTTCAACCCTGCCTCCTGTAAAAATGCTAATCCCTTATTTCTAATTCCTCCACCTCCACCACATCTACTCCCAGGGGGACCAATTCCACTGCAGAACACACCAAATGGCCATCTCCTTCAAAGACTGCAACTTCCCCTCACATGTGGTCGCTGACCGCAACAAGGACAGAATCCCCCCGGTCCCCACCTTGCACCCCACCCACCTCTGTGTACAGTGCATCATCTCTACCGTTTCCACCACCTACAAATGGTCCTCACCACCAGAGATATATTTCCCTCCCCAGCCCTAGCCTGCTTCCATAAAAACCATTCCCTCAGTGACCCCCTTGTCAGGTCCATGCCCCCCACCAACCCACCCTCCCGGCAGCTTCCCCGCCACCACAGGATTTGAAAAACCTGAGCCCACACCTCCCCCTCTCTCCATCCACAGTCCCAAAGGAGCCTTGTACATCCATTAGAGTTTTATCTGCACTTTCACACATCATTTACTGTATCTGTTTCTTCCAATGCGGTCTCCTCTCCACTGGGGAAACAGAATGCCGACTCGCAGAGCGCTTCAGAGAACATCTCTAGGACACCTGCACTAACCAACCCCAGAGCCGAACGCTTCAAGTCCCCTGCCCACCCTGCTGAGGACATGCAGGTCCTGGGCCTTCTCTATCACCACACCCTAACCACCTGACGCCAGGAGGAAGAACACCTCATCTTTCCCCTCCGGACCTTCCAACCACACAGCATCAATGTGGACCACCTGATCCCAGTTCCAACTTTCCAACTCTGCATCATCCTCATGAACTGTCCATCTTCCTTCCTATCTATCTGCTCCACCATCCAAACTATCGCCTTTACTCCCAAGTCTATCTACCTATCCCATTCTCAACTACCTTCCCCATAGCCCCAACCACCTTCTATTTATCTCTCTACCCCCTTGGCTCACAAGCCTCATTTCGGACGAAGGGCTCTTGTCCGAAACGTCGATTTTCCTGCTCCTTGATGCTGCCTGACCTGCTGTGCTTTTCCAGCACCATATTCTCAAGTTCGGAAGATACATTAACTCTGCTTTTACGACACAGATGCAACCAAATCTGACAAGCACTTCAGCAATTCCTGTTTCTGTTTCAGATTTCCAGCACCTGAAGTTCATTGTTCTTGGTTTGGTGCTTTGATTTTACTGTCTACGGGCGTTAACTTGCAGTGCCCTTTATAATGACATATGAATGGATACGTTTAAACCTTTACGCTTCTCTATCAAATGAAAATACCCATGGAACCAACCTTGTTCCTCTAAGTAAAATGCGCAAAGTCACCTTGATATTAAAATTAATTAGGCATCCACAATTTTGCAATTTTATGAAGTCAGTCAAACAGCTACTTGACTAGCAATCATGCACGCAGTTCAGACAGTTACTTGTTGGTAACTACAATGTTAAAAAGTTAAATTTGCGGCTTTGGGCTGTCAGAAATACATAGTCATAATATTGAAAAGCAATACTTTGCACTTACTTAAAGATGAGATCGTCCACATCTGTTAATGTTGCTCCAATGCTTTTGAGTAAGATGTGGAGGGACTGCAGTGGCACTGCTTCCTGCTTTTCTTTACTGGACTCATCTCCTCCTGAGTCGAGAGATAAACTTAGATGCAACTGTTTAGAAAAAAAAAAGATTCTAACTGACCGCACCCACACCTGAGTAGAGGAGTCAATACCAGAACCAGTATTCTTGTTGCCGGCATGGTATCATACTCAATACAGTTTGAAGGTTTACAGAAAACTGTAGATGTCTTATGAACTAAATTCATTCATTGTTTCTCAAGTTCAAGATATGCTTTCTCTGGAGGGTGAAGATGAGGCAAGGCAGGCACTATAAGAGAAAGTAGGCTGCAATTCAGGAAATGAGAGTCTCTCTATGAACATAATAGCAAATAAGAAAAATAGGCCATTCGGTCCTTGGAGTCTGCTGCCCCATTCAAAAAGATCGTGGCTGATCGGATTTTAACCTCGAGACTACATTCTCAATAATCTTTCATCCCTGTGGTAATCAAGGATGTAATTCTGTCATTTAAATTTTTTAGCAGATTGTACATCCACTGCCTTTTGAGGAAGCAAATTCCAAACTGTTTCCATATTGAATGACTTAATGACTCTCAACTCAGAAAAAATACTTCCTCACGTGTTGTAAATGGCTGTGCCGTTATTTTTAAACTGTGACCCCTAGTTCTGGATCGAGACTTTAGATTTGATTAAAGAATACAATGAATTATGGGATGTACAAGAAAAACTACTACATATTTATATAAATTGTCAACCCACCATTAATTTTCCATACAGCAATAGGAAGTCAAATCAGAGCTAGGTTTTATTGTCACGTGAAGTCACACAGGAATACAGGAGTACAGGGAAAAGTTTACAATGTTGCCATTCCCAGCACCATCTTAAGTACAAGGTACCTCGGTATAAATTCTGGGGTAGCAAATAGAAAAATAATGAAATACATTACCAGTTCAACATGACAATTCTTCTCAGCATAAAGTAGTCAATATGAAAAAGTTAAAAGTTCCAAATTATAGTCCTTCTTTGGCAATGGGCCTGCAGTCTCGCCATGCTGGCCTTTCCCTACGAGGGATCAATCTCTCTCCTGCACTGGATTCAATCCTTTACTAAGATAAAATTACTTCACAAAAACACCAGCAAGCCTGAAACCATTTTGTATAGCAAAGTTCCAGAGATTTTTTTTTTTTTTAAACTTTAGTTGCTTTTCATTCAAGAGATTACTCAACTGATGCACAAAAGGTGAACAAAGCCAACAGATATCACAAAATAACAGTCTCAACTTGGCTCAGTGGTCAGCGGTCGATCTTGTATCATTCATTCCTGTTCATGTTTACACAAAGACAAAACAAATCAAAATATACTTCTGCCTGCTTTCTAAGTTTATGCTTACAGCATGGACCCTCTGGTCACGTTTAACTGGAAAAATCACTGTACATTGATTACAATGGAAGGAAATGAAAGCAAACGAACAGAAAGTAATTAATGACACACTTTCAAAAACTTGTGCAAAGATTCCCATGTGGTAGTGAAAATCAATCCCACTACTTCTGATTGAGAGAATTAAACATTTCCCTAGACATTGCAGCTAAGAACCATTACAGCAGGTATGCATGGAATGGAAAACAATGATAAATGAAGTACCAAAATACAGAACCACTGCTCCTTTTACTAAAAGGATCTGAACAGATTCTGATATGTAAACAATATTAATTCCTTATTGAGTTTGAAAGAGAGCTAAACTACTTACTTTGATTGGTGAAATATGGAAATACTCAAAAAAGCTAAGTCTTGAAGCATCAGTCATTGATGTTTCCATCAACTCTGTCTTTAGGGCTTCCATGTCCTTATCTATCAGATTAGTCTGCAAAATAAAACCAAAGTATTTTAAATAATCCAAACAGACCCAGCTGTGATTGAATTCATTTGCAACAATGAGCAACAGAATTGTCACAGCTGAAAGAGAGGCCATTCATCCCGTCACATAGGCACTGGCTCTCCAAATGAGAGAATCACTTCATGCCTTGCTCCTGCCAATCTCGCATTCATGTTAAGCTGATATTTTAAGTTTTCCAGTGACAATGGCTATTCTACATAGCCATTGTTTCCTGAAGAAGGGCTTATGCCCGAAACGTCGATTCTCCTGTTCCTTGGATGCTGCCTGACCTGCTGCGTTTTTCCAGCAACACATTTTCGGCTATTCTACATAAGTGAGCTTGAAGACAGGAGTACATGTTAGTCATTAAATTTTCTTCAATGCATATCTGTAAACTAAAGCTATATTGATACTTGATTAGGTAAATAGTCTCATCAAGTTTACACTTTCCCCGTGAATACATGGGTTTCCTCCCACAATCTAAATACTCTGGATTGTGCAGGTTAGGTGGATTGGCCATGCCATATTGCCCAGTGTCCAGGGCTGTGCGGGCTAGGTGGATTAGCTGTGGGAAACGCAAGGATAGGGTGGCGTGGGGTGGTGGTCCAGCTAAGATGTTGTTCAGAGGGTCAGTGTGGACCCGATGAGCTGAAAAGTCTACTTCCGTACTACAGGGATTCTATGATTCCACGTTGCTTACCAACTGAAGATGCTTTTTGTGAATGCTGTTTCTCTAAAATGGGATGTACTAATACTGGGAAATGCTTCCATCTGCATGGGTAGCTCCAAAATGCAGTAAAGGAGCATCATCATATCCTTACTGGACGATGGGCTGCTCTCTCATTAGATAGAAATGATCAGTGGCAGTTTAACCTGACAGGCACCCCCGCTCAGTTGAGATGGAGTGTCCTTCTTGGTAAACTCAGTGGGCACAGGAAATGAACCACTGTCCAGCTAACTGAGCTATATTTCTTCACGTGAAGCAGGACAGTAAAGCTGAATACATGACTATGCAAAACTTCACGACAGAACCCACACTCCACCCCTCAAGGTTAATTTCTTTTTAAAAAGCGAAGAATAGGATAAGTATTGAGTACTTCACACAAATATCATTGTTATGCAACACAGATGGTAATCTTTCATGTGCCTTAAGTGCTGTATCAGGGCATTGGACTGGATTTGAATAAACTCAATGATTTATATTACATTTCCCAGAACATTCTTTGAACTATCTTGCATCGAGTAAATAAATATTGTCCAAATGCTCCTTTAAATGTAATTTTCATTGATTTCTTGTCATGTCTTGAACTCTCACATTGCTGGAATACACCTCAGCAATCATTAATACATAACTGCTGGACTTTCAGAGGCAAGGCCAAGTTGATCTTTACATCATAAAAATCAAAAGAACTGCAGATGTTGGAAATCAGAAACGAAGAAAAGGGAAATTGCTGGAAAGGCTCAGCAGGTCTGGCAGAGGTTTCAGGTCTTTAGGTCAGAACTTCAGTTCTGAGGAAGGGTCACTGAACCCGAAACATTAATTCCGATTTTTCTCCACAGATGCTGCCAGACCTGCTGAGCTTTTCCAGCAATTTCTGATCTTTACATCAAGAAGGTAAGATAAAAAGGGGGGGGGCATGTGATCAGGGTCTGTATAGGAAGTAATTTAGCTGCTAGGGCTTGTCAATTCTTTGTGCAACAAGTTGTGAAGTATAATAACGTAAGACAATGCACGCTCTTGGATTAGCAAAATACTTTTAGAAGCTGAAGGCAACTACCCAGAACCAGTTGGTAACACATCAAGCCCTATTGTGAATCAACAGCATTTTTATTGACCTAGATTTAACAGTAGCCTAAAACCATAATGGGAGGAAGGGTGGGGTACCCATTAAGTGGGAGTAAATTGACCCGCAGCACGAACAAGTTCAGATTGGAGCCAACTAGCATTAGGCAATCACCTGAGCTGCATTTATGAACACTGCATATGACTATCACTCCATTAAACTGGTCAATTATAAAACTGTTTTTGTTACTAAACTGATACAAAAGTTTCTAATAATAGAACTCATGATTGGGCAATGAAACCAACACCAATGAGTAAAAACATGACAATAACAGGCATTACCTTTTGAGTCACTGTCAGAGGATCTGATGCGGAGGTAAACAATGCTATAACTGCACTGAGAAATCCTTGATCGATCTTCACAGCCATTTCCTGAATCAGGACCATAAAGTATCTAGAAAAAAAAATACATCATAATAAGGTAATGACATATTTAAAGACTTGAACAAAAGGCACATGCATTCCAAACAAGGCATCATTTCAAAAACATACAAGTACATATCACCACTGGCCTTTTAACTTCTTGTTTCCAAAGAGATTCTAATATGGCACAAGTGATTAGTAGTACCAGTGAAGTTTACACTGTGGTCCTGCCTGCATACTATTCAGCCAACACCTCTGATAGATCTGTCCTGCCAAAGGGAACAGGGTGCACTGAAGGATAGCTGGGAGTTTGGAACACTAGCTGAGAGGTATAATTCAGTGAGAATGGCTGGCAGCTTTTGTCTAACTATCTGAGGGGCAAAGTTGCCACTTGACTCCAGGTTATAGTCCATCAGGTTTATTTAAAATCACAAGCTTTCAGAGCACTGCTCCTTCGTCTTTGTCCACTCCAGTCCAACACCAGCATCTCCACAACATACCTGAGGGATTCCCAGCTCTGGTGCAATTCTTAGCAGTGGGATGTGAGCAAGAGTGGGAAGGTTGGTGATAAAGCAGGAAGGAAAGGGAGTTACATGCTGTGAGGTCTATCCAGTTTGCGTATCGGGGCAGGCCCCCAATATCATGGCCTCATTTTGTGCTTGCCAGGATTTACCTGTGTCTGGTCACCATCACTATTTGTTATGGTGTTGCTTGCAGTCTCGGTATGACTTCCAAAGATGCTGGGACTGCACGAACTGTTGGCCAAACAGACTGAGAATTGGACTTGCTTCCACTGAGGAGCAGATGTCCCAATCTCTGCTTGTTAACGTTACCACAAGTAACACAGTTGCTGGGGAGCATTTTTTAAAAGATCATTTGCAATAGGCAAGCAATATACCCAACCCCCAGTAAAATTAGAACAGAATACAATATCCCTTATTGTCACGTATACAGGAATGCAGTGAGAAGTTTTTATTATGGTTGCCTATAATGACACTATCTTAGGTACAAGTATCTAGGCATAAATCTTGGATACAAAAGAGGAAAAAAAGGAAAAGTCGTAGCATTCCCTAATTAAGGCCACGTTCTTCTCTTTGGAGGTGGTACATTTAGTTTAATTCTTAGTGAACTCTTGAGTGTCTTCTGGACCGTTACTGAGTAGTTAAAAATCAACCACATTTCCATTGGTCTGAAGTCACATGTAGGCTTGATCCTTGGATAAGGACTGCAGATTTCCTTCCCTGATTGACATCACTAAACTAGTTTTTTTTTAAAACAATCCAGTAGTTTCATGGTCATCATCACTGAAACTTGCATTTTATTCAAGCTTTATTAATTGATGGAATTCTATTTGAAACTGGCGTTTCTGAAGTTGAAGTCTTGCCCTCTGGATTGACAGTCTAATCTCCTTCAAAAATGGAACCTATTTCAACTCATTTACTCTATCAAAACCTTTCAGGATTCTGAATAGATCTTGTACATCTTTGTTTAGCAAGGGGAATAACCCAGGCACCCCAATCTCTCGGCAATAACTGAAGTCCCTCAAACCCTGGTACCATTTCGGCCAGCTCCATCTGAGTTCTCTCCAAGGCCTTTGAAATCCTTCCTAAAATCTGATGTTCAGAGTCGATCACAACATTCCAGTGAGGTCCCAACCTGTTATGATCATCAAAGGTTCTGCAACATATTTCATTCCACATCTGGGCCTGACCCCAAATCCCAAAGGACGGAAGTTCACAGTCTGATCGCACAGTCCTCAATCAGAGAGGACAATCTCTGGTCTGCACCTGCAACTGCGTTTGACCCCCAGTCACCAAGGATGAATCTGATGAACAGCTTGACTCTACCGGTGCGGTGTTTGATGCTTATTAATAATTCCTAATAGCTACGATAATTTAATAATTTTCTAATAATCTAGGTACATTAGTCTTAATGGAAGTAGCACTGTTACTAGTATGAAGAAAAGATACTCACTTGAACTGCATAACTTGACTGTGTTCATTAAATCTTGTGATGATGCTTATATCTACAAATGGTTTTGGTTCTAAACAGAGGACACATAAAACTATCAGCATGAGTAAATGATTGTAATTATAGATAATAAAGTATTGATTCACTTGATTACTGACCTGAATCCAAAGCAATGGACTTCGGAGGTGGTACTGGATGGAAAGCTATTGGAAATATTGCACCAGGCAACTGGTTATCAACCTGTAACAGAGAAATTGCTCCAAAATTCAACAGAACTATACCTTGTACTCCAAAGCATCAAGACTTTAAACTGTTTATTTTTGCTATCAGTCATGAATTCTCAGTGCAGATTCTCTCAGTTTTACAGCACCTTATGACTGTAGAGCACCTTCTGGTAGTCTTTCTACAGGAAGGATGTTATTAAACTTGAGAAGGTGCAGAAATGATTTACAAGGATGTTGCCAGGACTGAAGGGTTTAAATTATACAGACAGACAGAGCGAATAGGCTGGGTGTTTTTCCCTGGAGCATCGGAGGCTGAGGGGTGATCTTATAAGGGTTTGTAAAATCATGAGGGGCATGGATAGGGTAAAATAGACAAGCTATTTTTCACCAAAGAAGAGCCCAAAAGGATAGGTTTCAGGTGAGGGGAAAAAGTTTTAAAAAGGACCTGTGAAGTAACATTTTCATACAGAAGATCACAATCTTTCCAGTGTGGAAGCAGGCCATTCAGCTCATCAAGTCTACACTGACCTTTTGAAGAGCATCCCACCCAGACCTACCTCCTCCACCCATCCCTGTTACCCTGTATTTCCCATCATTAATCCACTTAAGCTAAATGTCCCTGGATACTATGGGTAATTTCCCACGGCCAATCCACCTAACTTGCACATCTTTTGACTGTAGGGGGAAACCCACACTTCCAAAGGAAAACCATGCAGACACAGGGAGAACTTGCAAACTCCACACATATAGTTGCCAGAGGGTGGAATTCAAGCTGGGTCCCTGGCGCTGTAGGACAGCAGTGCTAACCACTGAGATACTGTGCTGCTGTGCAGGGTGTTACAGGTATGGAACAAGCAGCCACAGGTGGAGGAGATGGCTACAATTACAACATTGAAATGGCATCTGGATGGGTAAAATGAATAGGAAGGGTTTAGAATGGGTCAAATGCTAGCAAATGGGACTAGGTCAGATTGGGATGTCTGGTTGGCACGGATGAGTTGAACCGAAGGAGTCTATTTCCATGCTGTACTACTCGAAGTACTTCATTCTGTTTTCTAATCCCATACTCCTTTTCCCAAAGGTTGGAGACATGCCCTTCTTAATGAAAAGTTCCAGAATTAGCATGCTCCAAATCCCACTCACTTGCGTGTCTCATGTAAGAACACCTAGGAACAGGAGTAGGCCACTTGGTCCATCAACCTTGTTCCACTACTGAATAGGGTCATGGCATGACTCCTTTCCACTTTCCCGCCTGTTCCACAATCCTCTACTCTGTTGCTCAGCCTTGAAAATGTTCAATGCACCAGCCTCAACTATTCTCCAACGTAAAATTCCAAAGATTAATGACCCTCAGAAACAAAATTTCTCCTTATCTTCATTTTCAATGGGACACCTGTTATTTTTAAATTAGGCCTCAAGTTCAAGATACACCAAAGGAAAACACCCCCTCAGCCTCGAATCCAATCAAGCCATCTCAGCATCTAATATGTCTCAGTTAGACTATGTCGCATTCAACTGAGCTTCAAAGCTCATCTCCCTAACTTGGCTCAACTATCATGTCTGCTGCAGGCTCTCCAAATGAGCATTGTGATATACTGTAATTCTCCTGCCTTTTCCTCCCACTCTTGCACATTGTTTTTATTGAATTAATCATCCAATCCCTCTTGAGTGTCTCAACTAAATGTGCCTCCACCACATTTCCAGGCAGTGCATCCCGGTGCTATTGTGCGCAAAAGATTTTTCTCATACTGCAATTGCTTCTTTTGCAGATCATGTTAAATCTTTGACCTCCCATTTTGGATCCTCTCAAACAGTAAAAAAAGAAATCCCGCACATCTACTCCATCCAGCACCCTCATTATTTGAAATCTCTTAGCCTTCCTCTCTCCAAGAAGAGTCCCAGTCTCTCCAATCTATCCTCAAAACTGCAACTCCTTATACCTGGAACCATTCACTTATATTGCTTCAGCACTCTCTCCAGTACATACAGATCATTCCTATAGTACGGCATCCAGAACTGGGCATAATATCTCCTGAGATCTAAATTATCTTATGCAAATGTTTCTTGGTCACTAAGTACATGGAATTATTAAGACATTAACTGGATAGAAACTTTGGTTTTCCCTTTGCTTACTCTGTTATTGTCTGAAGGTGTGGACCAGTGCATGTGTGTCTGATCACCAGTGACCTTTGCATTCAAAGAGTGCACCTCTGCAGTGAGTGCATATAACACAGGATAAGCCCATACTAACAACAGAACATGACCAGCTGGATTACGGACATATGAAGTGAAGCAAAAAGCTACAGCAGTGCTTCACAAACTATTTCCCAACGTGACCCAATTTTAGCTCACCACCACTTTCAAGAATTATTTGAAAAGCAACAAAATCTGATCCTCCCAGTGATATGCACCTCACAGCCTATTAAGGCAACTCCTGAAAATTAATGTTCCCTCAGAAGTCAGCAAAAACAAAACACAACCAGGATAACAACATTCAGTCGGTTCTGTATTGCTAAAGCTAGACATTTTATAAAAGACTTTTTTTTCCATAGAGTCAGAGAGATGTACAGCACCAAAACAGACCTTTGGTCCAACTCGCCCATGCCAATCTGATATCCTAACCTAATCTAGACCCATTTGCCAGCACTTGGCCAATATCCCTCTAAACTCTTGCAGTTCATATACCATTCAGGTGCCTTTTAAATGTTGTACTTGTACCCGCCTCCACCACTTCCTCTGGCAGTTCATTCCATACATGTACTACCCTCTGTGTGAAAAAGTTGTCCCTTATGTCGCTTTTATATCTTTCCCCTCTCACCCTAAACCTATGCCCTCTAGTTCTGGACTCCCCCACTCCAGGGAAAAGACTTTGTCTATTTATCCTATCCATGCCCCTCATGATTTTATAAATCTCTGTAAGGCTACCCTTCAGCCTCTGATGCTCCAGGGAAAACAGCCACAGCCTATTCAGCCTCTCCATATACCTCAAATCCTCCAACCCTGGCAACATCCTTGTAAATCGCTTCTGAACCCTTTCAAGTTTCACAACATTCTTCTGATAGGAAGGAGACCAGAAATGCATGCAATATTCCAAAAGTGGCCTAACCAATGTCCTGTACAGCTACAGCATTACCTCCCAACTCCTGTACTGAATACTCTGACCAATAGAGGAAAGCATATCAAGCGACTTCTTCACTATCCTATCTACCTGTGACTCTACTTCCAAGGAGCTATGAATCTGCACTGTCTTGCACTCTTCAGGGCAATTCTTAAGAAGGCCAGCATTTATGCTGCATGAGAGGAAATTGCTGATCAGTCAGCAAATGGATTATGATTGATAGAGGCATTGAGACATGGATAGTGCTCCAATTAATAGTGATTGACACTTAACTGACAGGGTTTAACCTTTCAACGAAAGAGGTTGTCTCTAAGTGGTCAAGTTGTCCATTAGGTTATTGAACACTAAAGACGCAATGTTTCAATGATATCGGGCATTGGTTAGACTCCATCTCAAAAACTAAGTGCAAATTTCTTGTTTCAGGAAGGACATAAATGCATTGGAAGTGTTTCAGAGCAGGTTTACTAATGGTTGAACAGAGTGGGCTCATTTCCAATGGAGTTTAGACAAGTATAGGAGACCCGATTGAAGTGCATAATGTGCAGAATGGCCTTGACAGACAGATGTGGAAAGGAAGTTTCCTCTTGTTGAGGAGTTCAGAACAAAGGGTTGACCTTTGAGAACAGAAATGAAGGAAAATTTTTGTTTCTGCGGGCAGCACGATTTTGAAATACTCTACCTCAGAATGTGGAACTGAATAGATTTTTGTTAGGATCAAAGGTCATCAGGAGTAGATGGGAATGTGGAACTCAAAAAACACACATCAGCCACGATTTTATTGAATGGCAGGGGAGGATTGAGTGACCGAATGGCCCTTATTCTGCTCGTTTTTCAAACTTTCCTCATAAAACATTTTAGATTATCAAGCAACTACAGATTGCCTCTGAACACCATGTTGCACCCACATCATCTTTTAATTTGCCAAATATTATGCACAGCCTTGTAAGCCATTATCCCTTAAACTGAGGTTGACTATTTTTAAATGCCCAGCAGATAAATTGAACATTTAGTTGCACTCTACTTAGGATATAATTGCCTTTACAAAACACATTCACAAACATAACAAGAACGAGGGAAGCCCACGCAATAATCTGACAAACCAATGTACATTACCTGCAGCCAGTTCAACTGGGCACGCAAACTCCTGTGATGAGCAGACTGCTTAAATTCAACTTGAATGCCAGATAAAAAGTTTCGCCTAATGCTCAATCGCTGAGGCAAACGGATTTGCATAACATGAAAATTAACCTAAAAACACAATAAACATGGAATCTCAAAACAGGAAATTCATTGCATCACCTGAAACAGTTTTCATTATACCATCTGGTGCTCTATTACATTATATACAAAGGGATAAATAAAATTTAAAAACAGCACATAAGAAAGATCCAATTTCCCGTGATGACTGAAGATAGCAGAAATGCTCTGCCATTTGCCTTTTAAATTGTGCAGAGCTCTTAAAACATCAAGTAGACTTGGATTCAGCCAAGGCACAGGAGGGAAGGAAAGAAAAGTTGTATTTGTTTTACTCCATTTCCACCATTAGGAATACTATAAGCTTGTTGCATGATGATAATTTTGCTTGGTTGTGAACTAATGGCATTCACCTTGTTTGAACTAATATCATGAGACCTAACAGAAAACAGCTCACCAAAGATGACAATCTTGAAAGTAAACAACTTTCTAAATGCTTACCAATGCTGTTGTTGAAGTGGGGCAGTAAACAAATTTTATAAATGTTAATTATGTGAACATTCAAGGAAGGGAGCAGCAAATCAAAATCATTAAGATTTTGTTCAGTTTTGGAAATGTCAGTAAATTGAGTGGAAGCAAAGAGAAAGCTTGAATTTCTGGTAAGATAAGCAACTTCACAGTCATGAGCTGGCAGGTCCATTGGAACCTGATCTTAATAAGACCATCCATTTGCATGTTACCTCCAAGTTACTGTCCAACTTGATCCAGTGTTCTCCAGCCTTTTCAGTCCGGTGTGTCTGGTAGCTCTGTTCCAAAAGATTGATGTGCTTTTGACTAAAGGGCCTCCATCGTTGCTTCCGTTTCATTTCCCAAACGACTCCAGAACTAAAGTTCCAATGAAATACCAGTTAAAACAAGGAAAATGCAAATCTAGTATGCAAAGATTATTGAGAACAAGGATAATAAGGAGTCCTCCATCTCTTCATACATCAACCCTCTTTGTTAGCCACACTTAAATCCCGTCTCTCTCCAAAGACTACTGAGATATGCGTCAGCTGGAATGGCTGCCATTGTTAAGTTTTGCTACAATGGTTAAGCACAATGTTTTGGTAAACATACCTGCTGGACTTGAATTCTTGTTTAATTTCTACCTTTTCCAAAACTGTATTTTGTCATTTGACCTTCCCATCACAGTGATTAATAAGACTTTTTTTGACGGTTCCTACTGTCAAGCTTCTGAAGCCAACCTTCTGAAGTTGAAATGAGAATGGCACAGGAGTATAGATTGATACTGTAGCACGTTCCTCCGATGTTCTTTACAGGCTGCACATTCCACATTTAGACCTTACAAATGTCTGGCTTCTATACTAAATTGTAACTTGGTTCATGATTCTTGACATGGATTCTGAAGAACCAAATATATAAACCAACTGTGACTCAACTATTCCATAAAGTGTTAATAAGGCCTTGCCATCCTGAATCCACACTTTCCAAGCGATCACCTGTTAATCTCAAAACAATTTACAATTTGCCTTAAATTAGATGTTAAGCTTACTGCTCGATAGTTGACACACACATCCCAAACCTTTACCAATAAGTTAGCTTTAGATATATGCCGATTCCAAAGATTTAGAATTGTTAAATTCAAAGGTCTAACATCAAGATCATTCTTCTTTTTGAGCAAGTATTTTGAAAGAATCCAACCTTTTAAAATCTATTGCCATCTATAAGCTGCTTAGTTCCTTCTCCTTTGCACACAGACATTAGATATGGGCTCTTCCCTTCTTCAATAAGAGTGATCTGAAGGAACTACTAAGCAATTAATTATTCCTTGACTGCAGTTTTAGATTACTTACATGATTAGATTACTTACAGTGTGGAAACAGGCCGTTCAGCCCAACAAGTCCATACCGACCCGCCGAAGCGCAACCCACCCATACCCCTACATTTACCCCTTCACCTAACACTACGGGCAATTTAGCATAGTCAATTCACCTGACCTGCACATCTTTGGACTGTGGGAGGAAACCGAAGCACCCAAGGAAACCCACACAGAGAAGGGGAGAACGTGCAAACTCCACACAGACAGTTGCCTGAGGCGGGAATTGAGCCTGGGTCTCTGGCGCTGTGAGGCAGCAGAGCTAACCACTGTGCCACCCAGTTGTGCAACATTTTACATAGACCACAACTTTTATTTGGCATGTACATATTTCTTAGCAAACATAGTAGGTTTTTACTTGGTTTTATGTACTTCTAAAAAGAAATTGCTTTTTTACAACTTCACAACACCATTGTTTCCTGAATCATTGGAAATTTGGTTTACAGCATTTTCTGCATTTCAAATTTATAGCATGTGTAGTATTTTGCTTTTATTTATGAACATCTCATCACCTTCAAAAGGTTTGTTCATTTGAACTTCCAAGTCTCTCCACTCCTACACGCTATTAAAATTGCACTATATACTTGATATTGTTTCTCTTTTTTCTGCCTTCATTCCAAAATATATTTCAGCATTTGAATGCTTTAAATTTAGTCTGCCGTGCTCCTATCCATTTTACCAGTCTTTGATCTTCTGCATTCTACTACAATGCACCTCACAGTTTGTGTAGTCTTTGAAAATGTGCCCCCATATCCAAACCCAGAAAAGTTAACATTTCTTAAAATTAGAGATTTGTCCCAATAACTGCTCAGAAGACACAGTGCACTCCAATTTGAAAATAATCTTATTCTATTCACATTACCACTACCCCTTCAATCCCACTGACTTCATTTCTTCTACCATTCATCTTAAAATCCTTTTAAAAGTCCATACAAATATATTAACGCACTAATATAACTGCCCCCTCCATACTTTCACTGAAGACTGGAGTGTGAAAAATGACTTACCTTTAAAAAAATTAGTGTATTATTAACTAACGTGTGGTTTTTTTCTGAATTAAAAAAATTCTTACATATCTGGTCTTCTGCTCACTAGTACGAATAGTGAGTGCAATGTCGACAGATTAAGGCATTTGCCTTAATTAATTGGTTCATAGGTCATCCCTGCACTTGCTAATCAGCTGTTGACACTTTACTCACAGCGTCTGACACTTTTGATCACCTGCAGAGACTTATTATTCAATTTGTCGACACTTCACTCACTATTTGGACATATCTGTTGACACACTTAATTACCTGGAATTATCTTGCCATTATATCTTCACCTATATACAGCATTCTGCATCTGCGTGCTTCCCTCTACTGCACTTGATGAAGGAGCAGCGCTCCGAAAGCTTGCGATTTCAAATAAACCTGTTGGATTATAACCTGGTGCCAGGTGACTTCTAACTTCGTCCAACACCAGCACCTCCACCAGAAAAGCACAGGTCCATTTTAACACCACACAGGGGAGGACACAGGACGCAGTACATCAAACTCTGCATAATTTGCCTGGTAGAGGGGGGCCTGGAATTACTCCTGATCTTGTCATATGTTTGATGCAATGGTTTCAGTATACGTACTTAAGCCTGTATTTGAACTGCTGTAATGAATACATTACTAGTTTTGTAAATCAGAAGTCTGTCAATGGGGGACTGATTGGAATGACACAAGAGTTTTGTTTTTGATTTAAACTTGTAAAAACTGCATCAAATTAGGGTGCATTCGTTTCTTTAAAAACGAGCATTTTCTTTTCCTCTCCACATTCGTTTGGAATCCCAAAGCAACATTCACCCTTGATTACAAAAGCAAGTGTCAGTGAACTATTTGCTGTAATTCAGCCCCATTTAGTCCTCAAATCAATGCCAAATACACACTTTTACAAGGCTTTGTTCGCCAAACCTGAGCTGATAATTTTTTGCTAACATACTAGCTCTGAGGAAGAGTGCAGCTCCACAGCAAGTTAATGCCGTGGGAGGAGAACCACCAAGAAATAAAAACAAACGTGAAAGGTCTAAAATATCCATGTGAACAATAAATTCACTCCTATTTTTTCAAAGTGAAATTCTGTCATGGTTCCCAAAACAGTAACACACAAGAAATGCATTACAAACAGAAGCACTACTCTTTTTTTTTTAACAGAACATAATGGAAAAGATGGATAACGCTCATTGTCAGTTTTGAATCATACACTCATGATCTAAACATACAGTGCTGAATTTAATAGCCGTAGCAGCAGGTCAGTGTAGTTAGGTACTGGCAGCACTTCAGTCTCAGTAGTGCAGCTGGGATTGGTCACCATGGCCGGAGCTACAGGACACCAAGAGCAATAGCATCCATGGATGATACAGAGGACAGGGCAGTGGAGTAGGAGGAGCTCTTCTGCGAGGGTGCCCTGACACTGACTGCTCTCATGGGGTACAGGATACCTGATCCTCAGGACCTGTCTTCTTGTAGCCCTCTAATATGGTGCAGCCCAACAACCCTGCTCCAGCACCTGGTACAAGTCAATGGCCACCCAAATGGCTGGAACTTGTTCCCGAGAGTGTAGGAGTTGAGGGGTGACCCTATAGTGTTTATTAAATCATGAGGGGTATACATAAGGTGAATGGCAATTGTCTTTTCTCTCAGGTCAGGGATTTCAAGACTAGGGGGCATATTTTTAAGGTGAAAGGAGAAAGATTTTAAAAAGACATGAGCATAGATAGTGTGCAGAATGAACTTCCAGAGGAAGTGATGGATACAGGTTTCGTTACAACATTTCAAAGACATTTGGATAAGTACATGACTAGAAAATGTTTGGAGAGATATGGGCCAAGCACAGGCAGATGGGACTAGTTTAGTGTGGAATTATGGTCGGCATGGACTGATTGGACCAAAGGGTCTGTTTCCATGCTGTATAACTCAATGTCTGAACTGGGCTAGGGCCATGAGGCCAATCTCTACTTTTCCCACCATGACTTTTATTTGGGGTATGCTAGGATGGCGCAGGCTTTCCACATTATTTCCATATTTTTTGGGGGTGGGCGGCCGACAGAGGTTGAAGAGAAGACAGAAAGAAGGGGAATGATTAAATTCTATCCAGTGTGTACAGCACAGCCTCTCCAATTGGTGCACTCCTCAGCTACTTGACACTAAAATGCAAGTCCTGATTGTGTTGCAAGGCAAACCTTTTACCTTTTCATCCATTGTGATAACTGTACAGAATTAAGTGCTCACACTGGAACAAGATCAGTTTAAGTGAAGCAAGTATTCATATCCATGAAAAGACCAGGAATATATTTTATATCTCTTGTGGAATCACAGGTAAATTGATGTTTGTCCACTCAGGCCATGATGAGACTGGGATCCAAAGACTAACTTTCTATGTTTAAGATACTGAGTTTAAAGTATAGTGGAGAGGCGCTCTATATCATTACTGTCAATTTAATCCTGTAAAATGTTTTATCATATGTAGGGAAAAAACAAACTAAGGTGAGAATGGCTGTCAGAAAATTTAACGTGATAGTAACTAAAATGTTAACTTGAAGAACAGAAGTATGACATAAACATTAATTTTAAAATTTTAAAATAAACATTATCAAAAGTACACATTGCACATTCCAAAAGCAACATGCATACATCACATATACTAGTGTAGATAATCTTCTAATTTCCTATGCAAAATCCATCACTTATGTCAACATGACAAAAGTTCTGTTGACCAAACTCTGACCTTGATTTGGCTGATTTTCTCTCTATGCTTTGCTTAAAATCAGAATATTCCCATCAGCTATTGCAATCATGTGTTTCATTCAGCTCTCTTAACATTGCATAATTTTGATTGCATTACTCCCTCTTTACTTCAGCTGTTAAATTGCCTCATCATGTGTCCTGCTGAGTTGTGTCAAAACACACCAGCAGTACAGATATTAACCTTCGCCAACACGCAACCCAGAGGACAGGTCTCCTCATCTACACAAGTGTTCATGATACGTTCAAAAGAGGAAAGCATGGCTCAACTTTAGACCATTTGTGTAATCTTATTTTTGGTATGGATGATCCTAGTTTTACTAAGAAAATATATATTGAGCGAGTTGCCTTCCCATTGTCAATTAGTCCCACTCTCTGCATGCACAGTCAAGGCTTAGACAGACAAATGCGTATTGATCAAAAGTGTGCCTTAAAAAGATAGGAATTGCTACTTGTGTGTGTCTTTGACTCTTCCCCTCTCAAAGGAAGGTTGTGCATGCAAAGTAAACTATAGTGTCTCTTGCACAGTCACCAGTGGAGAAAAGCAAGGCAGAAATGCAGCATTTCTAATTGTCACAGATATGATGTGAACTCATTCTTACATGCAAGGATCAATGCTAACCTGCTTGTGAACCAGTGCTGCTGAGCTACTGCATTTCAAAGATTGTGCTTTCATACAAACTGCACAAATTCTTCCCAAAAAAATGCATCATCAAGACATTTTGTCTACATTACGGGCGGCATGGTGGCACAGTGGTTAGCACTGCTGCCTCACAGCGCCAGAGATCCGGGTTCAATTCCAGCCTCAGGCGACTGACTGTGTGGAGTTTGCACGTTCTCCCCGTGTCTGCGTGGGTTTCCTCCGGGTGCTCCGGTTTCCTCCCACAGTCCAAAGACGTGCAGGTTAGGTGAATTGGCCATGCTAAATTGCCCGTAGTGTTAGGTAAAGGGGTAAATGTGGGGATATGGGTCGGTTGCGCTTCGGCGGGGGCGGTGTGGACTTGTTGGGCCGAAGGGCCTGTTTCCACACTGTAAGTAATCTAATCTAATCTAATCATTACCATACAAGACAACGCAAGATAAGAGAAAAACAATAGGCATTACAATAGGTGATGTTCTCTGTCAGTTTGATAAGTGACCTGAATTCAAAGCTTAGATAACACACGCTTTTACGTATTTTCTTCAGACTTCATAAGACCATACATCACAAGCAAAGATGAATTAGGATTAAAGGTAGGCCATTTGGCCCACTGAACCTGCCTGGTTTTCACAGCTCATCTATGTGTGTTTTGAATTGCTCATTTCAATCCACCTCCAAAAATCTTTGATTCCTTGACCGAACGAGAATCTGCTACCTTCACCTTCCAATATTGCAAGTATACCTCCACTGTGTTCTACGGTGGAGAAAGGGAGAGATGATGGTGCAGTGGTAAAGTCATTGAACAGCTACTCCAAGAGGGTCAGGCTAACACTCTGGGCATATGCATATGCACGGCAGCTGGTGGAATTTAAATTCATTTCATCCTTCTGGAACTGAAGGCTAGTCTGGGAGTGATGGTGTCCGTGAAATTATCATTGGTTGTCACACGACATGAGAAAACATTCACTGAGTCTCAAAGCTGAGAAGACAGGACATTTTACACTGTAGTTAAATTGTTTTGGTAGACATGACTTAAGCTGCACTTGAAACTAAGCCTCACTGTAACCTTTGAAAGTGCTGGCTTCTTTCCCTGCGTAAAGTAATAGGAGAAGCTGCTCTCCTTGTTTGTGACAGGCTGAACACTTACCAACGGCAAAGCATTGATCAACTTGCTGGAATAAGTGTGCTAATTACTAATAAATCAAATCAGGAATTCAGGAGCAACTTCATTAGCCAATGTGTGTAGTGAGAATGTGGAGCTCAATACCATAAGGAGTAGCTGAAGTTAATCACTTTTTTAAAAATTTAATTTGTAGGATGTGGGTGTCGCTGGCTGGCTAGTATTTATTGCCCGTCCCTGATGTTTTTAAACGCACTTAAGGCAAAACTTCCGAAACATTTTCCCCCTCTAGTTCAAAACTAGAGGGCATAGGTTTAAGGTGCAAGGGGAAAGATTTTAAAGGGACCTAAGGGGCAACTTATTCATGTCGAGGGTGGTGTATGTATGGAATGAGTTGCCAGAGGAAGTGGTGGAGGTTGGTACCATTGTGACATTTAAAAGGCACCTGGATGGGTATACGAATAGGAAGGGTTTGTGTGATATGGGCCAAATGCTGGCCAACGGGACTAGGTCAGATTGGGATGTCTGATCGGCATGAACGAGTTGGACCGAAGGGTCTGCTTCCAGGCTGTATAACTGACTATCTCAAAGAGGGCACCTCTGACAGCGTTTCATTTTCTCAACAGTACCAGTTGATTATTAGCAAGATTTATAGTTAGTCTTTCATCTAGAAAAAAAGTAGAGGCAAAATGTAACAGTAAACAAATTGTTTCAGCAATTCAGCAGTCAGAGGCAAAGAAATTAGAAAACTTCAAGATGTAAAATTAAATTGAAACCAAGATGCGAACAAGATGGCAAATATTCCAAATGACTTATGCTAACTCAAGAACAATATGTCCTTTCTAATGACTCAGATGCAAAATTAACAACTTGATATTAAAATTCAATATCAGACATCTTGAAATGGCTAATTATTTTAAAAAATTTCCACAAGGTACTCATTCCAATTCTTACAGATAAAAAAATAGTTTTAGGTACAACCAATAAAGTGGGAGTTATTGGACAAAGAGGAAGGTAGAATGGAATCAGGTTGATCTAGTGCCAAATATGGATTCAAAAGATATATCTTTAGGGTTGAAAGGATGACCTGGATTCTGCACTTCGGCACAGTGATTCAGTGGTTAGCACTGCTGTCTCTCAGCACCAGGATCCCAGGTTCGATTCCAGTCTCAGGCAACAGTCCGTGTGGAGTTTGCACATTCTCCCAGTGCCTGCATGGGTTTCCTCCCATAGTCCAAAGATGTGCAGGTCTGGTTAATTGGCTATGCTAAATTGCCCGTAGTGTTAGGTGCATTAGTCAGAGGGAGATGGATTTGGGTGGGTTGCTCTTCAGAGGGTCGGTGTGGACTTGTTGGGCCAAAGGGCCTGTTTCCACACTGTGGGGAATCTAATATAATCATGAAGGGATCATGAACAAAACAAGGCTGCATTGTGAATATCAAATAATACCAAACCCACATCAATAAGCACAGGGCAGATGAGTTTCAGATGACATATTCACAAAGCATATAAGCAGGCAGATTGCCTGCATTGGCATTGTGAAGTCTAAAGATGACAAAGGGAGTCATGAGGACAGCTGAGGTCAAAGCTGAATCAGATGGATGTGAGAGTACGCAGTCTTTGTGATGCTAACAAGAAAACTCATTTCATGTCAAATATGACAGCAAGGCTGCAAAAAAGCTGGTTCTGCCTCAGACTCTTCCAAGGGAGAGGAGTGGAGTCAGCGGCAATAGAAGAGAGTTTGGAGCAGAGACAATGGATGTGGGCTTCTCATTATTAATGCAGAAATTTTTTGTGCACCCAATACTGGCTATTGGATAGAGTGGGATGATTTGTCAACACTGTAGGTGTCAAGAGAAATGGTACTGAGGTAGAGCTAGAAGTTGTCAGCAGACAATGAAACAAACAACTGATGTAGTTGAGGTGAAACAGGTAGATGAGAAGTGGTCAGGGATCAGAGGGAAATAGATTTGCATTTAATGAACAATGTTAACAGACAAAAATGAAACAAAATCCTGAGGAACTCAGTGCCTAAAACAGTCAATTCACGCACAGCAACAACCAAAGCTAATAAAAATGCTGAGCCATGCACCCAGTGCTGTCGGTGACACGTTAGAGGAACTTACGACAACACTATATTCTGAAAAGACCACTTTAGCTATGTGTCCAATTCTGGACAAAAATGCACAAGCAGCCATTTGGCAGTAGTGCAAGCTAAAGCCACATGGCCATTCACCAGTGTTGAATGGTTGAGCCATAACTGATCATTGAAGTAACATGTGAACAGAAAACCAGAAGTTGGATACGAAGTAAAAAAGGCACCAAAGTAGCAGCTTCGGGGTTTTACAGCATCTGAGATGGTGTGGAAAAGGTAAATCCAGAAAACTATTTCCAAGCAAAATGCAAAAGCAGGACAATGGGATCAAGAGTTAAGCTATCAACAAGGAAAAAATTAGGAATGACAGCCAGATATTTTTAAAACACCAATATTGATTTGTTTCAACTATCATAATGCAGTAAAAATAATGTGGATTGATGCTGCAACCAGTCTTGATGGTTGGATGAATTAATACATACTGAATGGCCTTTCATCTATCAATTCTGTTGCATTCAGTGAACAGTCTTTACAAGTGGAAGTATTACCAATTGAGCCAGACTAAATTGCAAAACTGCTGAATCAAGAAGATTACGGGCTTGAAGTAATTACACTGAGTTCAGGAGTATTTAGTTCACAGAACTATCACAATGCAGGAGGCAATTCAGCCCATTATTCCCTAATGCAATCTCCTGCCTTTTCCTCCTGATCCCAGCACACAGTTTCTATCCAAATAATTATCCAATGCCCTCTTCAATGTCTCAATTAAACCTGTATCCACCATATTCCCAAGCAGTGTGCATTCCGTGCCCCACCTATTTGCTGTGTGAAAAAGGTTTCTCTCATGTCATCCTTCCATGTCTTCTCATTATTTTTCCTTTTATGAGTGGTTACTTCCATCACATTTAAGAGGTGAATTCTTTAAGTTGTATTTCTCTTCACATATATTATAAATTTTAATGATGGACTTCCTGCTTCAATATTATTCAGTATTATTATAAAGTGTCTCTCATTAAACTCCTTAATGTGTTATTTGTTAGCTTTTTATCCTGAGCAAGCAACACCTCCTGCAGTTTTACTTACATTGCTTAATTCAAAAAAATGAACAAAAACAATTCAGAATATTTCCTGACCAGGTTACTCACCTTTTTTGTCATAATTTCTTTAAAACACTTAAACAGCAAAAGTAAATAGGAAACTTACCTGGTAATTCCTATGTATGCAATTTCCTGTTTGCTTTCATTGTTAACAAGCGACAGTCCAAGGCTGTGAAGTGAAATTGTAACTCCCATGTCAAACTGCATCAGATCCTCAGCTTGCCGTGCTTTAGAAATAACTGCAACATCTTCAGTGAATACCAACACACGCTGTCGGCCATCAAGGAAAGATACCCAGTGAATCTGATTGTTGTTTTGCCAAAGAAACTGCCCAAACTGATCCTGGAAAACACAAGTTATTTTATCAATGAGATAAACGGGATGGGGGTTTGGTTAGAAAGTTCTTCAAGTTGCTTGTTATGTGGTAGCCTACATGGAAACAAGATAATCAAAATGAACTAACTTTCCTCTACTCTGCATTAGGATAACAAAGACGAGAACAGAAAAAAAGATAGAAACTTGTAGAATTCAGCCTGTGCTGTTACATCCATGACCTTTTTTGGATTTTCGAGCCAGTGCAATGATAAATCAAGTGTCTGGTTCATTCTACATTCCCGAGTACATGGCTTTCCCAAGAGATATCACTTTAGGGCAAAGTTTTATGGAGAAGGTGAGAGAGTCAGAGTCAAAAAGTGCAGTGCTGGAAAAGCACAGCAGGTCAGGCAGCATCCGAGGAGCAGGAGAATCGACGTTTTGGGCAGTACATGCAACATCACCTGAAGCTGGAAATGTTTTTATAACTGCAAATAAATGCTCACTCGCCAATCTCTAGATTCCCTGAAATGAACCACTCAACTAATTGTTTCATAAATTTGCTAAGCAACCTCAGAAACCACCCCTAAGTCAATCACACTTGTGTGGGATGAGAGTCACAATGGCTGGATTGGGTAAGGGAAACTAGGTTTGCATGCTCAAGTGCAAGTGATGGGCTTTATGACCAAAAAGACACATTCATAAACATTTTTGCGGTTACAGTTTTTTAACTCCAGATTTTATTTCAGATGAGATGAGAACTAAACCTCTGGAGTGTTAGTCCACTCCACACCATTGGTTAGGTATGAAGAAATCAGAGTAGGAGGCAGCTAAACAACTCATCACTATTTAATGAGATTCTAACTGAACGTGCACATCACCTCCACCTTGCTACATACAACAGTACAACATAGGAATAGGCCATTCGGCCCACCATGTCTGTACCAACGACGGTACTAGTTTAAACAAATCCAATCTGACTGCACATGGTCCATATCTTTCTCTTCTCTGCTTGTTCATGTATGTGTCTAAATGCCTCTTAAACATGGCTTTTGCATATGCTTTTACCATTTTCCCTGGCAGTGCATTCCAGGCACCTGCTACTTTTGCGTTGAAAAAAAAACCTTCCTCAAAAATGTCCTTTAAACTTTCCCCCTCACACATTAAACCTATGGTCCTTAGTATATGATATTCCTCACACTGGGAAACACTGAATATCCACCTTATACTCCTCATAATTGTATATATTTCTATCAGGTCAGCCCTCAGCCTCTGACACTTGGACGTAAACAATCCAAGTTTGTCCAACCTCCCCATAAAGCTAGCACACTCCAATGCAGACATCAGCCTCAAAGCTCTTCTGCACCCTCTCCAAAGCCTCTACATCTTTGTTATTGTGGTAAAAACCTGATGAAGGGCTTTTACCCGAAACGTCGATTTTGCTGCTCGTCGGATGCTGCCTGAATTGCTGTGCTCTTCCAGCAACACTGATCCAGAATCTTTGTTATTGTGACTAACTAGAACTGTGCACAGTACTCCAAACATGGCCGGATACAAGTCTTAAACACTTGCCAACTTTTCTACTCAATGCCCTGTCTGATGAAGGCACGTACCTTATCCACTTGTGTTGCCACTTTCAGGAAGCTAAGAAGTTGCACTTCAAGATCCCTCTGTATATCAATGTCCATAAGGATCTGACCATTTACTGAATACTTTCCTCTAGCACGTGACCTCCCAAAACGCATCACCTCACAATGACCCAGACCAAACTCCATCTGCCATTTCTCTGCTCAACTTTCCAGCTGATGTATCTCCTGCTGGATCTTTTGATATCCTTCCTCACTATCAATAACTCCATTTTTTATAATATGCAACTCAATAATCAGACCACCAATATTTTCATCCAAATCATTTACATATATTATAAACAAAATTCCCAGCACTGATCCTTGTGGAATATCAATGGTCACAGGTTTCCAGTCAGAAAAAACACCCTTCCACAACTACCCTCCGTCTTTGGCCAAGCCAATTTTGTATCCAATTTGACAACTCACCATGGATTCCATGCAATTTGATCTTCTGGATCAGCCCACCATGGGGGATCTTGGCAAATGCTTTAGTAAAGTCCACGCAGACAACATCTACTGCCTTAACCGGAGACTCATTTTTGTCACTGCCTCAAAAAATTCTATTAAACTAATATGCACAAAATGCCTTGGGATTCTCTTTAATCCTACTTGCCAAGAACATTTCATGGCTTCTCTAGCCATCCTGATGTTTTAAAAATTATTTTCTGCTTCCTTTATACTCAAGGGTCTTGTTTGATTCCTGCTTCCTTTCTCTTTTTAAATAACCTGACAACATCTCTCATTATCTAAGGTGCCTGAATCTTGTCATCTTTATCTTTCACTCTCACAGGAATAGGAGGTCCTGAAATCTGTTTAACTGCTTTTTAAAAGACTTGCACACATCAAAGGCAAATTTATTTCCAAATAACTGCCCTCAGTCTAATTTTTCCAGTTTCTGGGATGACATGGTGGCTCAGTGGTTAGCACTGCTGCCTCACAGTGACCTGGGTTCGATTCCCATCTCAGGCGACTACGATTGCGTGGGTTTTCTCCGGGTGCCCCAGTTCCCTCCCACGATCCAAAGATGTGCAGGTCAGGTGAATTGGCCATGCTAAATTGCCCATAGTATTAGGTGCATAAGTCAGGGTAAGTATAGGGTAGGGGAATGGGTCTGGGTGGGTTACTCTTCAGAGGGTCAGTGTGGATTGTTGAGCTGAAGGGCCTTATTGCAGGGAATCTAATCAGTTCCTCTCTAATTGTTTTCATTAGCCTTCCCCCAAGTTTAGCACTTTCACGCAAAGACCAGCCATATCCTTTTCCATAACTACCTTAAAACTTGTGGAATTATGATCTCTATTACTGAAACGCTCCCCTACTCTAACTTCAAAGACCTGGCCAGGCTCATTCCCCAATTCAGTCCCCTTCCTTAGTTGGATTATCTACATATTGTTTCAAGAATCCCTTCGGGGTGCACCTAACAAATTCTGGTACACATGGACCTAAAAGTGAAGCTTCTTTTCCCCAATGGGTCTGAACTCACCACACCTATTAGGTCTATGCAGGTCAAGACCTTCAGTTTTCAACATCTCTTCAGTTTCATATACGCAGATAAAGGATGCCCAACCTGTAGTATATTCCAGCATTTTTCTATTACTAATCTCAGATCTGTATTACCCCAACCTCTCTGCTATCTACTGTTGAAAGCAGATTACATGCATTGTCTTCCAATTCAAGACGACCATTCAAGAACCTTGAATTCTTAATGAAGAAAAGTAATTATTGCAAACCCAAGACTTCAAGATGTCAGCTTTACTCAAAGATGGAATCACAATTTTCCACACAGGGCAAATGGTAGTCATACTAAACCCTGTGAATGGAAACAGACCAACGCTTTTTGATCTGGTTGTCACGGGAAAATAAACACAAACCGAAATGGTTTGCAAATCAAGTGACAGATTTCACACTTAATCCACAAAACAGACAACTGAGCTTTTGGAGACAGAGCCAGAAACAGAGAAAAAGAGACAATGCAACTTCTACTGTGAAGAACAGAAAAAGCCTACTTTTGTGTTAGCAATAAGCAGGATGCTGAGGAAAGCTTGTTTGAAGCCAAGAAAATTGAACATATGGAATTTGAAAATTTCATCTCTCAGATGAAAATCAGTTCTGAAAACTCAGACCGAGTGGAACAATTTTGACTGATGCTCTACATGTTGATGGAAGTTCATGTCTGAGAAGTTATCAAACAGTTCTCATTCCGACCTCAAGTTCAGTTACTGAATGCCTCGAACCCTCAATTCTCAGGACTAACCGCAATTAGAACAATAGTATTTAACACGGGCACTGCTCATGGAGGGCTCCAACTTAGTGGACTCAAATGGCCATGCAACTCTCACCTGCACCTTCAGGTGACTGCTTAAGGTATGTCCACCTCATAACGGTGACACTACAATTATGGCCTTTCTTAACATGTTACAGTTGAGTCAAAAGGTAACATCTGTATTGCAGCACCTTCACATGGTTTAATTGCTCAGCTATTCAGTGAGGTCAGTACGGAGAAACCTTTCTTTTCCCAGAATTCATTATTACAGGAGATAGCTACATACCTTCAGCAGGTCAAGTTCTGCTGTTTTCCAGGCGCATCCCCAATTAAGTTTCCTGACACCAGTAGGATCAGCCCACGCAAATAGTCGTGCCTCTCCGGGGTCAAGTATCAACTCATCCTGTAATCCACTGTCAGTCAGGAAAGGAGGAAGGAACAGTTAGGACATGCTAAATTACTTGCGAACAAGGCTTTTTGTTTTTCAGAAATATTGTACTTCTATTCCAGCGCAGAGACAGAGACATTCACAGAAACTAACACCTATACATTCATTTAAGCAGCTGCAGCAGAAAAGAAATCAGAAATTTAGGTACAAAGAAGCTGGAACATAATCCTGTGTGTTCAGATAAACGATTGTGTGTTCACAATCCAACATTTTTAAAATCACTAATTGTTAAGAAAAGTGGAATAAAATTACATGCGACTTCTAAAGCTCTACACACATGCAATGAGTTACAAAGTAGAAATATATCTCAGGTCTCAGCTAAAAATAAACGTATAGAATTTTGACCCATAACACAACTATTTTACAAGTTACTGTGCAAATACATCTTCTTCATTAGGTGCCACTATTGAGCACACCTGTTTCTGGTCAGAATATCAAGCATATGATCTACTGCCTGGCCCAGATAATTGAGAAACATGAAGATTATGTAAAGAAGTTACAATCTTACTTGAAACAGAAATGACCGATGTTGGAGGAGGGGTTCTCAGTGAGGGACGATAGAGTTCAACAAGTGTCAAAATAAAATTATGTTCTATGAAGTGTTCACCTCAATGTAAATAAAACTGCTTGGATTTATATAATGCTTTTCAGGTACATGCCCAATAATCTAAAGCATCTACAGTTGACAAATTGCAGTCACTGCTTTGCAGTCCAAGTCAACAACTGGACATACCCAAGACCCATTCTCTCAGCAGCGGGTGAGAGAAACTGTCATTTGTTCGTTTTGCTAGGGCTGGTTAAAGGAAGAAGTTGGCTATGAAAACCAAAAGATCTGTAGATGCTGGAAATCAGAAATAAAAACAGAAATTGCTGGGAAAACCCAGCAGGTCTGACAGCACCTGTGGCAAGAAATCAGAATTAATGTTTTGAGTTCAGTGAGTCTTCATCAGAACTAGATTGTTGTGAGGAAGGGTCACTGGATCCGAACATGAACTGATTTCTCTCCAGAGAAGCTGCCAGGCCTGCTGGGCATTTCCAGCAATTTCTGTTTTTGTTTTTAAGTTGGCTATGAAAATGGGAAAGCATCCAGTTATTACTTTAAACTGTGCCACAGAAGCTTCCAAGAAGAGATGGAACCTCCATTTAATGCTATCCAAAGGACAGTGAAAATGGAGCATCGATAGGCAGTCATACACTTGCTAGATTGTATATTAAGTGAAATGAATCTTTTCCCACAACTGACTCAGAGGCAAAATTGCAACCTCTCAGCAGAAAAAAATATTTGCTGTGCTCTTCCAGCACCACTAATCCAGAAAGAAACATTAGGTCTTACGTCCTCTAGAGAGGACTATTTCATCAAGTTGATTGCTCTTATTAACTCTTTCTTTGGTCCAGAGAGTCTGGTCGACGATATTCTTGTGAAGGGCCTTGAGATGTTTGTCCCAAATTAAAGGCATCATACAAACGTTTGTGCATGTCTCTGGCGAATATTAAGTGCTTAATAGGAAATGTAGAACATTATATAAAAATGTTTAAAGTTTATTTCAAAGTAATTCGAAATAAGTTAATTCAGAGGTTGTGAGAGAACACAAGGAAACAGAAAACATCATACTGTCACACACAAGGATATTTTACACAACGTATAGACTTGAGAAGTTGAGGGCCAAGTACAGGTGTTACAACTAACAGAACAATATCAGTGAGGGAAAAAAATCAAGTGTCAAGCTCATAGTTTTCATGTAATTAGGGATCTTGAAATAAGTCTAAGGTACTCAGACACACAAAAAATACTATCATAGTTTTTTTTTTTATCAGTTATACTTGTAGTCACTTGGTAGTACAAAACTTGAATGCTGCACCAATCAGAATAATTAGTAAGAATTCCAATTCAAGAAGAAAAGTAACATTTGTCCTGTATGAAAGGAGAGTGCTCAGTGGTTGGCAAATGGACTCAAAAATTGGTGGTGGTGTTGATAATGCAGAGGACCATCTCAAGCTTGGCTAGTAATTTGGGCAGAGCAATGGCAGACAGAATTTAATCCTGTTAAGTGTGAGGCAATGCATTTTGGAATGTCTAATAAGGAAATGATATACAGAATGATTAGTGGGTTCCTAGGGAATACTGAGGAACAAAGAATCTTCGGTTGACAAGTTCATAGACACCCTGAAGGTGTCAGCACAAGTGGACAGGGTGGTGAACAAGGCATATGGGATACTTCCCTTCATAACCCAGGGTTTGAGAATATAGGAGCAAGGAAGTCTTGTTACAACAGTAGAGAGCATTGTTTTCGCCACAGATGGGATAATGTGGGTAGTTCACTTGGCACACTATCAAAAGGATGTGAATGCTCTGGAGAGGGTGCAGAGGAGACCAACCAGGATGTTGCCTGGGGTGACAATAAAGAGAAACTGGACAAGTTATGTTTGTTTACCTTGGAACAGAGAAGGCTAAGGGAGAGTCTCATTGAGATACTCAAGAGACAGAGAGGGGAGATCGTGTGAACTCATCCTCCATGGCAGACGTATCCAAGACCAGAGGACCATGTGTGAAGTAAGCCATAAGTGGATTAAAGGTCGGAGGAAAACGATTATTATCCATATGGTGGTAGAAATATCAAACATGCTAACTGTGAGTGTGGTGGAGGCAGGCACTTGCTCACCATTTAAAAAGCATCTGGGTGAGCACTTAAAGTGCCAGGCCATCATAGGCTATGGACCAAGAGCACGTAAATGGGATTAGCGTTTGTTGGTCAACACAGACACAGTGGCCTGAAGGGCCTGCTTTTATGCTGTATGGCTCTCAAAGTGAGAAGGGCTGACTTTTTCCAGCAATATTCAAGTCATATTTATCTTTACATGTTAGCTCTGGTTTCTCCTTCCACAGATTTTACCAGATCTGCTGAGTATTTCCAGCATTTTCTGCTTTTATTTTAGGTTTTTGGCATTTGCAGTACTTTGCTTTTAATAATCACTAAGAGGACTTCGCATTCTTCCTCAAAAAGGATCTTTTTCTATTCATTAATGGGATGTGTGTGTGGGGCTGGCTAGACAGTATTTATTGCACATCCCTAATTACCCAGAGGGCAGTTAAGAGTCAACCATATTGCTAGGGTCTGGAGTCATATGTAGGCCAGACAAGGATACCAGTTAGACATTAGATGGGTTTTTCCAACAATCGACAATGGAGTCATGGTCATCATTATGACACTTAAATCCAATTCTATTTTTAAAAATGATTTCAAATTCCATCATTTGCCAAAGAGGAATTCAAATCTGGCTGCCCAGAACTTTATCTAGGTCTGTGGATTAAAAGTCCACCTATAACACCACTGGGCCATTCCCTCCCCAGGGAATCTTTACATCTCGGAGAGGGACAAAAGGGCTTCATATAAATGGGTCCTCTGGAAAACAGGGTTTCAACAAGAGCAGCACTCCTTCAGAATCAGCCTATATTATGTGCTCAAGTCTACAAAACTGAACCCAGAATCTTCTGACTCAGAGACAAGAAAACTACCAATGAACCAAGTCTAAGACCTGACGTTATTTGGTATTTGTACCAAAGTGTAATGGCTGCACCAAATGGATCATACAAATAACACATCATGATTATAAATAGGTAATTCAAGATTATCAAAGACAGTGAGACTGATCTACTTAAGCCGAAATATTTTTCCCTCCATTTTATTTGCACTTTGGTTTAGGTAGCTTTGAAATCCTATCCAGAATTTAAGCAAAGCTAAATTCTTTCAGCTGAGACATTAAACTGAGGCCGCCTACCTGTTGAGATACTCAATCTCCTCGAGAGCTCCACAGATGTTCTTGAGCCAATAGGTTGATCTAAAATATCTCATGCAAACTTCACAAGTGGAACATTCAAATACCCTGAGATTCTTCCTTCAAACACCAATAAATTACCTGGCCATGCACTGCAATGCTGTTGGTGGGACTTGAAGAACAAAATGAATGATTCAGCAGACGTGTTGCACATACCTTTGCTTGAAGCGAAACTTCACTGCTGTGGTGTGATTAATGATTAGAGCAGGTGCAGAACCATCATAATAGTCTGTAAAAGTGATCACTGTGGCATGGTCAGCTACGTTCACATCCACTATAATGCCACCACACTACCAAAACAAAACAAAATGCAGAAGATCAACTCACAGCTCAACTCAAGATTGAATTCTGAAACGTAAGGTTGTAAAACATTAGCAATGGTTTAGTAGACTTCTTATATCTATATTAGTGCTGCAGAGAACTAAGAAGATTGATCACAGAAACATGAGAATGAAAAACCAAGTTTCTTTACCCATTTTGCAAAACACCATCTGCATAATAAAAGGAGGGGTGTGCACATGTAAGGGTTTTTAAATTCAATTCCTCACGATTTCCATTGCATCTACCTGCCAATTATGAACTGGATTTTTTAAAAAAATCAAACTTAATTAATTCTGCCTTGTGGAATTTTGCTCACTCTATGTACATCTGAATTGCTCAAAATTAGATGGATTTTTAAACAAGTCTACTGCAAATCTACTAGGAGAAAGTGAGGACTGAAGATGCTGGAGATCAGAATCGAGAGCGCGGTGTTGGAAAAGCACAGCAAGTCAGGCAGAATCAGAGGAGCAGGAAAATCGACATTTCGGGCATAAGCCCATCATCAGGAACCAGTGGCTGACAAACTTCAGGGCAGAGGAGATGACCTGGAGGGTGCAGTGAGAGGGGGACTCACTGAGATCCTTGTGGAGAGAGGAGGAGAACTTCTTCAAGGTAAGCATCCTTGGAAGAGGCTTCACTGTAAGGTTAAAATCTACTAGGAGAAAGTGAGGACTGCAGATGCTGGAGTTCAGAGTCGAGAATGTTGTGCTGGAAAAGCACTGCAGGTCAGGCAGCATTCAAGCAGGAGAATCAACCTTCCGGGCTTTCCTGATTAAGGGCTTTCATCTGAAATGTCGATTCTCCTGATCCATGGATGCTGCCTGACCTGTTGTGGTTTTCCAGCACTACACGCTTGACTATTGCAAATCTAGTTTATATTTTCTGCCATCCTTAAACAATTGGTCATAATCCAAACAGCATTTCCTTTGGTGCTTGAAAATTGATATTCTTTGAAGTTTAGTGTTTTAGGTGGCCCAAGCAGGCTTTTAGATTGACTATGCTCTCAGTATGGCTTGGGTAACTTAGAGCTAAAGTACGTACTATTCAAGGATAGTCAGACCCTTGCACTGATGGTAGAAGAATTCCTATTCTGCCACAGGAACAATAACACAATAGCAAAATACTGTGGATTTTGGAAATCTGAATCAGACGAGAAATACTCATGTCCACCAATGTCAGGACAGAGAAAATGTGTTGAATGTTTCAGGTTAGTTGTCTTTCATCAGAATGTAGTTAATGACCACTTGACTAGCTTTTTGTCCTAGATATATTTTTGTTTAATTGAAATCCAAGACTAAGTCTAAGTCTAAGTGGTAATATGCTGCGATTTCAATTTGTCGGCAGATTATCACTTTAGGCCTCTATATTGCATATCCAGTAACACAACTACCATGTTCCTGCTCCCAGCTGCAGCCACATCAATAACCTGGTCGCTCCAGGTTTCTAAACATCTCACTCCCATGCACCCCCTTAGCATCCCACAGCAACACTCTGCCTCATATCCAAGTAAGTGTGCCATCCATCAGCCTTTTGCAACAGGTGTCATACTGCTGTAAAATTTCTTTAACAGCGTACGAACCATCGCTTCTAACATCCAGCTGCAGGACCACAGGACAAAATCATTTGGTCATTAACTCTTTCCTTAAACATAATTGAGATAGATGAAAAATAGCATCCTCCATCTAAATGATCTACTTTTTTCAGTAAAACACAGACAAAAAGAGTTTTGAACATTTTTTTGTCTAATATTTAGATATTTGGTATGCTGACAAAAATTGGCCACCCGACTGTTGCATACCTAATGTTCTACATGCTTCATAGCTTAGAGTGACAAACTGCTATAGTAATGAACTACAGCACCATCAATGCTGATATCCAAAATGGAAAAGGAAATTAAGAATTATATTAAGTTGCGCTTTGGACACTACTAGCCTCACAACTGACATCAGCTTAACAGGTCGCTGCAGAGTATAAAGGCCCAATACTTTGGTCTTTACTCATCTTGTTAATTTAAAAAGGTATGTTAATGAAATTCTCATGCTGAGAGAGTTATAGACTAAAGATTTTAATAAACTATACAAATAGTTCCTAATTGTGATTTGAATTATTTTTGGATAAAGGAGGATGGAGGAATAACATGAAAATATTGAGATAGGTGGATTCAATAAGAAAGATACAGGTTGATGGCTCCCACTTCTTGTCCCAACCATTTTATGCCTGAAACTGTGTTTATAGGAAGGCAGAGAACTTCCATTTGGCAATTTACTCACAGCAGACAGTAGACCTCTGCTCTCCATTTTAGTCCAAATTAAAAGAAAAATCTTCATCACCAATGAGAATATCAACTAAGCAAACCACACGAACTTACCACATGTTCCAGACTCAACAATGTGCCATTGTCTTGCTTATTATAGAAGAAAGACTTTGAATTCAGTTCAGAACCAACCACTCTTACACAGAGCTTACTTGTTGTTGTTTCAGGCCAGAAAGGAAGACACTGAAAGAAAATTAGAAACATTTGTGGTGTTTTCAGAGGAACTGTCTATTCAATGGATACGACATTAAAACTAACAACATGGAATTCTGCTAAACATTCTATATACAACTTGGTCAAAATAATTTGTTCAAATCAAACAGAATTACATTATTTAAGAAACTGTTACCAGTATCAGCATACATTTAATAATGTTCAGGTCAATGTTCTGTTCACCTCATGGAAAAAATAAAGTCTTCATATTGAATGCTTGCACCATACTATCAAAATGCATTATTTCCTTACTGCTGCATGTTGGAGAGGACACTAACTTGCTGGGAAAATGAAATTAAGACTCAACTTGGGGATAGAAAAATTGCTAATAAACCTCACTATATAATATGCATTAGTCCACACAATTTTATCATATACGTAAACACATGTTCTGGTGTAACTACACCAATCTCTCCTGATATCCAAATTCAAAAATTTAAAACACAAATGATTTTGAACTTCAATACAAACTTTAATTTCACTTTCTCATTTGACACAGAAGTAACTGCAAGGGTAACTGAATAAAAAAGTACTGAAGTGCTCAAATGGTGAACAAACATCAGAACTGGGAATCCAGTCACTTAGTAGGAAGCAACGTTTGATATGTGTCCTCTGCCCCAATATTTATGGCACTGATGTAAATACTAATCATTAAATTTGCGGAGAGATCTGAGCAAATATCCAGGTATTGAAGAAGTCTGTTCTTTTCTTCAGGGTAAGTTACTTAAATGGGGAGAACTCAAATGTGACTGCTTTCCAGCGAAGCAGATGGGAAGGAACATCAACGTCACAATTATGAAAACCAGTACTCCCTGCTTTGAATTTATTAGATTCGGAATAGTGGAGATAATTGCTTGGAAACGTTATGAAATATTTGGCAAAGATACTGTATGAAGTATTAGGTTCAGAACAGAATGAACATGGAGGAGGTGAAGAGGCTGTCTATATAAAATCACCTAAAATGTTCAGGAACACAACAGAACCCTTGTTATGTCTATCAAAGTACTGTGCACTTTGTATTTATATTCTGCTAATGATGCAATTCTTCATTAAAGGAGCCAGCAGGTGGTAAAGTGGATGCATTAAATACGTGCTAAATTCTTGAGTAGTAATTACATATGTTGCTCCTGTAAATTTGTCATCAGCAAATAGGCTATTTTCACATTTATACACCAACGTAAACACTATGTTATACCTCCACTGCTGAAATATAAATCCACCGACCACTGTCTAATTGGCCAGCAGGCTGATCTTCTCCAACTTCCAGTTCATAGGAAGACTTATTAACTAATGTGTAGAATGGAGTTAGGGTAACAACTTTGGTCATGTTGAAACTGCTCATCTTAATGGTTACGCCAATCTGTAATTTAAGAAATAAATTAGTTATTAACGGTTCTTACAGCAAAGATTGTCGACCTTAAAAAGTGATCTTGCACACAGAATGACCTTCCAAAAACCATTCCTGAAGAAGGGCTTATGCCCGAAACGTCGATTTTCCTGTTCCCTGGATGCTGCCTGACCTGCTGCACTATTCCAGCAACACATTTTCAGCTCTGATCTCCAGCATCTGCAGACCTCACTTTCTCCTTCCAAAAACCAAACCAAATCAAGGACCAGCAATGCATTTCAGGCTCATGAAGAAAAGGAAATTGCCAAATTTCCTATAAAGGAACTGTAAATGAAGATATATGATTGGAGGGGGCAATTATAAAGCAATGACATCTATCATTAAAAGTAGGTACTATGGTGTGGACAGGGACAGTACTTTTCAAACAGGCAGATAATTGCAAAAATGAAGACCATTAACATGTGACTGAATTGAGATATTCTGAATCATTGAGAGATCCAACAAATATAGTTAAAAAAAACTTGGAGAAATATAGAATAATTGGGCATGCATAGCTGGGTTATTCAGGAGTGAAATCAGGAATTACCTTCCCACACTAAGTATTGTGGAAATTAAGAATTCCCATAATCTCAAGAGAGGGATTGGGATGTGGAGGATCAAGAATGACATCAACATATCTGTTTTTAAAGTGAGGTAGAGATAGGGAAATAAGAGTCAAAACAGATGATCCATGATCTAACTAAAGACAGAATTGAATAGAGCCATAGAGATGTACAGCATGGAAACAGACACTTCGGTCCAACTCGTCCATGCCGACCAGATATCCCAACCCAATTTAGTCCCACCTGCCAGCATCCAGCCCATATCCCTCCAAACCCTTCCTATTCATATATCCATCCAAATGCCTCTTAAATGTTGCAATTGTACCAGCCTCCACCACTTCCTCTGGCAGCTCATTCCATACACGTACCACCCTCTGTGTGAAAACGTTGCCCCTTAGGTCTCTTTTATATCTTTCCCCTCTCACCCTAAACCTATGCCCTCTAGGTCTGGACTCCCCGACCCCAGCAAAAAGACTTTGCCTATTTACCCTATCCATGCCCCTCATAATTTTGTAAACCTCTAAGGTCACCCGTCAGCCTCCGACGCTCCAGTGAAAACAGCCCCAGCCTGTTCAGCTTCCCCTATAGCTCAAATCAAGAGGTTTAATGTCCTAACCCTCTTTCTAAGTTGCACTGAAATCCTAACAGAAAGCTCACATCTCAACAAGATATAAAAGTGCCTAATATTAAATCCAACAGTCAAGAAGAATTCAAGATACTGGATATATTTTCAGTTCTTCGTTACAATTTTGGACAGCATCCCAAAACAATGAGAGTAAGGTTACTGAAAGATAATTACTAAATAATAAAGCAGCACAATCTAGGAACAGGAGCTAAACTACAGAACATCATGCATTATAATCTCTAGATTATGTGTTTCATATGCAAATTTCCACAGGGATAAGGATGGGGACATGAATACAAGAAGAAAGTGAGGACTGCAGATGCTGGAGATCAGAGTCAAAACTTGTATCGCTGGAAAAGCGCAGCCGGTCAGGTAGCGTCCGAGGAGCAGGAGAGTTGACAATTCGGGCATAAGCCCTTCATCAGGAATGTTGAAGAGCTTATGCCTGAAACATCAACTCTCCTGCTCCCGGGATGCTGCCTGAGTGGTTGTACTTTTCCAACACCACACTTTTTAACATGAATACAAGGCTCATTAAGCGCTGTGGGAAAGAAGGAAACAATATCATGGGATATTGATACAAATATGGGCAGCACAGTGGTTAGCATTGCTGCTTCATAGCACGAGGGACCCAGATTTGGTTCCAGCCTTGGATGACTGTTGCGTGGAGTTTGCACATTCTCCCAGTGTCTGTGTGGGTTTCCTCCAGGTGCTCCAGTTTCCTCTCAAAGTCCGAAGATGTGCAGGCAAGGTGGACTCGCCATTCTAAATTACCCCGTAGCGTCCTGGAATGTGCAGGCAAGTTGAATTAGCCATGGTAAATGTGGGGTTACAAGGATAGGGTGGGATGCTTTTTGGAGGGTCAGTGCAGACTGTCAGGAGCCAATGAATCTACACTGGAGTAGGAGAAAACTGCATATTATTAGCAAGCTCTTCTGTAATTAACAGTGATCAGAGTTGTAATTGAAAGGATGAACGGGGTGGTCGCAAAGACTTCATTAAAGCCAAGAGTGAGGGAGGTGCTCAACTGGAAAAGTTTTCACATAACTTGTGAAATGAATAGGGAAGACAGCAGGAAGAAGGTCAAATTGTGATTTGAGCATCCAAAGTACTGAAAATTAAAATATTTCACAGATTTAAACTAAGTGCAAGAAATAAGGAACATGTGAGTAGAATATTAAGCCAGAAGGGGAGTGTGTGCTGCATCGTTTCATTGAGAGTTCTTTAGAAAAACATACAGGAATATGACAATCAACTTCAATGAATGCAAGATGCAGTCAAGGTGAATTCTGACAAATTCAACTTGAGCATAGATGGTAATCATTAAAAACTCATGGCTACAAGACAGTCAAAAATGGAAACTAAATATTCTAAGTTCAAAAAGGTGTACATGAAAGACAGAAAAATGATAGAGAGGAGGAGTACTCTTCCAGCTCAAGGATGAAGTAGTTTTAGTGGGAAGAGAGGATATAATGATGAGAGGTAAAACAGATCCTGGAAACTTTATGGGTAGAACTGCAAAATAGAAAAACACTTAAAGATTATGGTGAAATTTACATTGAATCCTAATAGTAACTGTGAAGTAGCAAACTGTACAACATGCAAAATCTGGATAATCATTTACCAAAAGTAAAATAGATTTAATGAGTTTGCCTGGAATTGCAATATTCCCTCAATGAAAAAGGAAGCAGGCCAGATTAAATTAATAACTAGTAACAAACTAGACTTTGTTAACAATCTAATGGTGGGTGAACCTTTCTCATAGTGTTCATAATATGACTAAGTTCATATTTGTGCTCAATAAGTGAAAAGCATAAGACAGTGACTAAGATTCTAGACCGAGTGGTGTTACCTTCAACCAGATTAAGATTGAGATAATCCACAGTAATCTGAGCAAATTTATCAGAAGATGATCAGTGGAGCATGTTTGTAAAGAAGCACGGATACAAAACAAGCTCATGCTGCTAAAATGTTGAAGGTCTACTCGACAAAATTATCCATGGATAATTAAGGGGTAACAGAGAAATAAAGTTAAAATG